>NW_027411977.1:178218365-178675865 GCF_047663935.1 Musca autumnalis | reverse complement strand
AAAGTTGGTCAGGGAACGCCACAAGGGTGGATTTTGTCACCTCTCCTGTGGGTTACTACCATAAATAGCCTACTGAGGACTTTAACCAAAGAAGGATTTGAACCAGTCTGTTATGCAGACGACGTTATAATACTTCTGAGGGGAAAGAACCCTAATTTGTTATGCAGAAGGGCCGAATCGGCTCTAAAACTTGCATATAACTGGGCTAGACCAAGAGGTCTAAACGTAAACCCGGAAAAAACAGAAATATGTCTTTTCACTAGGAAAACAAAACTGGGTCACATCGAGGAACATGTTTTCCTTAACAAGACTATTAAGATTTCCAATAAGGTCAAATATCTGGGAGTAATCCTGGATAGGAAACTTAAATGGAAGGATCATATCCAAGAACGAGCCAACAAAGCATACAGATGTTGGTCAACCTGTAGGAGGGCCATAGGCTCTAAATGGGGCCTCAATCCAAAGATGACACACTGGCTATACAAAAGCGTAGTTAGACCCATCCTAACATACGCGTCAGTAGTCTGGTGGACAGCGATGGATAAAAAATGTAATATAAAAATTTTACAAAAAGTCCAAAGAATGTGCTGCCTAGGAGTAAGTGGTGCTATGAGGACAACACCAACGAGGGCACTAGAAACTATTCTATACGTACACCCAATAGAAATTCAGATAAGGTATGAAGCTGCCGTCGCAGCCATAAGGCTGAAGGCGACAGACGAGTGGATCGAAAAGGACCACGTAACATACCATCAAAAAATTCTACAGGTAACAACGGGGGAGTCAACGGATAACGTTAATTCGGACCGTATACCTGAAACAATTGTAGTTGCCTCGTGTGAAACATTAATACCTGACAGAGACTCGTGGACCGGCGGAACCCTAGCTGGAAAGCCCCCTGGAAGCTGCTGTTATACAGACGGCTCGATGTTAGGGGGGAAGACGGGACTGGGACTTTTTATTGAAGAACCAGAGACCGAAATCTCTCTTCGTTTGCCGGATCACAATACGGTCCTTCAAGCGGAGGTCAGGGCGATCACAGAGTGTCTGAACTGGTTTAATGCTAACTCGAGACCAACTACCGTTAACGTCCTTACGGACAGTAAAATGGCAATCAGTGCAATAACATCCAAGACAGTAAAATCGAAAACTGTACTGGACTGCATAAATACGATAAACAATTATTCCCAGCAAGGAACAGTGCGCATTATATGGGTACCAGGCCATGCGGGGATTAAAGGTAATGAAACAGCAAATTCTCTGGCAAAGAATGGCAGGGAATTAGCAACAATAAACTTAGACAGCGCAAAGCCTCTAAATGCTTCACGTCTAGAGTTAAAAAATTGGGCAAAGCAGGCCCATATATCCCTATGGAATAGAGAGGAGATAGGGAAAACCACTAAGAATCTCTGGGGGACCCAAACGAGGATAAAACTAAAAACTTACTATTATTAAGTAAGGCAGACATTAGTAGGCTAACAGGTATCCTTACTGGTCACTTAGGCCTACAAGCACATCTGCATAGAATTAAATGCGCAGATAACAGCTTATGCAGGGCATGCGGAGAGGACGACGAAACGTTGGAACACTTTCTTTGCCAATGCCCAGCGTTCGCAAATATCAGGTCCCAGTCTTTAGGGACCGACACCATACCGGGACTAAATCAGATAACGGTAAAAGGTGTTAAACAGTTAAGGGATTTTGTTAAGGGCACAGAATTCCTAAAATAACAAATACGACCCATTTCTTCAATTAGTCTAGAGCGCACAACAGGCCTATTCTGGCTTAAGTGTATGTCCATTGGACATGTGGCGACTTGCGCCCCTCTTTTCAACCTAACCTAACCTATTTATTTATTTATTTATTTTTTGAAAAATATTTGATTAAATTTTGTTTTCAATCTAACAAAAAATCCAATAACAGGAGTTTGGTATAAATTCAAACGAATTTTCGCATCGTATTAGAGAAACAGGCCATAAGTATTTAGTCTATGTCTAATAACCATACATTGAGAGACACATTCCTTTGAAGGCTTCGATAACTGTTGTAGTGAACAAGCAAACTTTTAGACCAAAGGCGAATTTTAGACGACTTTTCTGTATAACTCATGTATAAAATGTATTTATATAACTTTATACGATCGTTAGTTTCCAAATCCCTTCAGAATATGTTATTAGTCTGAAATATATAATTATACATTGCCCCATTGTACCTATCATTGACACCAATAGTGTATCGATGAAAAAATATGTAAACCATGATACTTCAACGGAAAATGAACACAAGTCCATATGAATTGTATATATTGTATATTTTTTGGTATTATATCTTTGTGGAGATAATACCAAAAGCCTCTTATCGCATGGTATGCAACAGGATTTTTGTTGATTTTTTTTGTATTTTATTCAATAATATTTATCTGGGAATCATCATACAATTTGTATCTGATGTTTGCTTTCATTTAAATAATTGTACTATAGTCACACGCACCACTCAATACGAAGTGTATGCGAGGGAAAGGGCGAAATTGAAATAAAAATTATTAACAAACCAATATTCGTAGGTAGTTCTTAATCTCCTGACTGGAAATGAAATTTACATGTACTATATATATTTACAGATACAAACATATTTACTTTTCTATGGAGAGTACTGCATTCATTCGTCTTTTTTAATACAAAAAATAATACAAATTCAATCCAACAGAACGGCATCAAGCACATGCCAAAAATCATTAAAAAACCCGAAAGGACAGGGGGAAGAGTTCTTCCATATCAATGAGTTCAGCCAACCGGCACATAGTGATTCAAAAAACGGACCACAAGGAGTAGCATCAACATAGATTTCCAAAGGATCTTCGAGCAAATGCTAAACTGCACATAAAACAAATGTTCGCCTTTTGTGATGGAGGTACCCTAAGGAGAAACCCGATATGGACTAGTTTTGAAGTAAAACTTCATTTGGACAAAATATTAGGAGATCCAAAGTTTGGAACAAATCGGTTGCTCCGTTCAACAGATATAGCGCATACCATTTTAGTGACATTTTTAACTTTTGGGGGGAGGTACCGGAGTGTGTGGAATAATAGTTCCCATCTTCGAACTTCAATTAAGTTTGGACAAAATATTAGGATGTCCAAATTTTGGACCGAATCGGTTAATCCGTTCGAGAGAGAGTTATAGAGCGCTCCAGCCACCACACATGGTGCCTATACGGGCGTTTTGGACTTGTAGCGTCGTAATGAAGGCAGCGAATACAAGTTGTTACAACACATATTAAAGGGATTCCACAGCAGCCATTAAGCTTCACTTTTTTATTTTTTTGTGGAAGGTACACGAAATCGTGGACCGATGTAGTCCACATCCGAATCTGATCTATGTCTGTTCAAAACTTTACGATATGCAAAGAATGGACCATTTACTGAAAAGTTTTGAACTTTTGTGGATACGGTACCCGAAGATGTTGATATTACGAAGGACAAATTTTGAACCAACCCTTCAAGAGTTATCGTTCGCTCCAACCAGCCAGGCAGACAGATGGACGGACATTGCTAAATCGACTCCAAAACGGGTTTCGACCAAACATACTTGGGGCCTAAAACCATTATTTCGACGAGGCACATTCTTCCTGTATGAAAGTGTATCTAGCCTCGTTTGTCTAAAGGTATAACGAGTCAAGTGATTGATGTTGTGATTGCTTCATCAAGGCCCAGACGAAACGGCTGGAGCTAGAAAATTGGAGTGTAGAATTGAGATATGGAGGTAGGTTTGGAAATTCGTACATACTTATGTTTACGAGAAATGCTAATTGGTACTTAATTATTACAAATTGGATTTAAACGAACGGATAGAGAAGGAATCCTGAAATTTGATATTACGATAACTATTGGAGAAATGAGATAAGGAGCTTGTTTTGAAAATTATTACTTATGTGTATGAAAAGTATTAATTTGTATTTTATTGATTACAATTAGGATTTGCGTGAATAGATAAATGTGGACATTTCCTACCATTACACTATAGTGTAGTAGCCTGTACAGGGTTTATGTATATTTACATGTTATTCCTGTTTATTATTCTTATTTGTTATTTGAAGTTGTTACTTATATTTATATCTTACCCAGTCTTATATACACTCATGCCAACTCGAATTGATTTGTTAACATACTTTGAATATTATTACTCATATGTATTAGCCTACTATAATTTATTTCAATGTATACATTCTAGAACATTCCATACAATAGCATACTATGTTTTAAATTCTAAAATATGTCAAATGAAAATAAATAAATATTCAGTTTTTTAATATTGGTTGAAAAGAACAGACGTGTTCAAATCATTACTGGCTACAATTTTCAGAAGTGGGAACGAATTTTTTTTCTTTCAAACAATTTGTTGTTCATATACAATGGAGAATATTATTGGAAAGGATTATACCGTTCCACAATTACGTATGTGGTTACAACAGCTCGGTTTACCATCTTCAGGCACAAAAAGTATGCTTATACTAAGGCTGAACGAAATTCCTGCTGTCGAAAGAGGCTATTGTCCCGAATTGGTAAGGAATGTGACGGATGAAGCGGAGAATGCTAGTGAAGATGAACGCAATGATTTTGCTGAGGATTGTGGAAAGGAAGAAGAGAATGAAATTCAGACTGAAAGGAAGTTAGAAAGAATTGAGGAAGTTCATCAGAATGGGTCAATGGCTGAAGAGAGAAATGAAGCTTCAAGATTTAATATATTGTTCCTGATTATGATGGCGGTGTACAACCTGATGTATGGGTAAGCCAACTCCGGGGAATCCTCGAAGTTTATCATGTGAATGAGAATACCGCAAAGGCTCTATTGTTGAGCAAACTAAAAGGAAAGGTCCAGACGTGGTTACACAACAAACCGAACTTTGTTACCCAAGATGTCGATGGTTTGTTGGAATAAGTTAAAGAAGTTTTCTCCGTTAAAGGAAACAAACTTTCATTGCGTCGTAAGTTTGAGGCGAGAATGTGGCAATACGGCGAATCTTTTATGGATTATTATAATGATAAAATATTACTTGCTAACAACGTTGACATCGCGGATGATGAATTGATTGATATATAATAGACGGCATTCCAGATAAACAGCTCAAAATGCAGGCCAGCTTACAATGTTATAAAGACAAATCTCAACTTTTGCAAGCTTTTTCGAGAATTAGTTTAGAGAAACCGAAATCGCTGTATACGAAAGGAGTACTTCAAAGAAATCCGGGCAACGATTTTAAGTAAAACTGTTTAAGTAAAACTGTTGGAGCGTGTTATGAATGTTGAAATATTGAACATCGTGTATCCAGCTGTCCCAAAATTAAAAAAGAAGTTCAACTATTAGAGGATAATGAGTATGTTAAGTATTTACAATTTTCTTTAGATTCTAATTTTAATTCTAAATTTACACTAGCATGTCTTATTGATTCTGGTAGTCCCGTCAGTTTTGTGAGAAGGTCGTGTGTGATAGGCAGGTTAAATTTCAATAAATAGATCCCAGTTAAATGTTTATGGAAAATTCGAATGTTTTATAAATTTCAATAATGATATGGTTTCGCTAGAATTGTTGGTTGTGTCCGATGAGTCTATGAAATTTGATTGTGTTTTGGGTCGGGATTTCCTAAGGAAGAGTAAGCTTAGGTTGGCACCTGTGGAAGATAGATTAAATGGTGAAAAAGATGAGATGTTTGTGCAAGCGATTATGGCAATTGATATTTCAGAAAGTGGTGTATGTGAGCCTAATATTGGTAAAACTATTGATGTTAGCGACAAAAAGAAGTTTATAGACATTTTCAATAATTTTTATATAGCTTCAGTGCGACCAACTGAGCCGAAGACGTATAGTGAGATCAAATTAAATATAAGCGACTCGAAACCGTTCAGTTGTAGACCAAGGAGGCTGTCATATGCTGAGAAAAATGAATTGCGTAAGCTTTTGGACGATTATATAGCGAAACAGTATATACGACCAAGTGAGTCTGAGTTTGTTTCTCCCATTGTTTTGGTTCGAAAAAAGACGGGCGATTTGAGGATGTGTGTGGATTAAATAAAATTCCAGGAAAGGATAATTACCCAATTCTTCTTATAGATGATCTTCTTGACCGACTTGCTAATAAGAAGTTTTTTACAAAACTCGACTTAAAGAATGGATTTTTTCATGTCTATGTCGATCCTGATTCCGTAAAATACACGTCATTTGTTACACCCCATCGGTGTTCCAACGTTTTGTAAATAAAGTTTTCGCAGATATGATAGTGGATGATAAAGTAATTATTTATTTAGATGACATAATGATAGCTACGGCTACTATAGATGAGCATTTTGCAATATTGAAAGAGGTTTTCGAAAGATTAGTTGAAAATAAGTTGGAGCTAAGGGACGATAAGTGTGAATTTTTGCAGACATCTGTTAAATACCTAGAGTACATTATAGATGGTAATGGTATCAAGGCAGATGATTCGGGTTTAGCTGCTGTACGAGATTTCCCCATTCCTGAAAGCTCGCACGCGGTACAGAGATTTATTGGCCTATGCTCATACTTTAGGCGGTTCGTTAAGGACTTCTCAGTTATTGCCAAGCCCTTATATGATCTCATTAAGAAAGATAAAAAATTTGTATTCGGAGAGGTAGAGTTAAAAACTTTTGAAGAGTTAAAGAGGAAATTGATAGAGTCACCTTTCTGGCTATATATGATCCTAGGGACGAAACCGAACTGCACTGTGATGCTAGTTCAATAGGTTTCGGCGCTGTGTTGTTACAACGCAAAACGGATGCTAAGTTTCATCCAGTGTTTTACTACTCAAAAAGAACAACAGAGGTTGAATCAAGGTATCACAGCTTTGAACTTGAAACTCTTGCCATAATTTACGCCCTACAACGGTTCCGCGTGTTTTTACAAGGGAAAAAATTCAAGATAGTTACAGATTGTGATTCTGTAACATTGACACTAAACAAGAAGGATTTAAACCCACGAATTGCTCGTTGGGCTCTTGAATTGCAGAATTATGATTATACGATGGAACATAGGTCCGGGAAAAGAATGCAACATGTAGATGCACTAAGTAGGAGTAATAGTATAGTGGTGTTGGGTTCAAATACTTTTGAAGAAAATTTAATAATTTGCCAGAATAGAGATGGGAAGCTAAAAGATATAGTAGATCATCTACAGAAAAAGGAACATTCTTTGTATGAGATGAGAAATGGAGTGGTGTATAGAAAGTTTGGTAAGGATAAATTATTATTTTATGTGCCGGAGGCGATGGAGAAACATATTTTATTTAACTACCATGATCAAATGGGTCACGTTGGTATAGATAAAATGGTCGATTTAATAACTAAAACTTACTGGTTTCCAAATATTCGTCAAAAAGTTTCGGAACATAGTAAAAATTCTTTTAAATGTATTGCTTATTCGTCAAAACATGGCAAGGGGGAAGGTTTTCTTCATAGCATACCAAAATCAGTTGATCCATTCGACGTCTTTCATGTTGATCACCTTGGTCCAGTAGATAATGGAAGGGCTATGAAACATTTGTTGGTTGTCGTGGATGCTACTACGAAGTTTGTTAGACTTTATCCAACCAAAACCACAGGTTCTAAGGAAGCTGTTGTAGCTTTGAAGGATTATTTCAGGGCTTATAGTCGACCGAGGTGTGTAATAAGCGACAGGGGAACCTGTTTCACTTCAAAAGAATTTAAAACTTTCTTGGATAACAATGATGTGTCGCATATATTAGTGGCAACAGGTTCTCCACAAGCTAATGGCCAAGTAGAGATAATAAATAAATCAATAGGTCCAATGTTAGCGAAGTTAGTAGATCCGCAGAATGGAATATATTGGGATAATGTTGTTGAAAAGGTTAAACATGTTTTAAACAATACCGTACATCGATCAATTAAGGAACAACCAAGTGTAATGTTATTTGGAACGAAGCAAAGAGGAACGTGTGATAACAAAGCGGCCGAGTATTTAAAAAATATATCAGTAGACGAGTTTGGTGGTGAAATTTCGAAAGTGGATTTAGGTGTACATCACGAATTAAGAAGAAGAAAGGCAAAGGAACATCAGGAAGGTCTTCAAAGCTATAATGAAAGTTACTTTAATAAAAGCAGAAAGGAACCAAGAATTTATAAAGTCGGAGATTATGTAATGGTAACAAATTTCGAGAGTTCTGGAGGTGTTTCGAAAAAACTCATACCGAAATTTAGAGGTCCATATAAAGTAATAAAAATATTAGATAATGATCGTTATTTGGTTGAAGATGTAGACGGTTTTCAGTTGTCTCGTACACCTTATAAAGGTGTGTGGGCTGTCTCAAATATGCGTCCTTGGTTTAATAGTCGTTATGAAGATGATAGTCAATGAGAGATCAGGAGCTCTCTCGGTCAGAACGGCCGAATTGTAGTAGTCTGTACAGGGTTTATGTATATTTACATGTTATTCCTGTTTATTATTCTTATTTGTTATTTGAAGTTGTTACTTATATTTATATCTTACCCAGTCTTATAAACACTCATGCCAACTCGAATTGATTTGTTAACATACTTTGAATATTATTACTCATATGTATTAGCCTACTATAATTTATTTCAATGTATACATTCTAGAACATTCCATACAATAGCATACTATGTTTTAAATTCTAAAATATGTCAAATGAAAATAAATAAATATTCAGTTTTGTAATATTGGTTGAAAAGAACAGACGTGTTCAAATCATTACTGGCTACAATAGGTAATTTGGCCTGTTTTTGAGGTAAAAATTAATAACGGCGGAATTAAAGGATTTTTTTTTTACTTTTTAAATTATTTATGTGTAAAAGTGAGATACAACAAAGATTTCTACAGATAAATTGGGATATAACGAACAACGGTTATAAGCAACTACGTATATAACGAACAAAGCAATTTCTTCCAAATCAATTTTCATTATTTTTCTTATGCACAACCAACTGTTGAAAACGATCACGGAAGTAAGTGACAAAAATATTGTCCCCGCGAGTGGATTTTCAAAGGAATTTTTATACCCTACACCACTATGTGGTAAGGGGTATTATGTGTTAGTGCATTTGTATGTAACATACAAAAGGAAGCGAGATAGACCCATAGTTCCTTCTAGGGATATACATAGAATCACTTTCTGAGTCGATTTATGCATGTCCGTCCGTCCGTCCGTCCGTCCGTCCGTCCGTCCGTCCGTCCGTTCGCAACATACAGGTCGCATTTGTTGACCGATTTCGCTGAAAATTGGGGAATACCATTTTTTTAGCCGTCGGAAGATCAAGTTCGAAGATGGGATATATCGGTCCACGTTTTGGTATAGCCCCCATATAACGGTACCCCCCGATTTACGGTATTTTGACGTTTTCAGCTACATTTTCAGACCGATTTGGCTATAATTTGACATTTAGGGTTCTTAAGTGTCAATAAACATATATAACAAAACTTGTGGATATAGGTCCACGTTTTGGTATAGCCCCCATATAACGGTACCCCCCGATTTGCGGTATTTTGACGTTTTTAGCTACATTTTCAGACCGATTTAGCTATAATTTAACATTTAGGGTTCTTAAGTTTCAATAAACTTATATGACAAAAGTTGTGGACATAGGTCCCCGTTTTGGTATAGCCCCCATATAACGGTGCCCCCCGATTTACGGTGTTTTGATGTTTTTAGCTACATTTTCAGACCGATATAGCTATAATTTGACATTTAGGGTTCTTAAGTGTCAATAAACTTATATAACAAAAGTTGTGGACATAGGTCCACGTTTTGGTATAGCCCCCATATAACGGTACCCTCCGATTTGCGGTATTTTGACGTTTTTAGCTACATTTTCAGACCGATGTAGCTATAATTTGACATTTAGGGTTCTTAAATGTCAATAAACTTATATAACAAAAGTTGTGGACATAGGTCCACGTTTCGGTATAGCCCCCATATAACGGTACCCCCCGATTTACGGTATTTTGACAGTTTTAGCTACATTTTCAGACCGATTTAGCTATATTTTGACACTTAGGGTTCTTAAGTGTCAATAAACTTATATAACCAAACTTGTGGACATAGGTCCACGTTTTGGTATAGCCCCCATATAACGGTACCCCCGATTTGCGGTGTTTTGACGTTTGTTTTTTCAGACCGATGTAGCTATAATTTGACATTTAAATTTATTAGGTCTATAAATAAATGTACCAAATTATATCGAAATCGGTTCAGATTTGGATATAGCTCCCATATATTTTCCGCCGATTTGGCGTATTTGCTGCACCAAACACGCTATATACGTCCGATTTTGATGAAATTTTGAATGTGTAACTGAATTCGGTCTCAAAATAAATGTCCCAAACTACATCGAAATCGGTTCATATTTGGATATAGCTCCCAAATATATTTTCGGCCGATTTGACGTATTTGCTGAAAACACGCTATTTACGTGCAATTTTGATGAAATTTGGAATGTGTGACTGAATTTAGTCTAGAAATAAGTGTAACAACTTATATCGAAATCGGTTCAGATTTGGATATAGCTCCTATGTATATTTTCGCCCGCTCTGTCTAATTTTGATGAAATTTGGGATGTGTATATATATGTATATAAATCAGTTCAAATTGATACATATCTCCTATACTTTACATATTCACAGTGGTGTAGGGTATCATATAGTCGGCCCCGCCCGACTATGATCCTTTCCTTACTGGTTTATTACAATTATGTATACACGTGCTTTACCGCATACACACCACCAAAGCTTCTGCGTCTCCTATTAAACCATACACTAGACATGCACAAAACAGTACTCTAGCGTAAATTTCATTTCGTTTCATATATTGTCACATATATTGTTTTGTGCATCCCTACCATACACACAGCTCTTTATTATAAAACAGCATTCTGCAGACGGAGAGCCTATTGTTACTCTCTTTGACAAAAATCCTCTCTCCACCCATGAAAAATATGTTCTAAAATAAAAAATATGTTGGTATCCAAACAAATAAAATTGAGATACATATGTTACAAAATGTTTGTTTGGACACAAACATATTTCTAGCATATATTTTTCTGCGTGTATATTCTAAATAAGTACAATTTGTAATAAATTATATTCTATAAGGAAATTGATATGATAAATTGTAATGAAAAAGTTGACAAAGAACATATTTAACTTTGTTTTTAATAAAAAGGATTCAGACGAAAATATAAATGGAGGCTCTATTCAAGTCTGAACCAAACATTGAGCGTTTTTCAAATTTCATCAAAATTGGACTGAATTTGCGGTTTTTGGTGCACCAAATACCTCAAATCATGCGAACATATTAATGGGAGCTATATCCAAATCTGAACCGATTTCAAAATAATTTGGCAAACTATTTTTTGTAGCGTCCATAGAAAGGTACCAATACATATGACGTATTTTGAGGGTTATATCCACATTTTTAATGGAATTGGCCATATATAACGGTGTATTCATTTCTTACATTCAATTCGAAAAAAATGGTTAATGAGTCAGAATATATACGGAATTAACCATGAAATGGGTTCAAACGAATAGAAAAATAAGGAAGCAAAGGCAAAGGCTACCGCTGAGTATAAGCTTTTCACCATAAACATTTTTTTGGATGAGCAACGTCTAATCGCTTTTATTTGACAATAAAATGCGATGGCAACAGAAGTCCAAAAAAGAAATATTGCTATAACCTGACCCTTTTTCTATATGTTTAAAATTGGACCACTGTCGACAGTCTACTTGGAATTGTTTAAAAGCTTTGCTGGTCCTTAGAGTTGTGCAATGTAGTTCCTGGAGCGGATCGATCTTTCTATTCGATCTTTTTCCCAGAAGGAACTAGTTCCTTAATATAGTTCCACATGGTTGCGAGCCTGAAATATTTCAATAAATCTTTTTCTTTCATTGGTCTTTTGTTTTCTTTTTCCAAATAGTTCCAAAACTGAAGTAGTTCAACGAAGTTCTTGGCACTAGTTCGTTTCGGAATTACACAACTCTACTGGTCTTCTTGATTAGCATGCTACATGTTCAAAAACACCAAATGGAGCAAAAAGATTTGTCATTTAAATAAAAGTTTCAAAATATTAAAACTGGATGTACCACCTATTGCAATAATTTTGATGTTTGATCATAAACACCAACACATTTGGCATTGATTTAAAGCTCAGATTTTTTACTTACAGAAACAGAGATATTCACAATGGATATAAAATTCCACAAATTGGACATTGGGATACTTGAGCGTCCTTTTCTATATCTCTAGTGTTTAATTGCATTAATTTAAAGCTCAGAATGTCTATTTTAATATTGTTAAAATTCGTCCAACCTAAGTCGAGATATTTGCCATTACAATTCAAATCAAACTAATGAAAAAATGGGATGTATTACCGACTATTGCGATATCTCCGTTATTTGACCATCTACGCCTTGCATCATAGTAGAGGTGAGATGCTCTACTCATTGTCAGGCTTTACTTAAGGAAGGTCCCAAAACAAAGCTGTGGCATTCGTCATAACAATTCCATTCCCAAAAATTAAAATTAAATAGTCGATTACCGACTATTTTGATATATCCCTTGTTTGACCGCCCACGCCAACCTACTTTGCATCATTGTAAATCTTTCTCTCAGGGACCCCCATGAACCCGAAAATTTCGTAACGATCCGATCATAATTGCGACCTTTAGCGTGATTACAAGGTTTAGATGGACAGACAGACAAACTGACACACATACCCAGATTGCCTGGCTATCGAGACATTCATTTTGGTTTATATAAGTATGGGCCTAGGACCATTATTTCGAGGTGTTGCAAACTTTTGGGACAAAACAAACATATAATACCCTCCCCACATAGTAGCTTAGGGTATAAGATGTGGAAAAAATTAATGTATTACAAAATAATGGTAAATCATTACCACTTGCTTTACAATGAGGTTTATACATACATTAGAAACTACTAATAGTACGTTTATATATAACCGGATTTAACAAACCCACTGGGTTTCAAATGTCAATTCCGTTGCGTTACGCCAAATAAATCTTCATTAAGAAGGTTAACCCTGCAAAAGGCTATAATATAAACATGCCCTAAAGTATCAGTCAGCTGCGCTGACGGAGATTTATTCTCAGTCACTGACCAATAAAATAAATAAATAAATAAATAAAAAAACCAATCTGAAACAAATAAATATGCCGTAAATAAAATATATTGATTTTGTATCAAAAGTTTACTTTAAAATCTGTATGTACCGTTATGTGGGGCTGTATCAAATCATAGACATATACCAAACATTTTTAGTAACCAAACTTCTTCATAAAGAACTCGAAATATTAAATTACATTAAACAAATTTTGGAAGACTTTTTTGAAAACGTTTAAGAGTTATCTTACACAATAGCAATTTTAGTATGTGCCTTCAGGGTTTTGGAGCTTTTGGGCCATCATCTCAGGAAGTCTGGACTTACTCCGGAAAAAGTTGTACCGCTGTAAATGAGGCCGCTACAACAACCTACTGAAAAATAATCAAAACGATGCGAGAAGAGCTCTGAAATTTCACTTTTTCCGAATTTTGTGTTGGTACCTCAAGGAGTGGACCGATAGTACAAGTTCCAACCTGATACAAGACTCGATAAAATAAAACGATGTGCAAGATCTGCACCAATCAGAAACTCCCTGCGAGAATTATCTTGCGGATTTGCTGCCGTCTGGGAGCTTTTCGGAGCCAATTTCTCAGGAAGTATGGACTTGCGCAAAAAAAATTGTACCGTTGTAATTAGTCCATATTTGAACCCGATCTATATCTGAAGGAATAATACTATGCGTAAAGTTTGGACCAAATCGATTGTTCACACCATTTTACAGAAACATTTTGAACTTTTGTGGGGGAGTTACTCGAAGAAGTGGACCGATATGACTCATCTAACTAAGTTTGTACCAAATATTAGGTTCGAATCGGTTGATCCGTTCGAGAGTTATTATGCGCACCAGCCAGACAGACAAACGGAAGTCCTAATTCAACTCCAAATTGTCTGATATGAATTTTGTCCAAACATGCTTGGTGTATAATACCGTTATTTCGATGATGCACATTTTTGGTCGTATCAAAGTGTATATACCCTATCAAGCGTAAAGGCTGAGGTATAATAATGACCTATATTATCTCCTCATTTATTTTGCAAATTACTAAATACATAATTTATTCTACATTTAAGTGGTTGTTTTTTACCTTTGCATGCCACATATGTAGACACAGAAATGTCTATTTATTTACTTACATGAAATTTTCTTCTTCCAATTAAATAATTTTGTACAAATCATGGGTAAGTAATCGGATAAGCAACTAGTTGTGGTTGTTAAGGGAAAACGCTTATTATTTGGCAATAACTTTTTCCTAGAACTCAGTAAAATCCGCTATCAAACTAGTTGTTAATCCTTTCTGGATAAAGGGAACAAAATGGTAACATTTTCCATGAATATTGGCTCGCTTTCTATTTTTCTTGTAATTATTTTTTATGCTTAAGTGTGCAATTATATTAAATCATATATAAGTGCAATATACCAAAGTAGTTTCGAGAACAGATATACATTTTTAGAGCTACATGTTGCAAATAACATACGTATAATAATCTTCAAAAATTTATTGCAAATCCTTTAAAATACATTCCTTGAAAACTACTGCAACCAGGATTGTGTATTACAATTGTTTACTACCTTTAACTATGCAAATATGTTATTTATTATTTGAATAAATACATTTATATGAATGTTTAAACATTGATTTGTATAAAATAGTAACTTAATAGAAACATACAGTTAGGCAAGAAATGTATTGCAATAACCAAAATTGTAGAAAATTTCATATTAATTGTTCGTTTATGGCAACAAATTATGTAAAAACTATACGGTTTTTTGTGCAAATCTCCTGCTATAGGTCCTTACAATAATATTCCGTCAAAATATGCAAAGGTTATTTGCGATTTATAACAAATACGGTCAAAAATAAGAATTAACTACTACTTGGGGGTGACAATAAAAGTATTGCAACGGGAAAATCAGTACTATAAAACTATAAAATTTTTTGAAATTTTTGCGGTCATTATAAATTTTTATGACTCTCGCGGCTAATAATAGACAAACAGTATTGAATGTAATAAAGTTCAGTGATAAAAAATGCGTTCATGGAGGGTCTTCAGACAGGTAAAAAACGCATGGGACCATATTAACAATAAGCAATGACTAATCGGCCACAGGCAAGTATGCCAAGAATGAATATTTGACTCAATATGTATTGTAGGATAATGGAACAATGCAAAACAGTCCGATTTTGGCTTTGAGAACATCGAAATACCTCTGGAAAGTATATGGGAAAAATTGAGACCAGTGTAGTATTTTGAAACGACCTACGACAGAGCACTATTTCGTCTCTCAATGGTATTGATATGATATAATTTTTACTAATTGGATAGATATTATCCTCTGCTATCATAATAAATCCAAAAAATTGCGCCAAATCCAATAAAACCCATCAAATATAGAAATTAAACCGCTACTGGAGAAACTGGAATACCGAATATTTGGGTACTATATTCTTTACCATTGAAAATAGTATGCGAAATTTGTTTCACGGATATAATAATGATTGGGAAGACATCCCCACTGACATCATTAAGAAATATTTAATAGTCATTAGTCTCAAAGTCAGAAAACTCGATCCCGAAAGCTCAAACAAAGTCAACTACCATCATTCCAAATCCAGATAATGACATTTAAATTTTATTTGTGTAATTTGCCGATGTGATATAACAACACAAAACTCTTAAATACATCGGGCCAACATCCTGATATCAACCCTCATAAAATGTTTGGGTCCAATTTAACAAAAAAACTCCATAAACATCCTCCAACGAAGGATCAAGATTTACTAAAAATTGGGGAACCAGTATCCTTAGAGTGGAACATACCGAGCCTTATTTTTTGGTTTAACTAAGCTCATTAATGCTCCAATGAATGTCCAAAGTGGATAGACAACTCATTAGGGAACACGCCTTTGGTAATTCTCGAAGAAACCATCGATTTCGTAATTTTTGCAATACTTTTATTGTCCCCCCCAAATAGTAGTTAATTCTTATTTTTCACCGTATTTTTATAAATTGCAAATAAACTTAGCATATTTTGACGGAATATTGTTGTAAGGACCTATAGCAAGAGATTTGCACAAAAACCTGTATAGTTTTTACATAATTTGTTGCCATTAAAGAACAATGAATATGAAATTTTCTACTATTTTGGTTTTTGCAATACATTTCTTGCCTAACTGTATATTAGAAATTTTGAAACAATTCAAAGATAAATGTTGCCCAAGGAAATATTCTTTTATATAATCTAATTTACCTATAGGAATATATCAGAGCATATACAGTTTACATGGTTTATAGAAAGTTTTCATTTCAGAATATTCCAGACAAACATTAAACACTATAAAGTAATGCCTGAAGTTACATTGTAAGTAATGTGTTGAAAAATTTATTTTCATTAGTCATGCTGCAATAGTAATTTTAGGTATAGTAATCAATATCTTTCCACTTCCAGTAAGAAATGAACGGACACCTTCTTCTTTGTAAGGAATATAATATTGCATCATCAAGTGGCAATGTCGAAGCCGGCGTGGCCTTGGATGTAAAATATATACATATGTAGATCCGAACCGTGAAAACGGTCAGGGTTAGCACTGTAAGCTTTAGTGCGATTTAAAGGAATATAATAAAATAATAATATGCATATATTGTGTTGACATATTTTTTAAAGTTCAAGGAAGAAGTATTATGTGTAGAAGTTTTTTTTTTCATAAACTAATTTAATTTCTGAGAGAACAGAAACAATCGATTTACTCTATTGTTATTGTGTTAAAATCAATGACTAAATTTTAATATTCATTTCAATTTGTTGTCGGCAAAGTTTTCTGATAATGATAATATCTTTATTGTTATAGAAGAAAAACTCTTATTTTGACGCCACAATACTAACTGGTAAACTTTAATCTATAACACTTTATGTATTCACTCATCTTTTGACTAAAATCATTACCATGCGAGTATTCAAATTAACTGGAAATTTAGTTCGAAAAGTGTCATTGCTTCGATATGGCAAATTTGGCAAAAATTATCTACGTCTAACAAAAACACACACAGCGAAATGCGCCACATTTAAAACATTCACGCTGGCGTCAATATAAAACCTTTGCAGAAAGTCAATTTAATCGAAAAAGTTGAAATATGCCAAGTTAGAAATAACAATGGGGAAACTTTTAACTTTTACTTTAAACATTGTTTTCCAGTGATTTTTCTTCTCTTCCTTCTTGCCTTTTTTTTGGAACATTTACACGCACATATCGCATATGTCAATAAGAATATTTACCAGTTTTACTATGGGTTTGTTGTATAACAAAGTATCTGTATCTCTGTGTGCGTGGCTATGTGCAAGTGAAAATATACACAAAGTACTCGAGCATTATTAAAAGTTTGAGTATAACACAATATATTTTAGATATATAAAATATTGACAATAAGTATCGTTCAAGTACTTCCTCTAAGCAATATTATTTTTCCATTAAAACTTCTTCCTCACAGATTCGCAACAGTAACAGAGTGACAGACAGATACAAAGTCGGACAAACGCACAGAGTCGTCTGTGATTCTTACAAACGCGTTCTAATACACAGACGCCAACAAACACACACACATCTGTAAACGCAAATTCACTTACAATCCCTAATGCTACGCGTATAAAACTACAACAACAAACACCACTAGAATGAAGGAAATGAAATCAATTAAGTACAGGAAGATGTAACATTAAACTTCAACGAGATGTAAATAAATTGCGAAAATATATATTTACTTTTTCTTAAACTTCCTCTGCCATTTCTTGAGTGAATCGAACCAACGCAAATACCATGGAGGTGGATGGCTGACTGGCTGGCAGTATGTTAAGGATGAGCAACTAACAGAGCCATCATTACTGACAGCGCTATATATGTGTAGTGAGTTGTGATGTGATGAACAGTGGTGTTTAAAATACCTATTTTAAAAAAAATATTCTAACTGCTGATGCGTGTCGGTTATTTACTAAAACAAAATTTTAATGGGAAGTTTGCTGACCACTAGGAACCCTAAATGCCAAATTATAGCTGCTTCGGTTTAAAAATGTGGGTACTGATCTCAACTTTTGAATATCGCGCTTTTCGATCTCGTCTTCCACTTGTTTCATCGAAGCCTTGGCCTTGCAGTTCTGCGTGCACCGGTATGCGGCCCGTATTTATATTCCTTTTTAGAGGGTTCATAATCGCTCATTCTTATGACATGACCTAGCCAACGCAATCGTTGTGTCTCGATACATTCAACTATTCTGATGTCTATGTATATCCTAGGGATAGGTGATCGAATTTAAAATCGACTTTTCGATCATTTTCACCTTTAACAAAACGTCGACATTTCGATTTTTGCCTTTAACAAAAGAGTCGACTTTCCGATCTTCCGATTGTGTTTAAAGTCGACTAAAATCGATTTTTGATTGATTTAGAGCTTTTATAAACATATTAAGCGGGGTACGCACGATCAGTTTTGGTTGTCAGTTTTGCTCAAATAATCGCTTGCTTGCCAGTGTGGCCGTTCATTTTTGTCATTCTTCAGCCAACCACAAAATATTTTGTGGTTGCTGGACTGTTGTGGACAGTCAAAACTGATCCTGTGTACCCCGTTTTAGGTCTGTTCGATAACCCAAAAGTTTGTACAAATTTTTTACAAAATGCTGCTCGATAACAAACTTGTTCTGTAAACGATAATGGTGCATGGTGAATGAAAAAATAAACGGCCACACTAGCAAGCAACGGTAAAGCTGTCATTCAAAACTGGCAATGTGTAGCTTTACAATTACTTTTTACTTGCGAAGTTATCGAACAGACCTATTGCTGTTAACATGGGGTGTCATTTCAAAAATTTTCATATGCAAAATAGTGGGTAGGAAAATTGAAAGTCGATCATGAAAAGTCGACTTTTCGTCTTTGTCTATAACCAAAAGTCGGCTTCGGTTTTTAGACTTTTCAAACCAGAAAGTCGATTAAGCGATTAATCGAAAATCGACTTGTGTATCCCTAGTATAGCCCATACAGCTCATTGTTCACACGACGTCGACATTCACCGTCAACGCAGATTGGCCCGTAGATCTTTCGAAGAATTTTTCTCTCAAACACATCAAATACTGCCTCATCTGCTTGCGCAAGTGCCCATGCTTCGGAACCATACGGGTAGCAACAGCGTTTTGTAAATTGTTATTTTTGTTTGACAAGATGAGGCGTTTTTTTTAAACCGCTTACTTAAGCCAAAGTAGCATCAGTTAGCCTTCTTCTTCTTCTGACACAACTGATGTTGTTTGTTGTGATTATGACGGTGCCGAGGTAGACGAAGTCCTTACTGCCTCAAAATTGTAGGAACCAACTTGCACAGTTCGTCCTAGTTCTTTAGACGCATTGCACGTCGACACCATCAATTTGGTCTTGTCGCCATTTACCGTAATACCAAATTTAGCAAATTCTCCTTTGACATTCTTAAAGGTATCAGTTACTTCTTTTACTGATGTCTATATCATCGGCTTAAGCAAGTTACATGTGGCTATTGGTGTAAATTGTGTCATTTTTATAGATGTTTGCATCTCGTATAACCTTTTCCAGGAGGATGTTGAAGAGATCGCACTAAATGTTGCCTCCTGGTTTGAAACCTCTTCGGAGAGGTTCTTTCCTATTTAAAAGACAGTTAATGTCATCCTACAAAGCCGGATGAGCTTTGCGGGGATACCAAAATCAGACATGGCTTGGAATACCTTTGAAGGTATAGCGCTGTTGAAGACTGCTTTATAATCGACGATGGTAGATGTTGATTGGTCAGTGGTAGATTTGCCAGGTTACGGATAGGGTCCAATTATTTCATTGACCATAGGCGGTAGTCGCTCACAGAATATCCCTGATACTTTCTTATATACAATATGGAGCAGACTTATGCCCCTGTAATTGAAGCACACAGTCGTATCTTCCTTCTTGTGGATTGAACATAGGATGCTCACGTTAGCTGATGAATACACCTTATCAGTGTGTCGCCCCCGGTTTTGCACAGTTCGGCTGTTAGGCCACCGGCTTCTGCTGCCTCATTATTCTTCAGCCGGTTTATTGACCGGGCGGTATATATTTTATAACATCTTCTGGGATTGGATCTCAGGTATCGTCTTCGTTAGTATTGGAAAAATGCTCTTTCCATATCCCGAGCACACTATCTGTATCAGTTATCAAATTACCTTGCTGGTCTCTACTGGAGGTGTGCCTGTACCAAAGCCATCAGTTTCACGTTTCACTCTTTGGTAGAATTTTCGGACTTCATTCTGGCTCCTGTACATCTCGAATTTTTCACACTCCCGCTTTTGCATTTCTCTCTTTTTTTTGCATTTCTCTCTTTAGTACATCCCTCGCATTGGTACTAATTGTAGAGTATCTCTATATCCCGCATTTTTCTCTTCGGTAGCATCACACTTCTGGTCATGCCATGGGTTTCTTGGTGGAGGTCTCGGGTATCCAAATATGGAATTTGCGGCAGTTTGCATAGAGTGGACAATACCTTGCCACTGTGCTGATATGATATCGGGACGAGGAGAGCTTTGATTAAAGCATTTGGGCAGCATTTATGCTAACGAGGGTATATACACTTTCATACGGGCAAAATGTGCCTCATCGAAATAATGGTTTAAGACCCCAAGTATGCTTGGACGAAATCGGTTTCAGACAATTTGGAGTCGATTTAGCAATGTCCGTCCGTCTGTTCGAAAATGTTCGGAAAATTTGTGCGCACTATAACTCTTGAAGGGAGTAACGGATTTAGTCTACGCTTTGCACATCCCGAAATTTCTAACAATCTTAGATGAGGTTCCAATATGGACTCAATCGGTCCACTCCTTCGGGTACCTCCCTCAAAAAATTTCGGCAAAATTCAGTTTAGGACCAGCTCTCGAATTGCTTTGATTTTTGTTCTAACAACTTGTATTCACTGCCCTTCATACGACGGTACTAGTTTCATCAGGGGCAAGCCCATACTTCCTGACAAAATAGCCTGAAAGTTGTAAACAAAACCTATATCACCGTGTGTCCACTCCTTCGGGTACCTCCCACACAAAATTTCGGATAAGTTCACCTGCTCTCAAATCACTTTTATTTTCGTGAAGCAACTTGCATTCACTGATCCGCTTTACGATGGTACAAGTTTTTTCAGGGGCAAGTAAATACTTCCTAATAAAATATACCGAAAGTTGTAAAAATCTCTATGGCACCATGTGCAGTGGCTGGAGCGCACTATAGCACTCGAACTTAACGGATTTGGTCCAAAATTTGGCCATCGACATATTTTGTCCAAACTTAGTTTCAGTTCGAAGATGGGCAATACCGGTCTACAACTTCCAGTACTTCTCCCTAAAATTTAAAAATGTCACTAAAATGGTATGCGCGATACACTTTCTTGAACGGGGTAACCAAATTTAGTTTAACTTCCAAAAATGGCCCATATTGGTCCTCCACCCATAAAGGACTATGTCCGTCCATTTCTTTAAGCATCTCCTCCGCAACACTTTTGAATTTCAATCCTAAACCATATTTTTGTCTGCAAGTTCAAATGTCCAAACAGTACCACAAAATTTTGAAAAGACCCTAAATACATTCGATTTCTTCGTAGATGAAAGTTTCAATTCACATAGGCTGAGGGTATATCTCTGTCGACAAAGCCGACTGATAATAATTTAATTAATTTTTTAATTAGTCGAAATCACTGATCTAGCGGCGCGAAATTATATGAACACCATCTGCTAATATTTTGGTATAGCCCCCATATAACGGTACATCCTGATATTCGGTATTTTGAGGATTTAAGCCACCCTTTCCTTCCAAATTAGTTGCAATTTGGTACTTAGGGTTTCTAGTGGTCACATAACTTGTCCACCAACAATTGTGGACATAGGTCCACGTTTGGGTATATGCCCGCTTTTAGGTGCCTCTCGATTTTAAGTATTTTGATGGATTTAAGCTACATTTTCCGCCCAAAATAGGTGGAATTTGGTATTTGGAGTTTCCAGTGGACACAAACATTCTCTACCAAAAATTGTGGACATAGGTCAACGTTTTGATATTGCCCCGTTTACGTTTTGATATTTTTTGCGGAACTGATGTAGAGATATTTATTGAAAAAAAGATATAATGCATAATTTTGTAGTAGCGAAGACGGCGAAGATACCACAGATCCAATCCCAGAAGATGGTATTGAATGTATACCGCCCAGCCAAGATGAGGTAAAGACAGCAATAAGTCGGCTAAAGAATAATAAGGCAGCAGGAGCCGATGGCTTACCAGCCGAGCTGTTCAAAACCAGAGGCGACACGCTGATAAGGCGTATTCATCAGCTAATTAGCACCATCTGGCAGGAAGAACGAGTACACGACGATTGAAACCTGAGCATCCTGTGCCCTCTCCACAAGAAAGGAGATAAGACTGTATGCTCTAACTATAGGGGCATAAGTCTTCTCCCTATTGCCTACAAGATAGTGTCAGGGATAATGTGCGAACGACTAAAGCCTATGGTCAATGAAATAATTGGGCCATACCAATGCGGCTTTAGACCTGGCAAATCCACCATTGACCAGATATTTACCCTGCGGCAAATCCGGAGAAGATCCAAGAGATGCAGATCGACACTTACCACCTTTTTGTTGATTACAAAGCAGCCGTCGACAGCCCCCTACGTTCAAAGGTATCCCAAGCCATGTCTGAATTTGGTATCCCTGCAAAGCTCATCCGGCTTTGTAGAATGACATTAACTGATACTCGCTCGTCATTTAAAATAGGAAAGAACCTCTCCGAAGAGTTTGGTAATAAAAGAGGTTTCAGACAAGGTGATGGCCTCTCGTGTGATCTTTTCAACATTCTGCTGGAAAAGGTTATACGAGATGCGAAGGTGAAAAGAAGTGGCACAATATATACAAACAGCCATATGTTACTTGCTTATGCCGATGACATTGACATCATAGGTCGATCGGTAAAGGAAATATCTGATACCTTTGAAAAAATCGAAAGGGAATCTGCTAAAATGGGTCTGGCGGTAAACGGAGAGAAGACAAAGTTAATGGTGTCGTCGCGCAATGCGTCCATAGAGATCGGGCCAACTGATGACGTTGGTTCCTATAATTTTGAGGTAGTAAGGGACTTCGTCTACCTCGGCACCGCCGTAAACACAACCAACAACATCAGTTGTGAAATACGAAGAAGAATAGTGTTGGCCAACAGATGCTACTTCGGGCTGAGTAAGCAGTTTAGGAATAAAGCCACATCTCGTCAAACAAAATCAACGCTTTACAAAACACTGTTACTATCCGTGCTGATGTATGGTTCAGAAGCTTGGGTACTTGCGTAAGCAGACAAGGCAGTGGTTCGTGTGTTTGAGAGAAAAATTCTTCGAAAGATCTATGGAGCAATCTGCGTTGACGGTGAATATCATCATCGGATGAACCACGTGTATCTGCTATACAACGACATCAGTATAAATAAACGTATCGAGATGCAACGATTGCGTTGGCTAGGCCATATCATAAGAATGAGCGACGATGAACCCGCTAAAAAGGCGTATAAATTTGGGCCGCATGTTGGTGCACCCAGAATTGGTAGGGAAAAGAATAGATGGCGCAAACAAGTGTTTGAAGAGATGACAAGGCGCGGTATTCAAGAAAGCGAAGCACTAAACAGAAAGTTGGAGATCTTTTCTTAGTTCGGCTTATGGAACAAATGTTCTGTAATGGGCCAGCTAGGTAAGTAAGTAAGTATAATTTTGAAACATTCCTCAGCCAATGTTGAACCGTAGTCCTCATATAAGAGGTTCAGATACGATTCCGACCAAAATAAGTTTCTATACACGAAAATTGCAGTTCCTCTCGACCAATTTTTACTGAAATTTCGCACAGCGGGTTGTCACAGGGGAAGGTAACGACGTGAATTATTTTAAAGGATTTTTCTACTAAAGTGGCTGTAACTTGTGTTTGTAAGGTTGTACACTAGGGTGACCAATAAAAAACAAAATTACTTTCCTTGGATTACCTACCCCCTAAATTTAAATTGAGATGAGAGAGAGAGGCCGAAATACGTCGTGGGCTTAAAGGCCGTTAGGACCATTCGTTGGAATCTTTCGTTCCTTATGCCATCCATAGATTTCAGTTTTTTTAAAGTAACATAATCCCGTTCTATACTGCCCTTAAGAGAGTACAAGTAAATCACTTTTAACCACTGTATCTAATGCTGACAGTTATGGTATGTAATGGTGTTGAATGTTTTTGCGCATAAAAAGTGGTTAAAATTTGTTTGTCATTGAATTTGTTGAACCAACAGAATGAAGAGTAAAATCGATAAATTTTAAATGTAATTGACAAACAAATTTCTCCATTATGGAAAGCATAGCTCCAGCAATAGGACGAAGACAAAGATAAACTTACGGCAGCAGAAAAGAAAACATTGCCGAACACACAAACACATACAGACATAAATGAAGACAGCGGCATAAACACGTCGTCTATTGATTGACAATTTAAATAAATTAGATATGCAGCGATTGTGGTTTTCATCCATCCACCCAAAACGCACCCATTTCCAAATCAACCAACCCATTCCACAGACGCCGGGTCATATATTTCCGGTTCATGAAAGCGTATGCAAAAGAAACATATTTCGAGTCAAGAACAAAAGAAAGACTGCAAGTGGTTGGTGTTTTTTCTGTGAACTTTGCAAAAATTCTTTAAGAACTTTTCAAATTAAGTGAACATCTCTGACGAATAGACCAAATAAAAAAGAAAGATGTTAAATTATGTAAGATCGAAAAGTAATTTATTGTTTTATTGTACAACTATATATCTTTTGTTGAGATTGTTTTTCAATTGTAATAAATTTATTTTATGTTACTCGATTACATCATTCCATTAAAAGTTCACAATGTGCAATTATGTATGTACATGAATGTGAATTTGTTATTCCCCTCGGGATGTTGGTGAGATATACATATATCATTATATTTAAATAAATATGATGTACTAAGAAGACCCAATAAGATTTAAACACATCAGAACCTTAAATTAATATAATTTTGGTCTTGTGGATTAATAACAAAAGAGTTTTTTATTATTTTTCAAAATCCCCATACAATAAGTCTGAAATAGGAAATGTTAAAATTTCCATTTGTTGGACAAATGGAAAAAATCTTCCAATTTGATTTGGAGTTGTAAGAATTTCAATAGAATATGATTTACAAATTTTAAATTTGATTTGGAGAAAAATACAAATTATTTAGGAAATGATTGTCATTATTATTATGATATGATACTTATGGGAGGAAAGATACCAAGCAACGGCTATAACATGGCACAGCATAGGACTTATCGTGGTCCCTCTTTCATCTCAAGTGGACACTGACTTCCCCGTGGAGTCACCTGAGGAGCGGATTTTAACATCTGTTAAAGGTAATGTGCTAACATGTGCAAGCGTTCACCCATATCTATATATATAAAAGAGCTTAGTGATAAGTAGACATCGGATTTTAGCATTTTTTTATTTCTTATCCGATTGGACTCAAATTTTGGATCTAGGCGTTTTGAGGGTCAAATTTTCGATATTTGGGCTCATATCAAAAACATGCAAAAAATATGCAAAAAGTGTGCAAAATATATGCAAAAAATATGCAAAATATATGCAAAAAATATGCAAAATATGCAAAAAATATGCTAAATATGCAAGTGTTTTTTTTTTTGACGAAAATCGTCAATTAAATTTGGAAAATCGTCAAAAAAGCGTTCTTAATTAGGTTTTTTGACGCTTAACATAGTTTTTTGCAGATTATTATGTTATTGAGACTCTCCAGATATTCCGCCTCAGCAATGAATCTGGACTAATAAGACTTAAATCAGTTTTCACAAGCTGAGAAAATGTCAAATAACCCAGCATTCCTATTACAACATAAGTTGCTTCCTATACAAATGTAGGTAATGGAAAAATTTCAAAAACTCAATCAGAAATGTCAAAATTTACGTGTCCAAATATGGTGATAGTTTCTACTCGGCCAAAATTGTTTAACAGAAAAACAAAGGAGCTAGAATTAGTCATCGCAATTTTTGTTTAGATAAAAGCGGAATTTTATGTATTTTTTGGAAAAAGGGTTCGTTTTTTAGCACAAAATGGGAAAAAGTACTAGAGTACCATTTACGATTGCAGGTTCTGGAATACAACTATAATTAGAAGTATACGTTTTTAATATCCACATATTAGATTTGAATATATTTTATAGTGTTTAGACCTTTATTCAGAATATGCAGATATTGCAGTGTTGGCAATTTTTGTTCTTTGTGGTCAAAAAGCTTCTTTGGAAAAATGTTCTAACTGCCGCTTTAATATTGATGACATGGTTTTAGTTTAATGCACTTAAAATACATAATTTTATATGTATATTGTACGCATACAACCGCTTAATGCAGAATTGGGAAATGTTTACTCCTCCATCCACGATGAATAATAAGCAAAATGAAGAACACCCAATGATTAGTGCAAAATGACATCACTGAGAAAGACCACACAATAGAGTAGTAGTGGTAAAATAAGTCAAAAACCTTCGAATTATCTTTAACATGGCAAAACCACTCACATATTTCAGTTAGAAAAGCATTTGGAATGCTAAAAAATATAGTTCATTCATTCCTGCTACAGGAAAACAATTTTGATAACACAGTCGAAAAGTCATAACCCTTTTGTATATACAATTAATTAACTTATACCTGACCGTGTACTCGATAATTTGTACTAATTATTACAAATGCTTCGAATTTTTACAGTTGTTTAATGGAGAAGTTGCTGTAAAAATTGTTTCAGCAACATTTAGTAAAAATTATCGAGTACAAGGATATAACACCTTTTATAACACATTAGACTTGTTGTCTAGGATATAAATAAATATATTAAGAAAAATATTCGCCGCAATATTGTAAGGAAAGGAAAGGAAGAAATACGGACAATGGAAAGGAAGAAATACGGACAATGCCAATAAAAATGTCCGGATTGTCGTATAGAAAAATCTAACTATTTTTTACACGTAGAGCACTTTTTACTTCTTTATTTCATTTAAAAGTTCGGTATTAAAAATTAGAATTTAAAAAAGTATTATTATTTAACTACCACGAGTGATTTAATCATTATCGAGATTATACTGTATATATGTGGGCAATATCCAAATCTGAATCGAGTCTTACCAAAATGAACAGGCATCGCGCTAGAACCAAAAAAA
This sequence comes from Musca autumnalis, assembly GCF_047663935.1. NCBI lineage: Eukaryota > Metazoa > Arthropoda > Insecta > Diptera > Muscidae > Musca > Musca autumnalis. The sequence goes on along the minus strand of NW_027411977.1, from coordinate 178,648,453 downwards.
TCTCCAATTTTTATGCGAATTGGTCTATAAATGTGACCTGTACTCTGTTTTCAAAAATACATGGCCAGATGGATAAGTGCGAATCTTTGCTTATAATCAAAGAAACTGTGGGTCTATTTCGTTTCCTTTTGCATGTTGCAAACTCACTAAGACATAATACCCTTAGGGTATTAAAATATGGTTATCAGTGCAATCATGAATAAAAATTCAGCGCGGAATTTGTTTCCTTTCCCCACTTTCACAATTTTTTATTTCCACATTTATGCCCAAAAAGGGAATATTTTGACGATTCGAGTAGAGTATGCCATAATGAAGCTAATCTAGTAGTTTTCATCTTTTAATAAATATTGATTTTAAAAGAATTTCACTTTCTAAAATTATTTCCCGTGCGGAAAATTCACAGGGAAATATTAATGATTGCCCTCTATATGTTTTTATATATATTCTATGTTTTTAGTAAAATATGAAAGATTTCTTAGTCTTAATTTCTAGTTCATTTGTTATTCTGTCAGACAATTTTGGCCGAGCAGAAACTATCAACATATTTGGATACGTTCATTTTGACATTTCTGATTAAGTTTTAACAAATTTGTATTGGAAAGCAACTTATGTTGTAATAAGAAGGCTGGATTATAGGAAATTTTCTAAGTCTTTTAGTCCAGATTTATTACAGTGGCGGAATAATAGTTAATAACATAATAATCTGCTAAGATATCGACGTTTCACGACAATAAACTTAATTTAGAACACTTTTTGATGGCTTTCCAAATTTAATTTGACGATTTTCGTCACAAAAAATAGTTGCATATTTTGCATATTTTTTGCATATTTTGCATATTTTTTGCATATTTTGTGCATATGCAAAATATGCAAATATGCAAAAAAATAAAAAATATGAGCCTGTCATTACATTCAGTTTTCTTCAAAACGAATTTTGGTCCAATCAGAATTTTCGTATCTTTATTAATAAAAAATATGCAAATATGCAAAATCCGATGTCTAGTGATAAGTGAGTGAGTGAGTGACTGACAGATCATCGCCCAGACGAAATGTCTGAAGCTAGAATCTTGAAATTTTGAGTGTAGGTTGCTGTTGGTATAAGATAAGGCTCGGTTTTTGGAAATTCGAACTGGAAGGGTACGAAAAGTACTAAAAGGTACTAAATATGGTACCCTTTGTATTAGGCAAACTGGAAGAGCTAGAATTCTGAAATTTGGAATGAGGGTCACTTGTGGAGAGTTAGAAAGATGTACCAAAGGTTTTTGGAATTTCGACCTATAAGTGTACGAAAAGTACTAAAAGTTATAAAATTTAGTACCATTTGTATATTTTGAACGGCTAAAGCTAGAATCTTAAAATTTAGTATGGAAATAAAGGTTGGGAAGTGGTGTTTATAAAAGGAAATTCGTACTCATGTGTACGAAAAGTACTAAAGTGTACTAAATTTAGTACAATTGGGATTTGGGTGAACGGATAAAGCTGGAAACTTGAATTTTGGAATTAAGACTACTGTTGAAGAGTAGGATTGAGATATGAAGGTTATTTTTGGAAATTCGTACTTATGTGTACGAAAAGTACTGAATTTGGTACAATTGGATTTGGGTGAATGGATAGAGGTGGAATCCTGAATTTTTGAATTATTATTACTGTTAGAGTATACGATTTAGGTAGTTTTGGAAATTTGTACTTATTCGTACGATTTGGGTGAATGAGTATAGGTGGAATCCTGAAATTTGGAATTAAGATTACTGTTGGAGTGGAGGATTGAGATATGGAGGTGGTTTTGGAATTTTGTACTTATGTGTACGAAAAGTACTAAATGGTACTAAATTTAGTACAATTTGGATTTGGGTGAAAGGATAGACCTGGAAACCTGAAATTTGGAATTAAGATTACTGACGGAGTATAGGATACGTGCTTACGTGTACGACAAGTTCTAAATGGTACTAAATTTTGTACAACTCTGATTTGGGTGAACCAAAAGAGCTGGAAACTTGAAATTTGGAATTATGATAACTGTTGTAGTGTACAATTGATATATGGGGTAGTTTTAGTACTTATGTTTACGAAAAGTACTAAATGGTACTAAATTTGGATTTGGGTGAACGGATAGAGCTAGAAACCTGAAATTTGGCTTTAAGATTACTGACGGAGTATAGGATTGCGACATGGGGTAGTTTTCGAAATTCGTACTTATGGTTACGGTACTAAGTTTGGTACAATTTGGATTTGGGTGAGCAGATAGAGCTGGAATACAGAAGTTTGGAATTAAGATTACTTATAGAGTGTAGGATTGAGGTAATTATGGAAATTCGTAGATATGGGTACGGAAATACTAAATGGTACTAAATTTGGTACAATTGGGTTTGGTGAACAGATACAGCTGGAATCCTGAAATTTATAATTAAGATTACTTATGGAGTACAGGATTGAGGTAGTTTTGGATATTTTTATAGGTACGGAGAGTACTAAATGGTACTAAATTACAGCTGGAATTCTGAAATTTTGAGTTATGTTTATTGTTGGATTGTAGGATTGAGGAAGTTTTGGAAATTCGTACTTATGGGTACGAAAAGTACTAAGCTGGAATCCTGATATTTGAAATAAAGATTGCTGTTGAAGTGAAGGTTTAAGGTGGTTTTGGAAATTCGTACTTATGAGAACGGAAAGAAATAAATGGTATTACATTTTTATCAACTTGGATTTGGTTGAACGGATAGAGCTGGAATCCTGATATTTGAAATTAAGATTACTGTTGGAGTGTAAGTTTAAGGTGGTTTTGGAAATTCATACCTATGTGTGCGAAAAGTGCTAAATATGGTATAATTTAGATTTGGGCGAACGGAGAGAGCTGGAATCCTAAAATCTGGAATTTAGATTTCTGTTGGAGTCTAGGACTGAGGTAGTTTTGGAAGTTCGTACTTATTGTTACGAAAATACTAAATGGTACTAAATTTGGTACATTTTAGATTTGGGTGAACGGATTGAGGTGGAATCCGAAAATTCGCAATTACTACTATTGGGGACAGTTATTGAAATTCGTGCTTTCATACGAAAAGTATTAATGGTATTATGAATAGAGGTGGACTTCGGAAGTTTGGTATTACGAGCCCTAACCACTATTAATTCGTGCATCAGATATTTTTTCACTGTTTAACATGAAACTTAATTAACATCAAATATATGTCTAAAGAGAACAGATTTTCATATATTTTTGTAGGATTCATTTTTCAGCCACAATAATGAACTGGTAAACTTTTTTTCATCGATTGGAAAATAATAGTGGCCTGTAGAGCGATTTCGGAAAATTCGTTTTTGGTCCCAATACAAAGTTCTATGAAAAATGAAGAGCGGCCAGAGAGCACGGGTTATCGTTAACCGATCGTCATAAATTTTTGTAGAGATCATTTTTTAGCCACAATAATGAACTGCTAAAGTTTTTTCATCGATTAGACCATAATTACGGCCTTTAGAGAATTTTCGTGAAAATGCACCTTTGACCCCATACAAATTACTATGGAAACAAAGTTAACCAATTCCCGTAAAATTTCACATATAAGGTTTTTGGATCAAATCGAAACAAATTTAGGTGGTAGGAGCTCCAAAATAAAAGTATTTTGTTTTTTACGGGTCGCCCTAATATACATACTTTAATAACACATTGTTGAAATATGCTCTGTGTACGAATTAATAGTGGTTAGGGCTCGTATAGCCGATGTTGGTGTGTAGGGTTGAGATATGGATGTGGTTGTGGCACAGAATTTGGTTGAAATTGTTAATGTGTACAGAAGTAGAGCTGAAATTGTGAAATTCGGTATTAGAATAGCAGTTTGCGTTTAGAGTGGAGATAGAGATGAAGTTTTGGAAATTCGAACTTATGTATATGAAAAATACTAAATCGCGGCTGGGATACAGTTGTGGATATAAGGAAGTAATTTTTGAAGCTAATACATATTATTTGGTGTTCCATGAAGGGATATAGGTGGAATTTCGGATTGTTGTGTGAGGATTTGTGTTGGTGTTTAGATAAGGATTTGTTGAAATGCATACAAATTCTAAAATTTGGCTGAGGACTGGCTGATTTATTGAGAAATACCAAATGTACTAAATGGTATTAAATTTGACGTTGGGTGAAGCTGGAATTAAATAATTAGTGTGTGAAAAGTACAAAACTGCAATAAATTTGGTATTGTGCTAAGGAATAGAAGTGGAATTCAGATTTATTATTTATTTGTCATTTTCATTGTTAGAGGTGGTCGTACAATAAGTGTACTAGAAGTATTAAATAATACTAAATATTGAAGCACTGGTTTTGAGTGAATCCATAAATGAAATTTGTTATGAGAATCACTGTTGAGATTGGATCAGAATGTTTATTAAAATCCGCCTTAAAATGTATGAAAAGTTTCTACATGTAATACCATTGGCATTGTTCACCCAAGTAGAGCTAAAACTGAAATTTTTTAGCTAAGATCCTGAATTTTAGAAATTGTTTCTAAATAATATACTGAAATCAAAAATTCAAACGTATCGTTTCAACAAAATTGTAATTGTTTTTTTTTTCTATTCTCAACGTTATAGTAAGTTCATTTAAAAAGGTAGATCTATGTGGCTAATGTTTTACAAGAAGGGTTTTACACCCTGAGAATAAAAAGGCCTAAAATAAAATGTCTCAAAAATTAAATGTAATATAGGGTAACATCTTTTGAATAAGGGTTTTCTACATTTTGAGATAACAAATTCCAAAATTCGGTTGGAAAATGGGATAAAACATCTGGATAAAATTTTAAAAATAGTAAAACATTGACTGGAATTTAAAATGAAGGCCACTGTTGAAATTAAATATCAATTCAAATAGGTATTAGTACATCAAAATTTTCAGTGTTCACCATATAAATATTGCTTATTTGTATATTATTCCTTTTCCGCATACGAAGTAGCGGCCATTTTGCTAGTGAACTATAAAACTTGTGTTGGGCTTTGGACTATCCCTCACCAAACAACTTCATAGAGAAGGTGAAGTTTACTCACTGTTCCTGCAAAGTACAATGCCGATACTGCTGTCATTAGGGTTATGACTTTTTACATCCTTATATCCCTGTATCATAGCGTGATGAGTTTCTACATAAGATTACATAAAATCTTAATTATAAGGTGATTCGATAAAAAAGCTTCGGCACAAAAGCTTTTAAAGTTTTTATTTTCCAGAACTTTTGACCATTTTTTGAACTCACTATAAGCAGATATTTAATTGAACACAAGGTATAAGGGCACACGACATAACCGTTGGTTTCTCACTATTTTATCGTCGTATTATTACGTATATATCATTTTATATTACAGATAAAATAATTTCATGTATTATAAAAATTAAAAATGGTTTGTGCGGGACCTTTTTCAGTATTTATATGGAATAAGAGTTATTTTAGTCATTAAGTGGTAAAAGGGAAATCATTCGTGCAATACGAAATAATTGTTTAAGAATTTTTTTACCATTTCGTAGTATTTTTTCAAAAAAAAACCAGTAAGGAAAGGATCATAGTCGGGCGGGGCCGACTATATGATACCCTACACCACTGTGAATATGTAAAATATAGGAGATATGTATCAATTTGAACTGATTTATATACATATATATACACATCCCAAATTTCATCAAAATTAGACAGAGCGGGCGAAAATATACATAGGAGCTATATCCAAATCTGAACCGATTTCGATATAAGTTGTTACACTTATTTCTAGACTAAATTCAGTCACACATTCCAAATTTCATCAAAATTGCACGTAAATAGCGTGTTTTCAGCAAATACGTCAAATCGGCCGAAAATATATTTGGGAGCTATATCCAAATATGAACCGATTTCGATGTAGTTTGGGACATTTATTTTGAGACCGAATTCAGTTACACATTCAAAATTTCATCAAAATCGGACGTATAAAGCGTGTTTGGTGCAGCAAATACGCCAAATCGGCGGAAAAATATATGGGAGCTATATCCAAATCTGAACCGATTTCGATATAATTTGGTACATTTATTTATAGACCTAATAAATTTAAATGTCAAATTATAGCTACATCGGTCTGAAAATGTAGCTACAAACGTCAAAACACCGCAAATCGGGGGTACCGTTATATGGGGGCTATACCAAAACGTGGACCTATGTCCACAAGTTTGGTTATATAAGTTTATTGACACTTAAGAACCCTAAGTGTCAAAATATAGCTAAATCGGTCTGAAAATGTAGCTAAAACTGTAAAAATACCGTAAATCGGGGGGTACCGTTATATGGGGGCTATACCGAAACGTGGACCTATGTCCACAACTTTTGTTATATAAGTTTATTGACATTTAAGAACCCTAAATGTCAAATTATAGCTACATCGGTCTGAAAATGTAGCTAAAAACGTCAAAATACCGTAAATCGGAGGGTACCGTTATATGGGGGCTATACCAAAACGTGGACCTATGTCCACAACTTTTGTTATATAAGTTTATTGACACTTAAGAACCCTAAATGTCAAATTATAGCTATATCGGTCTGAAAATGTAGCTAAAAACATCAAAACACCGTAAATCGGGGGGCACCGTTATATGGGGGCTATACCAAAACGGGGACCTATGTCCACAACTTTTGTTATATAAGTTTATTGAAACTTAAGAACCCTAAATGTTAAATTATAGCTACATCGGTCTGAAAATGTAGCTAAAAACGTCAAAATACCGTAAATTGGGGGGTACCGTTATATGGGGGCTATACCAAAACGTGGACCTATGTCCACAACTTTTGTTATTTAAGTTTATTGATACTTTAGAACCCTAAATGTCAAGTTATAGCTAAATCGGTCTGAAAATGTAGCTAAAAACGTCAAAATACCGCAAATCGGGGGGTACCGTTATATGGGGGCTATACCAAAACGTGGACCTATGTCCACAAGTTTTGTTATATATGTTTATTGACACTTAAGAACCCTAAATGTCAAATTATAGCCAAATCGGTCTGAAAATGTAGCTGAAAACGTCAAAATACCGTAAATCGGGGGGTACCGTTATATGGGGGCTATACCAAAACGTGGACCGATATATCCCATCTTCGAACTTGATCTTCCGACGGCTAAAAAAATGGTATTCCCCAATTTTCAGCGAAATCGGTCAACAAATGCGACCTGTATGTTGCGAACGGACGGACGGACGGACGGACGGACGGACGGACGGACGGACGGACATGCATAAATCGACTCAGAAAGTGATTCTATGTATATCCCTAGAAGGAACTATGGGTCTATCTCGCTTCCTTTTGTATGTTACATACAAATGCACTAACACATAATACCCCTTACCACATAGTGGTGTAGGGTATAAAAAATAGTAATTCGTATGTGCGATACCTTTTTTATAATAAAATGGAATGAATGTTATTTTAGGCATTAGTAGGCAAAAGTTCATTCATTCTCACTACAGGAAATCATTTTTGTGAAAAAACGTCAAAAATTCATAACCCTAACTGTAATACGGGAAATTGCGATGTATTGGGAAAGGCATCACAACAACACCTAAAGTCGTCCACCCACTAAAATATGTTCGGACTTAACCACACGTGAAACATGGCATGCTTCAATGTGTGGGACTTCGGTGGACTGCTAATTTTTCAATATACCTTTTAAATCATAACAGCTAAATTCGAAATAGAATTAATTTAAACACCCAAAGTTTTTGCAATGTGCTATAGCTGCGATGACATAAAACATGAGTTTGTTGCGGATTTGTAGTTGGTAGGAGGTTAAAACATCTGGTATCCAGCTTCAGCCCGGTGAATGAAAGACTTGCCACAATTTCGATAAAAGCAAATTTTTTTTAGTGTTATTTGCGCTCATGTTCCCACTGTAGACAAGGACGGGCAGACCAACGATACATTTTACGAGTTCTTAGAAAAACATATAACCGTTGTCCTACCCACGACATTAAAATTATTCTAAGCCATTTTAAGCCTAAAATAAAATGGATTATATATTTGGCCCAAAAGTCAGTCTCCGCAGTGAAACATCTGACAATGGAATAATGCTGATTGACATCGCAGCGGCAAAGACATGCAGCACCACATTTAAGCATCTCGAATTCATAACGGTACCTGAGCAGAGACCTCCACCTGGGAACCCATGGTATGACCAGGATTATCGTGCCACTACTGAAAATAAAAATGCGGCATATTGTGCACTCCACAGTCAGTTGCAACGCGTAGCGCACGAGAGAGATATCGGGAGAAAAGAGGAGACGAGAAAGTTTTTTCCTCAGGAAAGTGAGAAATGGAAAAGCGGGGTGTGAAAAAAATCGAGATGTACAGGAGCCAGAATGAAGTCCGATAATTCTACCAAAGAGTGAAAGATCAAACTAGAGGCTTTGGTACAGGCACATCCTCCTGTGGAGGATGTCACAGATCCGATCCCAGAAGCTGGCCCGACCTGCCCGGCCAAGATAAGGTGATAAATAATAAAGCAGCAGAGTTATCACCCGATCTGTTCAAAGCAGAAAGTGACACGTTGTTAGGGTTTATACATCAACTAATTAGCGCCATCCAGCAGGAAGAATGCGTGCCCAACAATGGGAACCTGAGCAACATGTGCCCCGTCCACAAGAAAGAAGATAAGACAGTGTGGTCTCACTACATATGTATAAGGGCATAAGTCTGCGTATAAGATAGTGTCAGGAATATTAATGTGAACAACTCAAGTCTATGGTGGACGAAAAAATTCTCTTTTTGTCGATTATAAAACAGCAATCGACAGCCCCATAGGATTCGTAAGATAACATTAACTGATACCCGGTCCTCAGTTAAAATAGGAAAGAAAATTTCGGAACCTATAAACACAACAAACAATATCAGTTTTGAAATAAGAAGAATAATATTTGCCAACAGATGCTACTTTTTTCTATGTAAGCAGTTTGAGCAGTTTAACAAAACTACATCTCGTCAAACAGTAAGAACTCCTTACAAAACACTGATACTACCCGTGCTAATGTATGGTTTCGAAGCCTGGGTACTTGCGCCAGGAGATGAGGCACCGCTTGGCGTGCTTGAGAAAAAATTTCTTTGAAAGATCTACTCACAACTGGGGTCCCCAAATTACAAATATCAAATTAGCGCCGAAATGTAGATTAAAACTTCAAACTACCTGAAATTGTCAGAAAATGTAGATAAAAACTGCAATCGTGCGAAATTGAAAAACTGAAAACTTGGAACTATGCCTTAAATTTTTTGGTGCTGAAATTGTTTTGGCCATGATCCCTTAAAGGGAAATTACGTCGAATTTATGGCCGAAAACGTCGACAAATACTTCACAATATCTGAAATCTGCCGGTAACCTCAAATGTGGGATGTTTCAAAAAGTGGATATATTTTCTGACCAAAATACACGAAATTGGAAGGTACAGTTATATGGGGGGTATTCCAAAACGTGGACCTATGTCCAGAATGTTGGAGGAGAAATTTCTTGACCCCTGGGTTCACTATTCGAAAACGTGAACCTACATATGACTATATTTTTGTGAAAAAGTGTTTTGACCACTAAATAACAAAATGCATTTAATTATGGCCGAAAATGTCGACAAAATACGTTACATTTATATTGAGGCTATTCTAAAACGTAGAGCAATGTCCATAATTTTTAGTGGAGACATGTTTTTACCACTTCGAACGATAAATGCTTAATTACCATCAAGTTTGACTAAAAACATCGATAAAGACTTCAAAATACCGATATATAAGAGATGTTTCAAAATAAGAACCTATTGTCAAAAGTTTTGTTAGAGAAATTTCTTAACAAGTAGGAATCTTAACTGTCAAATTACAGCTAATTTATCAACATCAGAGAGAATCAATTTCAAGAGCGACACCGACAATGCTGCTTTCTGCTACAGACATTTGACACTCAAAAATATATCGTGCAATATGCAAAAGTAACTCAGAGCAATATTAACAGACAACGATGATAGTGAATCCTATCATAGTTTTTAAGTTAACTTGACCTTAGAATTTTTACATGTAAGCGATCTCAGTGTCAAAATGTATCTTTTGTGTTTGTTCTTATTATGAAGTCGATAGCTGTGATACTAATATTAAGAAAATGAATTATTTTGTAGATTCCCTGAAGATGCAATTTATACAATTGCGAAATATTGGAAAAATAAAATAAATAAAATCTGCATTGACCTAAAGCTCAAAAAGTTTTATTTCTAACATAAATGAAAAAGGTCGAATAAAATCAAAATTTACAAACTAATTCGGTCAGCAAATGTAGCTTAAAATTCCAAAATACATGAAATCGAGCGGTGTCGTTTTATGAAGGCTATAAATAAAAATATCCCCATATTGGTTTTGGGATGGTCATACAAATCTGAAAGGTGTTCAAAGTTTAGTTCAAATGTCTATAACTTTTGGTGGAGACATTATCAGTCCACTGTTGAGGACAATAATCGTCCCTCAATTTTGCTACACCAAATTTTCTCACACATTTTTTCACCCTTCACCATAATATGGAGGGTATAATTAAATGTTTCATTCTGTTTGTAACACATCGAAATATTCATCGGAAACCCTTTAATGTATATGTATTCTTAATCAGGGTAAAATTCCAAGTCGATATAACCATGTCCGTCTCTTGAAATTAAGATACAGCTCGCAATTTTTAAGATAGAGCTTTGTAATTTAGTATAGAAGTAGGATGTTTGGTATTGCAAATGGGCTATATCGGTCCACGTTTTGATAAGCGCGAAATATTCGTGGGAGACCCTCAATGTGGTATACAAATCTTCATATCTCGACGAGATAAAGCGATTTTGAGGTGTGTGTCCGTCCGTCCATCTGTCCATTATAAATTGTAATCAAACTCCAGGCCGCACTTATGGACCGATCGTCACAAAATTTTGTATGGAGGTCGGGTTCCGGCCAGAATAGATGCGTATTCTTTTTGGTGATCACCGAGAAATATTCAGCGGGTGAAATAGACCAAAATCATGTTATTTTTCCAATTTTGTAGCGGCTCTGTAGGTCGCAATAAAAAGTATATGACAAAAAAGAAGCTTGCAATTTGGGATGGCGATCAGATAATATTTAGAGGGTTAAATGGACCACAACATCTGTGTGAAAATTGTGAAACATTTTAATATACAGCTTATATCTATGTTCATGAAAGACACATTCCTCCCTCGTGAGTTATATTTGAAAGACGTTCTCTTGACCACTCCATTGATGTCAATTATGTTGATTTATGTGATCAGATAACAGACTTACAGCCTAGGTTTTTGTTTGTAGTGTAATCATAAACACGCTAGAGGTAGCAATTATAGCTCAATAGTCACGAAATTTTGCACGAGGTAAGAGTTTAGGTCGAAAAGATGCCTAAAATTTTTGATGATGATCTGATATTATTTAGCGGATGACATAGACCATTACTTTTGTATGAAAAATATCCAAATTTTATTTTTGGTCCATATTTTAATTCCTGGAGGGCGTATACCGGCAAAGTAGCCTACATGTGGAAAAATAACTACTGATCTTTCTCCTAATGCAAATTGTAATAATGGGTCTGCTAGATAACGGCCCTACTGCCTAATATATAATGGGTTTTGTGTAGAGAACCACAATTTCCTCCCATGCTACATGGGATTGTCTCTATCATGACAGTTCAGTTGTCCAATTGGATTTTGTATACAAATGTTGCAGCATGGGTTCGCCTCGCCACCTATTCTATTCTTGGATTTAGGATAAAATACGACCAAAGATATATCTCATTGGACCCCAAGTATGTTTGAACGAAATTCGTTGGAGTCGATTTAGCCCTATCCGTTCATCTGTCTCTCTTACTACCGACACTACTATCTACCGACAGGCCGTTCGTTCCAAAAACCCCTGCCGGCTTCAACTAAAATTAGAAATCCGAAAAATAATTCTCAAACTTTTTCAAAAATCAGAAGTTAGCTTACTAAAATCGATTTGATATAGCCCCACATTACGATAACTACAGATTCCACGTATTTGTGTTGGTTTCTTTTTTTTTTGGTCAGAGGCTGATGGCATATCACCGTTAGCGCAGCTGACTTATACTATTTTCTTTGGTGTGTAATTGAATATGAATAATATTGGGATTTATAAATTTGTTTGCATGCAAATTATTTGAATTTCTATTCGTTGTTAGTTATTTCTACCGGTATAAAATATATTTTTGATATCACAATATATATGTATTCACAATGAACTATTTTCGAAATACCCTCAAAGCATAAGTGAGGTACAAGTGCACTATATTTGGACGATGGATCTTCAATAAAGTCACAATTTTCTCAAATATCAAATATCAGAGACATAGCGAATTGCCTGTATATATATTTATTTATTTTAGGTGTATTCCGACAAGGAACCTGACATTCAAAATTTGAATTTCAAATACAATTTGAAGATGTAGCAGGAGGAGCTAATCAATGTGAATTTTCCAATTTTCGAATATTTTTTAGAAATGTATAATTTATATAATTGTTCCACAAACATCCCAGTAGGGACAAGGGAGCCTTCTCTTATACCAATGGAATCATATTAAGTTATTGATATGTGACCTCGTTTTTATCGTCGAGTCCGAACGGCCTGTCCTAAGTAGGCACTAGTAGAGACGTTTTTCATGGCTGAAATACTAAGGAAATATCGCCAACATTACTAAGAGGTAGTTTACACTATCTATCAATGTCATATGACATGAAATTTGCCATCGCTATTGTGTGCAATATTGGGGATTTTCCTTACGCCATTTACTTTTTGAGTCCACACCAGCAAAAATGCAATGAAATTACGTCTCCAGATTGTCTGCGTCGATAGATATGGAATATTTTTATTTCGTGTCATATGACATTGATGGCTAGTGTAAACACCACTTAAGGGGTATTTTGCCACCTTTGAAAATTTGATGTGACCAGGCCTGGGAATCGAACCCGGATATTCAGAGTGCAAGGCGGTTGCACATAGCTAATTCCTAGAGGTGTGGGTGTATAGCCTTTGCTTACTTGTTTTATTTTATTATTGTTGAACTGATTTTTTATTACACTATGCGACACGAAAATTATTAACCATATTGTAACACCGCGGCATAATAGAAGATCAAAAATAAGAAGATACGTGTCCCGGCGTTTTTCTCTAACACTTCAACATTCGCGATTATGGGCACCAAAAACCTGAGGCCTTGATGTCAAAAGGGATCAGTTTGTAAGGCTGATATCTTTTAAACCGCTAAGAAAATTCCTTCAACCGAAGAACCGTTCCTAGAATGTTCATATAGGCATCTTAGGTACATTTTTGTTGTTGGCTGTATCCTTAATTTTTGGGCGGTTCGGTATCTGTGAACCAGAATTGTGTCGAAATTACTATCTGCAGTATGCCGTCGTGGGTCACGATAACGCGTTAATAGTTTTTTCGCGAAGTTCAAGAGCCGTCGTTGGTCTGAACTTAAAAATTATGTGATTTTAATATATTTCCCCGCGAACATAAGAACAAGGAAAAGTGACCGACACCTCGTGCAAGAGCCGTCGTGGCCCAGAACATAAGGAAAAGTGATCGATACCTTGTTCAAGAGTCGTCGCACTATGTCGCGAGTTCATATAAACGGTGGCCAAAAATAGAAGGAGTTGGCGTAGGATGAATTTTGGTACAAGTACTTATTGTTGGCTGACAATGTAGAGGGCAACAAAATTGCGAAGGTCAGTCGGCGTTTTAGTATAGCCCCCATATAACGGTACCTCATGATTTTCGATATTTTGATGATATTACCTAAGTTTCTCAACCAAATTGGCTGAATTTTTGCATAGAGGGTTCACTGAAAACAACAAAATGTTTTAATAAAAATTATGAGCATAGGTCCACGTTTTGATATAGCCCCCATAGAACGGTACCGCCCGATTTTCGGTATTTTGAAGGTTTTAGCCACATTATCCACCCGTAATGACGGAAATTTGGTGTTCAGTCTTCAAATATTTTTGTGGGCTTATTAAATACATCAAATATGAGAATTTTCCTTAACAAAGTACTTTGTCCGATTAACGGTTAAAAAACGGCTAATTTTTTACTAAAAATTTAAATTTCTATTTTGATATTGATGTGATGCGTCGATGCTCAGTGTCACGACAACGGCCAAAAATGGTGAAAACCAAGTACCACGAAGCACAAAGATATTGATGGGAATCGATAGAAAACATTCCAATTTGAACGATTTTGAATTTTTGAATTGATACGTTAAGTAGGTTTGTCTATATGAGGGTTCAAATCCGATAATTTTTCCCAATGTGTTTTTTTTCTGAATATTTTCCCAAAATTAACGACATTTAATATACTCAAATATTTGCATATTTAAAGTAACGGTCATTATAAAACTGATTTCATAAGTTGCTTCAGATGTAATAAACTTGGCTTCACATTTGTTTGGAAGTAAATAGTGATCATATGGTGTTTACAGTTACCCAGGCCTGTAGTTCCTAGTTCATCAATTTTGTGAAGCAAATTTTAAAATTAGTGGTCAAAATAGAAATTTCAATTTTAAGTAAAAAATTAGCCGTTTTTTAACCGTTAATCGGACAAAGTACTTTGTTAAGGAAAATTCTCCTATTTGATGAAAAAATTTTGATGCATTTAATAAGCCCACAAAAATATTTGAAGACTGAACACCAAATTTCGTCATTACGGGTGGATAATGTGGCTAAAACCTTCAAAATACCGAAAATCGGGCGGTACCGTTCCATGGGGGCTATACCAAAATGTGGACCAATACTCACTATTCTCTGTAGGAATATTTCGCAGCCCTGGCTAAGACTAAATACCAAATATCAGGTACTTCGGTTGGATAATGTGGCTAAAACCTTCAAAATACCGAAAATCGGGCGGTACCGTTCTATGGGGGCTATATCAAAAAGTGGACCTATGCTCTTAATTTTTATTAAAACATTTTGTTGTTTTCAGGGAACCCTCTATGCAAAAATTCAGCCAATTTGGTGGAGAAACTTAGGTAATATCTTCAAAATATCGAAAATCGGGAGGTACCGTTATATGGGGGCTATACTAAAACGCCGACTGACCTTCGCAATTTTGTTGCCCTCTACATTGTCAGCCAACAATAAGTACTTGTACCAAAATTCATCCTACGCCAACTCCTTCTATTTTTGGCCACCGTTTATATGCACTCGCGACATAGTGCGACGACTCTTGAACAAGGTATCGATCACTTTTCCTTATGTTCTGGGCCACGACGGCTCTTGCACGAGGTGTCGGTCACTTTTCCTTGTTCTTATGTTCGCGGGGAAATATATTAAAATCACATAATTTTTAAGTTCAGACCAACGACGGCTCTTGAACTTCGCGAAAAAAATATTAACGCGTTATCGTGACCCACGACGGCATACTGCAGATAGTAATTTCGACACAATTCTGGTCCACAGATACCGAACCGCCCAAAAATTAAGGATACAGCCAACAACAAAAATGTACCTAAGATCCCTATAAAGAACATTCTAGAATATATGAACATTCTAGGAACGGTTCTTCGGTTGAAGGAATTTTCTTTAAGACGAGAGCTATAACTTTGCTTCCAAATTCTTAACGGTTTAAAAGATATCAGCCTTACAAACTGATCCCTTTCGACATCAAGGCCTCAGGCCTTTGGGGCCCATAATCGCGAAAGTTGAAGTGTTAGAGAAAAACGCCGTGACACGTATCTTCTTATTTTTGATCTTCTATCATGCCGCGGTGTCACAATATGGTTAATAGTTTTCGTGTCGCATAGTGTAATAAAAAAGTCAGTTCAACAATAATAAAATAAAAGAAGTTAGCAAAGGCTATAGTCGGACAGGGCCGACCATGTGATACCCTACACCACACCTCTAGGAATTAGCTATGTGCAACCGCCTTGCACTCTGAATGTCCAAGTTTATTACATCTGAAGCAACTTATGAAATCAGTTTTATAATGACCGTTTCTTTAAATATGCAAATATTTGAGTATATTAAATGTCGTTAATTTTGGGAAAATATTCAGAAAAAAAAAAACACATTGGCAAAAATTATCGGATTTGAACCCTCATATAGACAAACCTACTTAACGTATCAAGTCAAAAATTCAAAATCGTTCAAATTGGAATGTTTTCTATCGATTCCCATCAATATCTTTGTGCTTCGTGGTACTTGGTTTTCACCATTTTTGGCCGTTGTCGTGACACTGAGCATCGACGCATCACATCAATATATATATATATATATATATATATATATATATATATATATATATATATATATATATATATATACATTATATACATAATGAGTTGGAATCCTTTCTCACTACTCGACCAACAACGCCACTTATTTACAGTCTTTAATAAATACTTTCAACAAAACAGCAAAATTGAAAATTGCTTCTTGTATTCGACCAAAATATTTACTTTCATACAGTAGCAATTATAAACAAATTTGTTTAAATCAACGCTACTAATTTGTGTGTTGAGTCAAAAACCATGATTTCGTTGTTTCTTTTTTCATTCTTGGTTTCTCAGCGACTGGCTGACTCTGCTAAGTCTAGACAATTAATAATTCAAATTCGGTGATGCCAACCAAATGCGGGAATCAAGCCCTAATTGTATACGGCCAGAAAATAAACCCCTTTAGAAAAAGAAAAGAAATGCTATTATCCAACCAGAGAGTGCAATTGAAGTCGTTGGGTTGTCTGTCCAACATTACGGCCTTTCATATTCACATTTAAAAACAACAACGTCGTCCACAACAACAAAGATTAGAAAACGAAAAGGCCCCAAACAACTTCGAAAAAATAAATGAAATGAAAGAGTCAGTCCAAAAGGTTTTTAGACTTTGTGTTCTTTATTTATGCTTTTTGAAGTACCTACTAGGTAAAAACATCACTCATGGTGAAAAATTGCTGCCAATTATTTTCTTTTGGTTTACAAAGTAAGAAAAAGAGAAAGAGGAAAAAAGTTTGTGGTCAAAACAACATGACAATGCAAAAAACCAACAATATGAATGTCTGTCTGTCTACCCAAATCCAATAGAAGGTTTAAGCCGAAAACAACAGTCTACACACACACATACCTTCACAAAGTAAATTGAAGCCAAATAAATAACAGCTACATTTGAAAGATTGTACATGTCGAAGTTATCGGAGTGAAAAACTATAAAGTCATAGGTAACAGAGGGTTAGTTACAAACAATTGTGGTAGCAAGATTCACCTTTGTCTCGATGATGAACAGACAGACAAACAAACTCATCCACAGAATGATACCAAATTAATGCAGACGAAGACAAATGAAAAGAAATTAGAAACAGCAGGTCATTTGGATACAGTCATAGAGGGATCGGGTAGATGATGATGCTTCATTTGATTGCCATGCAATTACTAACCCGCATATTTTGATTTTTGTTGGTCATAAAATGCATAAGGCCAAGTCATATAAAATGAAGAAAAATAAGAGATTTTATCTCACTCTGGGGTATTGTAATTATTCGTTGCTGTTAACACAATAACGATTCTACCTAGGATAGATGACTAATAATAGTAAGGATGAAAATAATAGGTGTGAACTAAATGAAAATAGCATTAGGTACATGTTTACTTTGGAAATATAGTTTATACTCATAATATTCTAGATAGAATACATACATGTGTATATGTAATTAGAATACGCTGAAACCAATTATAAAGCAAAAAGCTTTTTAGCCAATTCACCGATATCAACAGATTTCACAAATATTCTAAATCTATGACATATTTCGTAGAACTAAAAACTAATGCCAATTGCAGTGATAACAACCAAAAAGCTTTCTATACACACCATGAATTATTCTGAACTGAATAACTGGAATAATTTTTTTCTTTTAGGTACAAATCCCCATGAGAAGTTTTCTGACATCTGGGAATTCAAATAACCAGATATAGCCAATATGGATCTAAAATGTAGTAAAACATCAACATACCTGAAATATACCCCCATATGGCGGATAAAGCAAAACGTGGGCTTATGTAGACAATTTTTGGCGGAAGAGTAGGGGATGAATGATACCAAGCAACGGTCTTGACCGGCTTTAACATGGCAAAGCCCAGGATTTATCTTGGTCCCTCTTTCATCTCAAGTGGACACTGACCTCCCCGTGGTATCACCTGGGGAACTGCCTATAACACCCGTTAAAGGTAGTGAGCTAACATGTGCCGCGCGTTCACCCATAAGAACGTTAAAAACTTGGGTTTGGGCGTCGGGTTAGTAACCCTCCCTAGAAAAAACATCCTACTATGAAAAAACGAAAGAAAAGAAAAACAAACCCCTCTAAAGTTGACGAACCCCGCAAACGTTTTAAGGACCGTGATCTGCGAATCTGCACCTGGAATGTTCGCACTCTTTATAGAGAAGGTGCAGTCTTCGCATTGGCAGACGTACTTGAAAAGTACAAGGCCGATATTACTGCCATACAGGAAATACGATGGATTGGGAAAGGCGTCACAACAACACCTAAAGGTGACGCACTGTATTATAGCTGCAATGACGTAAAGCATGAGTTTGGTTGCGGAATGAAAGACTTGCCTCAATTCGAATAAAAGCTAAATTCTTCAACATCAGCTTTATTTGCGCTCATGCTCCCACTGAAGAAAAGGACGAACAGACCAAAGATATATTTTACGAGCGCTTAGAAGAAACATATGACCGTTGCCCTGCCCATGACATTAAAATCATTCTAGGCGATTTTAATGCCAAAATTGGAAAGGAGAATATCTTTGGCCCATCAGTCGGGAAATTCAGTCTCCACAGTGAAACATCTGACAATGGTATGAGGCTGATAGACTTTGCAGCTGCAAAAAACATGGTAGTTAGCAGTACCAGATTTAATCATCTCGATATTCATAAGGGCACCTGGCTGTCGCCAGATCAAAGAACAAATAATCAAAATGATCATGTTGTAATAGATGGAAGACATTCATCCAGCGTGTTGGATGTACGATCGTTCCGAGGCGCAAACATTGATTCGGACCACTACCTTGTTGCAGCAAAGGTACGTACCCGTCTAAACGTTGCAAATAAAGCACGAACAGACACAACGCGAAAGTTGGACATCGATAGGCTGCAAACACAACAGATAGCCACAGCATATTCCACTCAACTAGCCCAATTGCTTAACGCGAGCACTCCTTGTCCCGATAACATAACAACACAATGGCAACATATTGCCCACTCCATGCAAACAGCCGCAAAATCCATACTTGGATTCCAGAGACCTCCACAAAGGAATTCATGGTATGACCAGGAGTGTCGTGCTGCTACCGAAGAGAAAAATGCGGCATATAGAGCTACTTTACAATCAGTAGCAACGCGTAGCGCACGAGAGAGATATCGGGAGAAAAGGAGAGAAGAGAAACGTCTTTTCCGCAAGAAAAAGAGAGAAATGGAAAAGCGGGAGTGTGAAAAAATCGAGATGTACAGGAGCCAGAATGAAATCCGAAAATTCTACCAAAGAGTGAAGCATCAAACAGATGGCTTTGGTACAGGCACATCCTCCTGTAGAGACCAGCAAGGTAATCTGGTAACATATACAGATAGCGTGCTCAGGATATGGAGGGAACATTTCTCCAATCTGCTGGTATCCAATAGTAGCGAAGACGATGATACCACAGATCCAATCCCAGAAGATGGTATAGAATGTATAACGCCCAGCCAAGATCAGGTAAAAACAGCAATCAACCGGCTGAAGAATAATAAAGCAGCAGGAGCCGATGGCTTACCAGCCGAGCTGTTTAAAACCGGAGGCGACGCGCTGATAAGGTGTATGCATCAGCTAGTTAGCACCATCTGGCAGGAAGAACGCGTACCCGACGATTGGAACCTGAGCATCCTATGTCCCGTCCACAAGAAAGGAGATAAGACTGTATGCTCAAACTATAGGGGCATAAGTCTTCTCCCTATTGCCTATAAGATAGTGTCAGGGATATTGTGCGAACGACTAAAGCCAATGGTCAACGAAATAATTGGACCATACCAATGTGGCTTTAGACCTGGCAAGTCCACCATTGACCAGGTATTTACCCTGCTGCAAATCTAAGAGAAGACCCAAGAGATGCAGATCGACACATTTCAGCTCTTTGTCGATTATAAAGCAGCATTCGACAGTCCCCTCCGATCAAAGGTATTCCACGCAATGTCTGAATTTGGTATCCCCGCAAAGCTCACCCGGCTTTGTAAGATGACATTAACTTATACTAGGTCCTCAGTTAAAATTGGAAAGAACCTCTCCGAAGAATTTTGTACCAAAAGAGGTTTCAGACAAGGAGACAGCCTTTCGTGTGATCTTTTCAAAATTTTGCTGGAAAAGGTAATACGAGATGCAAATGTCAAAAGAAATGGCACAATTTACACCAATAGCCACATGTTACTTGCCTATGCTGATGACATAGACATCATGGGACGATCAGTAAAGGAAGTAACTGATACCTTTAGAAAGGTCGAAGCAGAATCTGCGAAAGTGGGTCTGGCGGTAAACGGCGAAAAGACCAAATTGATGGTGTCGACGCGCAAAGTGTCCATAGAGCTCGGACCAACTGTGGAAGTTGGTACCTACAATTTTGAGGTAGTTAAAGACTTCGTCTAACTCGGCACTGCCATAAACACAACAAACAACATCAGTTGTGAAATAAGAAGAAGAATTGTATTGGCCAACAGATGCTACTATGGTCTAAGTAAGCAATTTAAAAACAAAGCCACATCTCGTCAAACAAAAATAACACTATACAAAACGCTAATACTACCCATGCTAATGTATGGCTCAGAAGCATGGGTACTTGCGCAGGCAGATAAGGCAGTGCTTGGTGTGTTTGAGAGGAAAATTCTTCGAAAGATCTACGGGCAGATTTGCGTTGACGGTGAATATCGACGTCGTATGAACCACGAGCTATATAAGCTATACAAAGACATGAATATAGTTAAACGTATCGAGATGCAACGATTGCGTTGGCTAGGCCATATCATGAGAATGAGCGATGATGAACCCGCTAAAAAGGCGTATGAATACATGCCACATGGCGGTGTACGCAGAATCGGCAGGCCGAAGCTTCGATGGAGAATACAAGTGGATGAAGAAATGAAAAGGCGCGGTATTCCAAAAAGTCAAGCGAAAAACAGAGAGGAATGGAGATCTTTTCTTAGTTCGGTCTATGGAACAAATGTTCTGTAATGGGCCAACTAAGTAAGTAAGTAAGTGAGTGTTTATCCACTAGGAACCTTCACTGCCAATTAACTCCTTATAAAGACCAAATAACACCCTAGAAGAGACCTAAAATCGGACGAAAAATGGGAGCTATATCCAAAACTTAAAGGAAACTTAACGACTTCAATATAATTTGTTAAGCCTATTTCTCGGTCATTTCTCTTCTTCACGCATTCCAAATTTCATCAAAATTGGAGAGACCTAGGGTGTTTCGTTCATCATATAGGGTAAAAGCCTCTATTACCAGCCAGTATCAATAGTTGGCCATTTCTGTATTCAAACTCAAATAACTAATAATTATTACAACAAAATGTGAAAAGCAAGTAAGAAAGGCGTTAACTTAGGCCAGGCCGAACTTGTTATACCCTCCACCACAAGTTGTATTGAAGCAAAATAGAACAATTAGTTTCCTTTCGTTTATGAAGAAGACTAAATACGAAATTTCAGCAAGTTCATTAAAACAATGTGGCTTACCTTCAAAATACCTAAATTCGTGAGGTACCACGGGGGCTATAGCAAAACATCGATCTATACCTACAAAATTCTGGCTCAAATTTTTAAAATCAAAGAAGACAAAATTCCAAATGTGAACCTTCGGTAAAACCTTCAAAATACCGAAAATCAAGAGGTATGCTTCTATGGGGGATGTACGAACCCGCGGACGTATACTAATAATTCTCTTCTTGAATATTTTATAACCCCATGGAAGACTAAATAAAAAATTTCAGTCTTTCATCCCACGTCACAACCTTCAGAATTACGAAAATCGGGAGGTACCGTTCTATAGGACTATATCGAAAAGTGGACCTATGCCGACGAATTTCAGTCAGAAAGGCTTTTACCTCCAACGAAGACAAAGTACAACATTTCAGCCATTTCTGAGGAATATTGAGGCCATAACCATCAAAACACTGAACATCGAGGGGTACGTTATATGGGGGCTATATGAAGGGGTAGACCTATACCGACAAATTTCATATGGAATGTTTAATACCCAAATGAAGACCAAATACTACATTTCAGCCATTTCGGTGGAATATTGAGGCCACAACCTTCAAAATACCAGAAATAGGGTGGTACCGTTCTATGAGGGCTATACTAAGGCAAGTTTCTGGGGAAAGTTTTATACAACCAACGAAGACTAAATACCAAATTTAAGCCAGTTCAGAGGAATATTGAGGCAACAACCTTCAAAACACCGAAAATCTTGAGGTACGTTCTATGGGGGCTATATGAAGGCGTGGTCCTATACGAACAAATTTCTGGGGGGAATTTTTATACCCCCAACGAGGACTAAGTACTAAATTTCAGCCATTTCAGTGTGATAATGAGGCTAAAACCTTCAAAATACCGTAAATCGGGTGGTACCGTTCTATGGGGGCTATATCAAAACCTAGACCGATAAAGCCCATTTGCAACCCCAAACGTCTTAGTAATAGAAACTTCTGTACCAAATTATAAAGCTCAATCTTAAAAATTGCGAGCTGTATCTTGATTTAAACAGACGGACGGAAGGTCGAACTGCTGGACAGGCGGATATGGTTATATCGACTTAGAATTTTACCCTGATCAAGAATATATATACTTTATAGTGTCTCCGATGAATATTTCGATGTGTAATAAATGGGATGACAAAATTAATTATACCCTCCATATTATGGTACTCAAAAATACCTGGAACCGGGCAGAACCGTTTTATGGACTCTATTCCAAATCGTGGACCTGTGTCCCCAATTTTTTATGGACAAGCATTCCGACGAAATGACTAAATGTCAAAAAATAACTGATTCGGTAACAAGTATAGCTAGCAACTCCAAAATATTTGAAATCGGGCAGTACCGTTACATGGGGCTATTCCAAAAAGTGGACCTATGTCCACAATCTGTAGTGGAGAAGTTTTTTGCCCAACAGGAACACTTAATCCCAAATAATATCCCCCATTCCTAACCCTGGGCCGATATAGCCCGCCATCGAACTTTTCTTCCCTGCAAACAAAAGACGCATCATAAATGCCAAAGTCGTAACTAACAAAATAATAATTTTACTGGAGAAGCAAAAAAACGTTATAAAATGAAATACTGTTTTATGGAATATAAATCTTATGAAGCCGTGTATATTGGATACTATCAATCATATAGCCCTTGGTCACACTAGCGAGTTTCTTGAAACGAATAACAGGAAGAGGCGACATCGCAAACACAAAAAACATGTACAGCGGCTTCACTACCTCATACCCCTCGCCTATAAACTCGAAGTCGCCATGTTGAAACAGCGCTAGTGTGACCTTCGACATACGAATGGGAGTAAGTATTGAAACCAAAACCGCGGAAAATTTGGTTTTGGGATCCGGCATTACAACTGCAATCTTATCCCATTTTTCGAAATGCCTTTTCTTGAATAGGATCGTTATTATTTAACGTAGAAGCTTGAGAAGCAAGAGCATGTATTTTAGTCAAACATGTACAGCGGTTTCACTACCTCATATCCCTCGCCTATAAATTCGTTATTTTTTAACGTAGAAGCTTGAGAAGCAAGAGCATGTATTTTAGTCTTATATATTAGATTCAATCAAAAAACTAATTTTGACTTTTTGGAGATACGACTTCGGGCATTTATGGTGACGATTAGGGTTACGACTTGAAACATTTGAAAAAAAAAATCAAAATATTATTTCCTGTTGCACGAATGAATGACCTTTTGCCTATTAATGACTAAAATAACTTTTATTCCATTTAAATGTTGATAAAGGTTTCGCACAAACTTTTAATTTTCATGATATATGAAATGAAGTTATATATAATATAAAATGATATATATTTTATAATACGATGATAAAATTAGTGAGAAACAAACGGTTATGTCATTTTGGTTATGTCGTATGCCCCTATATCTTGTTTTCAGTTAAATATCTGCTTATAGTGACATCAAAAAATTGTCAAAATTTCTGTAAAATAAAAACATTAAAAGCTTTTTGTGCGGAAGATTTTTTTCATACAGGGATACGGTAGTAAAATGCAAATGGTTATTTCAATGAGCTACAAACGAAAAAAAACAAACTTAGCACACCCTCCTGGACACTACCTAAGTGTGTTATATATTTGTTTTATATGATGTGAATCGATGTGCACTCATTGATGTGAGAGTAGTCTCCCTATTCCCTCCGAGGATGTACTAAGTTGTAAATGTAAGCACATCTTGCATTTGCACCACCATCGCACAACAGCATTGGAAGTAAAACACAATATATACAATTTAGAGCATTTATGTGAAATTCTCCCCGAAATGTGGTTATAGTTCTCCCAACAAAAATCACAAAAATAAAGTGTTGACAAAATGTATTAAATTAACTAAAAATTATATCAGGTTCAAAATGTTGATCTTTGACTTAAAAGCAAGGTTGATGGTTGGGACGTGACCCAAAATGAACATAAATGATATTCTATCTTAATGTTTATTATGTAATGGTTTTGCCTTCAATAGGGTTGTGAAGATAACATTGCCAGACAACAAAAAAGAAAACAAAAGTTTCAGAAAATCATGATGGTTGTCATAATTTATGAGTTGTTTTATTTAAGCATGTGTGTGTGACAGTAAATTCAGGTAAATTATAGCTAAATAGTCTACCTGTCTGTTGTCTGAAGTGAGGACAATTTGATAATTGTTAGGGTATTCTTTGGTTTATAAATAGCTACCACTTTCCTTATCATCGAAGTCATAAATCATACCTTCGTCTTGGTTCAGTAAATGTGAGACAACCAACTTATGCATATACAACATATGTGTTCATCGTGTATGAGATGTCCACTAGTTTCAAATAGATAAGATACTAATTAGTATCAAAACTCTTTAAGACACATACTGGAATTAGGGGGGATTCCTTTGCTTCGAAGGGTCATAATAATTATAGTCCGTTGCGAAGAATACATGGGAGGTTCAAGAAGAATACACAAAAAATAATATGAAAATATTGTATTATATTTTTTAATATTTGAAAAAAGTTTTCAGTATTCAAAATACTACAACATAATAGTCAGATAACCTAAACAAAATCCATTTCAAGTTTTCTATTTTTACTCTCATATCGGACACAAATACATCTGAAATTATCATAGAAAACTTCATAAGTGTGAAAAAATTGAACATTTTCGGAAGAGCAAAAATAAACGTTTTTAAATACCTTTAATCGTTTTTATATCTGCTCAAGTTTTTTGCTTTTGTAGACGTTTTTACAGCCTACATCACCACGGGGAGAGAGTATTTATTATAAGTCTGTTTCCCCCAAAATGCATGTACTTACTTACATAGATGGCTGACTACAGAACATTGGTACGATAAGCCGAAGTAAGAATATATTTCAATTCCTCTTTATTCGTTGCTTTCATTTTCCCAATTTGGAATATTGTTTTTTATTTCGGTTTTCACTTGCTGACTCCATCGAAACCGTTAAGCTCTGCGAGAACCACAATGCGGTCCGTATTTATACTCCTTTTTAGCGGGTTAATCATCTCTCATTCATATGACATGGTCTAGCCAATGCAATCGTTGTATCTCGATACGTTAAACTATAGGACGCACAGTGGTCCAGAAATCGATTTTCCGGACCAAAACGCCCATTTTTTGATGTCACCGATTGTTAATTTCTATATGGGACTCGATAGTAAACATATTGAAACAAAGGAAAGCAAAAAATTAGATCGAAACATTGGAAGGTGGGAGCGTGGCGTGCTCCTAAAGGCGAAAAATGCTTCCCAATTTTGGAGAAACAGCTATTTCTCAGAAACTATAACAGATATTGTGTTCATTTTTTTTAATAAATTACCGTAGCGAAGTGAGCTATTTTATTTTTCCTTAGGACTAGAACTTTTAGGGAAAATCTTGAAACAAAGTTCCGTTTTCACAGAATGATGCCCGAGAGAGTCCTCTTTCAGCTCATGTTTACTTCTATACCGGTCCCTTACCGTCCGTTAAACACCTTTTTAATTTTTTTGAAATTACATAGGTAAAAATGTGTGTTATTTTATGGCTTTTCCCCTGATTCAAATTGCAATAATGTGTCTGGGCCTACTTCCTTCCACGTTTCAAATTATCTCTATCATGACAGAGAAATTCCCAGTTTCTGCATTATTGCAAATAAATAGGAGCTCTAGCGTATTAATTGTCCAATTTGATTTTTATACATATATTGTAGCATCGGTTCGCTTCGCCACCTTTTTCAAGGTGCTACCGTTAAAGTTTTTTTGAAATGTAAATATGAAGGCCTGGCGTATAATCAAATATGAATTATTTTGGAATTTAAAACTGGTCCGTCCAAGCAACTGCAAATTTTTAAGCGGTGGCAAAATACCCACCTGTAATGTTGGCATCAAGTGGTGTGTTTAGATACGCCGTTCGGTCTCAGCGATAAACTGTAGGTCCCATATCAGACAAAATGAATCTCATTGACATGAGAAAAGGCTTCCTTTCCCCTTCTGGGATGTTTGTGGAACAATTATGGCAGAATCCAAAAAGTTATTTCATAGAATAAGTTTATTTGTTCCATAAAGGAATTTTGATTTGTTGGAAGCTAATTCCCAGGGTAGTTGTGTAGGGTATCAAATGGTTGGCCCCGTCCGACTATAGCCTTTGCTTACTTGTTTTCGTTATGTAGCGATTGTTATTTTCTAAACATTTTAAATGCCAATTTTTTGATATCGATAACTGTCCAAGCTTAATGGACAGACGGACCGTTTCCTTAAAAAAATTAAAATTTTTATTAGGAAAATAAAAAAATACCAAGGCCATGATAACTTGCTTTCGGATATTTTTAACGAACTCGCTGCCCCAGAACTAACTTTAAATGAAAAGTGCTTACACCTGGGAAGTTTTTGCAGATTATGAAACTACAATGTTTATAGACAAAAAAAAAAAAAACAAAAAACAAAAAAAAAAAACGACGGAGGGCTTTTTAATTAAATCGCGGTCAAAGTTCACATTTTTAGTTGTTTTTTAGGGTTTTCCGATTTTGCTTGGAAACCGCAAGTCCTATGGAAATAGGACTAAAGGAAATATTGTTAGCTAAGGCGTGCGAATTAAAAAAAAAAACAATATTTCGAGGTATAACATTACTTTTTACCAAAAAATCTCAAAACCTTGTACAGCATTGTAATTTGCGCAATTTAAAAGAAAGTGGGAATTTCTCTATTATGACTGAAAATCTTTTCTATCATGATTGTAAGATTTTGTTGCATGGACGGTAAATACAGTTGTTTACACACAAACAAAAACGATAAAGGAACCTATTATGTATATGTTAGACAGTAATTCCGTTATCTAACCGTTATATTGATATAATTTCCATCAATGGAGAGGTTAAGGATTGGTTTTCAAGTTTCATGTTCCGGATATTTTGAATATGCCCCCAGAATTAGAAAAACGCACCAAAAATTATATTTAGATATTTTTCCTACAATAAATTATGGACATTTTCACCCGCTAAATACTATCCGACCATTGTCCAAAGTTATTGGCATTTTCATTGACTAAACCTTTCAACTCGTGCAAAAAGTTGTCAGTATTGGACTATAACTGCTGTGGGATATCTGTATATAGGAGGGCTGAACGATAACTATCTGGCCTAACAATTAAAACGCGAATGTTTACCATCAAAAATAATTTTATTGTTTTCTTAAGTAGTATCCAGCATGATTTATTCGCTTTTTCATGCGCTCAAACCAATTATTGAATACCTTTTTTTCCACACCGATTTAGACATGGTTTTTGAACGCTCTTACAGCATCTGGCTACGAAAATCGTTGACCAAGCCTTTTTTCTTGATATTCTGGAATCAAATAAAGTCATTGGATCCCCAGTCAGTGATGTACGGTGGATGAACCATCAATTCCACGTTTTGTCGGATCAAACAGGCGCTGGTTTGAATCGATGTGTGAGAGCTCGCATTGTCATGATGGAGAACGATTCTTCTCTTGTTCGTTTTTCGAATTTCTCAGAACCCTTTTGGCAAACAAATTGTAGTGTACTACTCAGAATTAACCGTCTTATGTCTGAAACCATATAGGCGACCATTTGCTTCGAAGTGCTTATTATATGAACAACTTTCGTTGGATTTGGCTCGTTTTCCAAGACCTAAACGGTCAATTCTTGTTTTGTTTCGGACTGGTAAGCATAAGTCCAAGATTCGTCGTCTGTGACGATCTTATAAACGTCATTTGAAGTACAACGATCGTTTTATTCAATGGACAATCGCTCCAATTTTGCTGGATCTAACGAAAACGCGTTTTAAGTTGACGATTGAAATTTGAACTTCCAACTTAAAAACATTATTACACAAAAAATAAAATAAAATAAAATTTTTGTGTGGAATTATGCGAAACTCGTAGTAAATGAGCTGTAACTCAAAGAGTTTTAGGGATATCAGCATGTAAGTTTGACACAAAATAAAGTGGATGTCTTAGAAAAAATAGAAATTGCTAACTCAGATAACACATTTTTTGGGTTATGCCACTCTTTGAGTAAATGAGCGATATGTGGCGACTGATCAAGCTTCAAACAATTTGGAGTCGATTTAACCCACTTTGGCCCTCTGCCTGACTCGGGCGCATAATAACTTTGAACAGATCAACAGATTTGGACAAAATTTTTTTAGTCATATAGGCCACTTTTTTCTCTAAATAGTGTGCACAATAACTCTCAAAAGTCCTAATCGATTTGTTCGAGACATAGATTAGGTTCGAATATGGATTATATCGATTCACTCCTTCAGGTACCTCCCACCCAAAATTTCAATCGAAAACTTTGAACATCCTAAAATTACTTCCAAACCTACTTATACATATCAAGTACCAAGAAGGTATATTTGGGACAACATCTTCGTATACATCCTTCACAAAAGTTCAACATAAGTGTAGTATAGGGCTCTTCGTAGATGCAATGTACGTTGTGACCTATGGTAATCTTTCCGGTCTTGTTTACAGCGATATTCTATGTTTCATGGGTAAGTCCATGTTTAAGTCAGAAATGATCCAAAAGCTCTAGATCTTACGGTGGCCAACTAAAATGACGACTTGACACCAAAACTATCAAAAGGTTTACTAGGATCACTTCCAAAATGGTCTATATCGGTCGATTCTTTCCCCATCAACATCCAAAATTTCGTGACGATCCGATCAAAATTGCGACCTGTAGCGTGATTACAAGGTTTAGATGGACAGACGGACAGATGGACGGACGGACTGACGGACGGACACACATAGCCAGATCGACTCAGCTCGTCGAGGCATTCATTTTGGTATAGTATGGGTCTACGACCATTATTTCGATGCGTTACAAACTTTTTGGCCAAAACCAACTTATAATACCCTCCCCACATAGTGGTGTAGGGTATAAAAAACGCCTCTCTATCATATGTCCCAAACATATTTTGCAGCAAACATACATTTGTTTGCAATCAGTCCCAAATATAACATATGTTTGGGTCCTGCAAACAAATATATGTTTGGGTGCAAATAAATTATATGTTTGGTTGCAAACAAATACAAACCCAAAAGCCACAAAAAACAACCACATGTACCAGTGGGCGCTTTCTGAGAGCAAGGGAGCGTAAATTTCAATGTGAAACACATTGAAATGTATGTTCACTTGCTCTCAGTAAACGCTCACTGGCTAACTCTAACATATACACAAATTTATAAATGGAGGTGGTTTATTGAAAGGCAAAGGATAAAGCAAAAGCAACAGACACATACAGTATCGGACATAACATTTGCAACTGACACATACAATTTAGTTTTAGCACTATAATATTCGTGAAAAACAACTTTTTGTTCAGTTTTTCAGCATTAGAATGTTCTCCATACTCCGAAGAAAACACCCATAATTAGTTTTCGTACCTTATAATGGTGGTTCACTTTAAATAGCGTACTTAAAAGAAATATCCCATATTTTAGCAAGACAAAACAATTGCAACTCCCTCCGTCACTATATAAATAAGGCTCAAATTTATGAATTTTTACATTATTTTTGTGTCACGTTCAGATTTTTATTAGTTAAGGGTCTCTTTAAGACTGAATACAGCAATTTTAAAAGCTAGAAAAGTTACATAATTAATAGGAACTGAATATGACTGTGTGTAATTTTTTGAGTCATGTTTTATTAACTATATTCTGACTCCACAGTGTGATAGAACACCAAAAATGAGCAGACACTTGTCTCGTCGTTTTTCCCTATCACATCAACTTTCGCGGTTATAGGCCCGCAAAGGTTTGATGCTTTGATGTAAAAAGGGTCATTTAGTCAGGACTATATCTTCCAAACCGTTAGGAAATTTGAATTTATCTCAGAGGCAAAGTTGTAGCTCTTCTCTTAAAGAGCAAAAATTGTAAACGCATATAACCCATCAAACTTCATCTGCAAGGCTAAAATCGCCATGGTCAAATTTCTTTTTAAATTTTTCTCAAGTTTTGCTTTACAGCTATCAAACCGATCAAATTTGAAGCAAACAACTAACTTCAAAAATGTACCTCAGATCTCAATAAACATCTTTCTAGAATATACGAACTCTGTAGAAACGGATCTTAATGGTTAAAATAGCAAAACAATTGCGATTTTTATCCTCTTTTCTCGGCTTCTGCTCCATAGATACTAAACCGTTCAAAATCCAAGAAAACAATCAACGACAATTTTGTAGCATAGGCATCAATAAACAACTTTCTGGAACATGCGAAATGTCTATGAACGGATCTAATGGCAAAAATAGCAAAACACTTTTGAATAATTTATAAAAAGTCGCACTTTTAAAAAGAAAAAATTATATAGAAACATCGTTGAACGCTTCTCCTTAGTTGTGAAATAAAACACATTTTCCTCAAAGTTGAAATCATCAGCGGGAAATCGGCATCAGGAATCAAATGATTATATGATATAATAAATAGGTGCATCCATATTTCAAATATACATATGTATGCATGTATATGAAAAATGTATTGATGTAATTACCAATAATAAATGCGATTTCTTCCTTGTCCAATAAAATATTTCCATTCACCTTTTTGATTCAATTATAAAATGTATTGGACATTTAATTTACTAAAAAGCACAATTTCTTTAAGAAAAGACAAAACACTGATTTATTCACTCACCTTACCGTCTTTACCCAGCGATTGTATTTAAACAACTTAAGAAAAAAGAACAAAATAATGAATAACATTTTTTCTTTTCCTGTTCGCTTGCTACGTTGGTTAACAACAACAAAGTACGTAACACACGTGTTTTACCACATACACACTACCAAAGCTTCTGCGTCTCCTATTGCACCATACACACAGCTCTTTAATATAAACCAGCATTCCTCAGTAGAGTTGGGTCATCTAGTTCCTAGTACTAGTTCCAAAGCGTATGAGTAACATCATCAAATATAACGTGTGATAGTAAGTATACGCAGTTTGTTCAAAGAAAAAAGGTGGGCCATTGGAACTGCGAAGTGAACGAGATAGTTCCATATAGTTCCTTTGGCACAACTCTATTCCTCAGCCGCGAGAGCCATGTTGTTACTCCCTTTGACAAAAATCCTCTCTCCACGTATAAAAAATATGTTGGTACCCAACCAAATAAAATTGAGATATGTTACAAAATGTTGCAAACATATATTTGTTTGGACACAAACAAATTATGTTTGGATCCAAACATATATTTGTTTGAATCAGTCCCAAACAGATATATGTTTGGATTCAAACATATTTCTAACATGTATTTTTCTGCTTGTAGTCTCAAACAGTACTGACATGGTATAAGTAAAGAGGTAGATTTAAATGAAAACAATCTATAGAACCCTAATTATGGGGCGCACCCAGAATATAAAGGCTTGTGGAACTCGTGATTCCACGTCGTTTGATGTATATACCATGAGTGGGCTCTGATCAGCTTCCTAGAAATAGGATTCGTAATGCGTAAATTTTCTTAAAAAACCTAGTTTATGCTTTAAAATTTACAACTCGCCGGATCTAATGAACCCATCCGCATTCGAATTCATCCACTAAAGCGACGGATATAGGTGCCTTGAAATCAGGAAAATCTGCAAAAGTTTATTTTGACAAATCCCGCGCATTGAACCGCGATTTTCTTTAAAAATGTTTATATAAATGGAATCCTTTATACGCGATTACAATATTTATAAACAAGGTGTGTCATAAATTACTGAGATTCGGGAATTATATTCGAATTTAACCCAAAATATAATGTGGTGGCACATCCGCGGTTCTTGACGAACCTGTTTAAAATATGTGATCTTGACGTATTTTTAATAGGCGGTCACTGAAATCGGATGCGCCTTACAAGCATATGCACATCGCGAAATTTTTACCCACTTGTAGGTTTTTTGAATGGTAAGATGCAACTGACGGTACACTTTGGCCGCTGAATGAAACATGAATCAATTAATACACGCAAAAAAACGGCCTCTCTAACATATGTCCCAAACATATTTTGCAGCAAATATATATATGTTTGCAACAGTCCCAAACATAATATATGTTTGGGTCTGCAAACAAATACATGTTTGGGTGAAAACAAATATATGTTTGGGTGCAAAGATATATATGTTTGGGTGCAAACAAAGATATGTTTGGGTGGAAACAATTTTATGTTTGGGTGCAAACATTTTATGTGTTTGGGTGCAAAAAAATACAAACCCAAAAGGCACAAAAAAAAAACAAAAACATGCACCAGTGGGCGCTTACTGAGAGCAAGGGAGCGTAAAATTCAATGTAAAACACTTTAAAATGTGTGCTCACTTGCTCTCAGTAAGAACTCACTGGCTATCTCTATATTATACACACAAATCTTGTGGTTTTTTATTAAAAGGCAAAAGAACAACAAACACATAGGTACATACAAAATTCCAAAGAAATACATAACACACTTTAATAAAAGAAAAAACTGATTGAAATAATTTGTAAATAGTCACACTTTTAAAAAGGAAAAATATATAGAAACGTAGTTGAACGCTTTTCCTTAGTTGTGAAATAAAACAAATTGTCCTCATAGTTGAAATCATCAGCGGGGAATCGGCATCTAGAATCAAATGATTATGTAATGTAATAAATAAATATGGATATGCCATATTTCAAATATACATAAGTATGTATGTAATTACCAATATTAAATGCGATTTCTTCCTTGTCCAATAAAATAATTCCATTCAACTTTCCGATTCAATTATAAAATATAATGGGCATTTAATTTACTAAAAAGCACAATTTCTTTAAGAAAACACAAAACACTGATTTATTCACTCACTTTACCGTCTTGACTCTACAAAGGCAACTAAAACACTGAAGAAAGAAAAAAATATAATTCATATCATTTCTTCTTTTCTTCTTCGCCTGCGTTGGTTAACAACAACAAAACAAGAAACACACGAGTTTGACGCTACACGCCACCAAAGCCCCCTTCGCTTCTACGTCTTCTATTATACAATACACACAACTCTTTATTATAAAACAGCATTCCACAGCCGCGAGAGCACTGACAAACATCCTCTCTCCACCCATGAAAAAAATGTTCTAACATAAAAAATATGTTTTACCCAAACATATCAAATTGAGATATGTTACAAAATGTTGCAAACATATATTTGTTTGGACCCAAACATATTATGTTTGGATCCAAACATATATTTGTTTGCAACCGGTCCCAAACATATATTTGTTTGGATCCAAACATATTTCTAACATACATTTTTCTGCGTGTACATATTGATAGAGATGCACTCGCTGTATCCGAAAAACGCATGCGCCTCAACTGATTTTTAAGAATTCGCGAATTACGAGCTTTTTAACTTTTGTGTTTTTTCTTTGGTTGTAATTTCAGTATTACTCCCTACTTCTTAATTCTATTGCTTATCACAGAATCTAGCTTTCTTACTTTCACGATGACAATTTATTTTCCTTTTAGAAGTTTTAGCAAAATACGTCAGGTTTTGTATGGAAATTTATCGAAATAGTGGAATAACTCCCAAACCTTTTTCTCAAATTTTTCGTACTAAACGAAAAAATTATTTTTTGAAATAACACTGTGCAACACTGAAAATGCAAACAACTTTTAATTAACATTTTTGGAAAGTGCATACTGAGACTACAAAAACCATAATTGGGTTTCGTGTTATTAGATCGGGTTTGGATTTTATAGCCTTATCTAAACCAGGCTAAGACGATCCTTTTTTCCACTGATCGGGGCTTTATCTCAGAGACTAATAAGAATTTTACTTCGCGGTCTTCAGCAATACTGTAGCCCTAAAGTAGAAGAACTAGAGACAACTGTGTCTAGCGCATCAAAATCAATAATATATGTGACAGTTCACATCATTTGGGGAATTATGGTCAGTAGCATCTAAACTATTAGGATTTGAGCTAAGTAATCTTTCGCAAAAGTGTTCCCAATAATGTGCTCAGCAATTCTTCAGAACATTCTGAAACTCTAAAATACGTATTTTAGGTTGTTTATGTTGTATTTCATATCATACCGTCTAAAAAACATCCCCCTATACCAGTTGCTGATATTATTCGAATGTTCGGCACAACTTTCGAAAACGACTATCACTGTCGAATGCTTGGCAAATGTTTTTCGTGTGTTCACAAGCACGTTGTTCCCTTGTTCGTCAAAAGTTCGAAAACGATATAATTTTCGAATATTTAGTTTTGGTGTTTTTATGATATAATAGAATTTTATTTTCTTACAATAACACTGTGACACAAAATGGAACTCAAAGTCTGGGGGGTGGAAAATTTCTTTTGATTGTGAAAGCCCTTGATGAGTATACTAAGAACCCAAAAGGAAATTTTCGCCTTAGGTCAAGTTTCTGAGATATCGCGCGATGAAGTTTTTGATTTTTTCCCTATAATACTTGGTAAAATAGTTCCATATCTCTGTTTGGCGTTGTTGTAGCTTCATTTTAAGGTGACATGTCTTCAGTCAAATCAATTGGCGAATCTTTTTGTAGAACATTTCATTCTTCTAACTCAATGCCTTTCAAGTCCTTTTTGTCCTTTATTTTTTGAACCGTAGTGAAAGTACCACAAGATGATATTTATCAGCATCCAAATATTCTACAAAAATGTTGCTCAGAAGATTTTAGGTACGGTACTCTTTGACAACTAATTGAGTTTGTCCCGTTTTCATTGTCATTTTTGACATTTAATCGGTTTTGGTTCAGAAATAAACTATGTTTGGTGTTTCTGTATATTCGTCATTGGTTATTTATTGGTATGTAGACATAACAATTGGTTATTGCTTATGTAGACATCTGGGGTGCTTCTGAAATATTTACCACAAATAGCTCTTGTAATGATGAACACGTTAATAAAAAATTTTCTTGGAGGATAGATCCGGTTATCTCAATTTTTGATCCGGATATTCCAACATTAATACGGGTTTTTGAACCGGTTGTAAGTAACCGATTAAACTTATATGTATACCATTAAAAAGCTTATAGAGTTGTCCATCAAATTAAATTAATTCGCTTCTGAAAACTTTGTTAGTTGCAGTACTACACGCAGAGAAAAAAATATGTTTGATCCAACAATATTCCAAGAGCAAAATATGTATTGTTAACATATTGTTGGATTCCTCATGTAGTATTGTAAATCCAAAAATAGTTTGTGTCAACTGAACAATATTTCTCTCTTTTCTTCGAAAATTTGTTTCT
Organism: Musca autumnalis; assembly: GCF_047663935.1. Taxonomy (NCBI): domain Eukaryota; kingdom Metazoa; phylum Arthropoda; class Insecta; order Diptera; family Muscidae; genus Musca; species Musca autumnalis. Next base: position 178,612,477 of record NW_027411977.1, on the reverse strand, counting down.
CTTCTCTCGCTATTCGATGCCGTGTTGAAAAAACAATTTTGGTGAGTTGTGGTGTGTTTGTATGACATGCTGTCTTTACCTTTGTTTTTGTGTGTATGTACTTGTGAGACTCTTGTTTTTATTTGTTTCTGTTTTGTTTCATTCTTCTTTCCTTTTCATGTTTGTTATGGTGTTTAATTATTCCTTATGTTGTGGTGGGTTCTTGTGGCTTTTTGTTTGTCTTTGTTGTCAGCCAATGCAGCAAACCATGTATTGTGTTCATCAATGATTGCAATATTATACGCGACATTTATATCCAAGTTATGCGAAAAGTGTATATGAGAAGTATATGCACTCAAATCAAAAATTTCTGGGCTGGTTTTCTGTATTGACAATACTTTTTGTAAACAAAATTAGATTATGACAGTTCCTACAATCGGTATTGTTAACGATTTTAACAATATTGCCGAAATTCGAAAGTTGTTTTTGTTTTCTATGTTTGGAACAAAAGATGGTATTTTTGGATTTGGATTACAATGTTTGAACAAAACAAATACATTTTTGGAACCAAAACATATATTTTTGTTCCAACAAAAGCGAAAAATATTTTTTCTCTGCGTGTAGAACAAAAAAACCGTTTTCTTAAACCGTTTTTAAGGAAAAATATCAATACGCGCAAATATGGAGATCAAAGGTTGGGGGGTGAAAAATTCTTTTTGGCGATGAAAGTCGATGAAGATAATATTACGAACCCGGAAGGACAGTTTTGCCATAGGTCGAACTTCTGAGTTATAGCGAACTGAATTCTTCCTTGACAAACTACACATACCTACATGACAAAAAACCTAACGAAATTTGATCGCGCCATAACTCAGAAGTTTGACCTATGGCAAAACTGTCCTTCCGGGTTCGGACATGTCACCTTAAAATGAAGCTACAACAACGCCAAACAGAGATATGGAGCTATTTTACCAAGTATTATAGGGAAAAAATCAAAAACTTCATCGCGCGATATCTCAGAAACTTGACCTATGGCGAAAATTTCCTTTTGGGTTCTTAGTATATTCATCAAGGGCTTTCATCTCCTAATGAAATTTTCCACCCCCCAAAAATGCTGCTGCACAGTGTAATACAAAACTTTTTTAATTGGACTGAAGTTAGTGTGTGATATCTTTATTATATAAAACTCAAATGACGTTCGTACGTGAATCAAAAACTCGACCAATTTACAACCGATTTGTTTCGCGTTTGTCTTAAAATGTTCGTATTTATCCAAGGAAGGATCTGACGTATTTTATTTTTGAGATATCGCGAAGAATCCGCAAAAATTTGCAAAAATATATTTTGAAGAATGTTAATTGTTTCCTCACATTTCGTCGGAGGCTTTTGTTGTCGATTTGCTTATTTCCACCTTTTTTAAATTTTTAGGGCGAAAATTCTGCTAAAATTTGCAAAAATATATTTTGAAGAAAGTTAATTGTTTCCTCACATTTCGTTGCAGGCTTTTGTTGCCGACTTGCTTATTTCCACCTTTTTCAATTTTTTAGCTCGAAAAATCCGCTAAAATTTGCAAAAATATATTTTGAAGAAAGTTAGTTGTTTCCTCTCATTTTGTTGGAGGCTTCTGTTGTCGACTTGCTTATTTCCACCTTTGTCAAATTTTTAGCGAAAAGTGTATATGACGAAAAGTCAAAAAATGTAACATTGATGAAGCCAAGGTTTGCACTGTTATAATTCGCGAAATATTGCAGTGTACCACGAAATATGACCATAGTTGGATCAAACGAAGGATTTTTAATCAACGCTCAAAAATGTGGCTAAAAAGTTAATTTTCGCGGAAGCTATGACCGCGTAAATGAATAAAAACACGTTGAAGCAAAGGAGTTTTTTTACGTTGTTATTCGATTGACGGTTAAACCGTTTAAATAACGGATATCTGTCCGAAGTAAAAGTATAAGAATAAAAAAGAAGATTACACTTCTAATGTATCACATTTCAAAATTTCCGCTGCATCCCCCTTACGCATAATTTGATATGTATATTAACCATGCAGCCTAGACAGCATCAGAGTAATCCACTGCCAAAGGCAAAAATTTAGTGCGCTATTTTTTCGAAAACCCCTATTTTTTGGGTACTGTATTTACAATATTCGTTTGATTGTGCTGGGATCCCAAGATATTTTATTTTTTGGCGGTCCGGATCATATAAATCATAAATCATGAAAATCCATCCACTAGAACGGCGAAATTAGTCGCGTTTTCTGTGGATCGTTTCCCTTTTTAATGAATAAACTGACACATCACTCGCGTTTTTGCGAAAACAGCGGGTTAAAAAATTTAGTGACATGGGAGCTGTATCCGATTTATCCCAAAATAGTGTGTGATGCTACATCCACGGATGGATTTTATAGAACTCGGCTTAGATCGATGTATTATTTCTTGGATGATAGTGACATCGGATGCGCATAAAAAGTATATGCACTTTGTGCAAATTATAAGCGTTATACCATTTTTTTGGCACACTACGCTGCAGGCGATGCTACATCTTAGCGGACAAAGCAAATCCTGGCAAATGTGTACAAATTAAAAGAGAAGAATTCGGTGTATTGGTAAACCACATGCGCATCAAGCTATTTTGAGGATTTCGCGATTCACACGCATTCCAAAATGAACATTACCCGAAAGAGTTTTATTTAAAGATTATACCCCATTTAAAGGAACCCAAAATCTATTTGAACTTGATCTTCCTTTAGATGTTAGCGTAGATTTGAGAAGTGAATATAATAAAAAATTTGATTTTTTGCGTGAAATTTTAGTAAAATAGAAGAATAACGCCGACCTATTTTTGCTACATATTCTTCAACTAACTCACAAAATAAATTTTAATAAATATTTTCTCTTACAAAAATTTTATACATTTCCTCAATATATTTTTTTGTTTTTGCTATAATATGCAAACCACTAAACGGGTTTGTATAGCTTTCATTTTCATTTGAATCTTTGCGATGCTAAATTACGTACATATCCGCGAAAATTTGCAAAAATATATTTTTAAGAAAGATTTTTAGAGAATATTGCTACATCGCCTGAAAGTAACATTGGCTATATAAATCTTTGAAATTCCACGTTGATCTGGAGATAAAGCATCGGAATCAAACGTATTTCGAAAAAATATAAAAGTTGTATGCGAATATCTATGGAACGGTAACATCAAAAATTTGAATGTGTGAACGAAAATGATTTAGACATAAGTATGCCAAATTATATTCAAATCGGTTCAGATTTGGATATAGCTCCCATATATATTTTCGGTTGATTTCATGTATTTGATGCATCAAACACGATATGTATGTCCAATTTCATTGAAATTTGGAATGTGTGACGGAATCTGGTGTAGAAAGAAGTATGTCAAATTATATTGAAATCGGTTCAGATTTGCTACATCGCCGGAAAGTAACATTGGCTGTATGAATCTTTGAAATTCCACGTTGATCTGGAGCTATAGCATCAGAATCGGAGGTATCTCCAAAAAATGTTAAAGAAGAAGGCGAATATCTATAGAACGGCAACAGATATAGTCTCCAAAATTTGGATGTGAGCCGCAAAATGATTTGGAAATAAGTATGCCAAATTATATTGAAATCGGTTCAGATTTGGATAAAGCTCCCATATATATTTTCGGGCGTTTTTTATTTGACGCACCAAACACGCTATGTATGTCCAATTTCATTGAAATTTGGAGTATGACATGGAATGTGGTTTAGAAATATATTTACCAAATTATATTGAAATCGGTTCAGATTTCGATACAGCTCACATATATATTTTCGGCCGATTTCATGTATTTGATGCACCAAAACACTATGTATGTCAAATTTCAATGAAATTTGAAATGTGTGACAGAATTTGATGTGGAAATAGCAATGCCAAATTATTTTGAAATCGGTTCAGATTTGGATATAGCTTCCATATATATTTTTTTGTCAATTTCATGTATTTAATGCATCAGACACGCTATGTATGTCCAATTACATTGAAATTTGGAATGTGAGATGGAATGTGTGATGAAATGTATGAAATAAAGTTGGTGTAGAAATAAGTATGCCAAATTATACTGAAATTGGTTTCGATTTGATAGCTCCCATATATATTATAGGCCGATTTCATGCATTTGATGCACCAAACACACTATGTATTTTCGATCGATTTCATGTGTTTGATGCACCAAACACGCTATGTACATATGTCCAATTTCATTGAAGTTTGAAATGTGTGACGGAGTTTAGTCTACAAGGCTACATATACTAAATACTACATATCCGACACTCTTCGTAAGAGGGTTGAGTGAAAAAGAAACAGTTACCTATATTTTTCCTATGACACTTCTAAATCATTATTGGAGTAAAAATTAACAATACAAGTGAAGTTATCGCACATGGAAAATATTACTCTCATGAGTAAAATAAATTCAAACATAGTATTATCCTGTTTTTAATTCTCTTTTTAAAGGGGAGATCTACATCTAATCTGTCGAAATTGTGTAAGAGTATATGAAATTTGTAAATGTGACCTACGTAGAAGTACCTATAGTCGGAAAGGATTTAGGAGGAGCGTTACCTCCTGCTCCATACAAAATTACCATGTCATAAGCTCCATACACAGCACTAAACGCCTCCATCCTATATTTATGAATTGAAATATTTAAAAAATGGTAGCATTTAAAGTAAATTAATTTAATTATTGCTTTATAATGTACCTTATTCGGGGTAGCAAAGCGCACCGGGTTCAGCTAGTCTAGTTATATAATTTAAAGAACTGTTTATATCCCCCAAACACTGTATATCTCTATTCGACATATTCGCAATCCCTGTATTGAAACATGGATCTATTTTCTCCACTTTCTGCATGGACGATATTTATGCTAATAGCCTCGATTTACAGAAAATCTTTCGAAAGCGAAACGTGAAGATATTTAGCAATTCTCTGTGGGATTTAGAACCAAAAATAAGAGCTAATACCTCCTAATTGTGAGACCGGGCACCGTCAAAATGTTGTTTATTGCTGTAGTATGCAATACCAACAAATTAGTTATGTGCTTTTTCGTCGAGAATCGACGAACGCATAGCAGTGGGAAAAATTTGGTTTTGTTTGCAAGTGAACTTGCTAGAGTTTAGGTAGTGCCAAAGAAATTCTCGATCAGAGTGTTTCTTTGCGCACGTATCTATTTGAGCTAGCAATTGACACTTGGGTAAAAAAAGTTTCTTGTTGAAAAACAAGAAATAAGGGAACTGATGAAGATCTGTGGCGAGATCTGAAACTATAGTATTCCCTGCCTTACCCCTTGGTAAACATCGCCAATTTTTCCCACTAATAAATTAAAGTTGTTTTAATAAAATATTAAAACAACGACTATGGGATTAAGCCTGACTATTTTGAAAAACAAAATAGAAGTCGTCATCCCAAACAAAAAACGCCAACCCTCCTAATTGTGAGACCGGGCACCGTCAAAATGTTGTTTATTGCTGTAGTATGCAATTCCAACAAATTAGTTATGTGCTTTTTCGTCGAGAATCGACGAACGCATAGCAGTGGGGAAAATTTGGTTTTGTTTGCAAGTGAAGTTGCTAGAGTTTAGGTAGTGCCAAAGAAATTCTCGATCAGAGTGTTTCTTTGCGCACGTATCTATTTGAGCTAGCAATTGACACTTGGGTATAAAAAGTTTCTCGTTGAAAAACAAGATATAAGGGAACTGATGAAGATCTGTGGCGAGATCTGAAACTATAGTATTCCCTGCCTTACCCCTTGGTAAACATCGCCAATTTTTCCCACTAATAAATTAAAGTTGTTTTAATAAAATATTAAAACAACGACTATGGGATATAGCCTGACTATTTTGAAAAACAAACATTAAAATAGCTTTTTGTCAAGTTGGGCAATATCTAAATATCTAATGTTGGGTATATCGATAGTTTGCCAGCTCTAGGTCAGATGTTTTTACTTATTACTAACTAAAAATTCGAAACAAAACTCATGCTTTCTGTTATGACAGCTTTAATAAACTGTTGTTGTGACGCATTTTCTGTATGGCAGTAATATCGAAATAACACCTATGGTTTTGGCTATTATCGTAAAAGGGTTAGTTGGTAGAATGAACCAACACCCAGATTTTTTCTGAATTTGTCGTCGAACTGATGGGCCAATTCACGCAGGAAATCAGATATTTATTTCAAAGACATGGCAGTAATCAGGGCACTTGTCATCAAAACCACTTTTAATTTTCGTATCTGAATTTGTCGTCGCTCTATAGATCACAATTATAGTTCGATCATCACGAAGTTTGAGAAGAGGTTAGAGCTAGGAAAATGGCCTGATTTTGTCTTAAGTATATCGATAGGAAATCAAGGTAGAACAGCACGACGTTTAAAAACATATTAGAGCAAGCTTTTTCAAAAAATTGATTTTCGCTAAAGCTCCTAAAATGCAAATTTGGGTGGTACTAATAACTGAAAATTGGCACAACTTCACAATGCCACACATTTAAGATTTCAAATTATTCATTTTACAAAAAAAATCTGTGAATGTATTTAAAAATATTTATGTGTTTTGTATAAAATTTCTTGCATATTTTCATAAATTATTGTGCTATTTTAGCATAAAAAATGCAAGCATCTTCAGCATTATTCATCCACATTCATTTGATGCTGTATATCTTGTTGTATGTACGTAAGTAAGTGTGTGGACTCTGTAGCAAACGGTCAACGGTTCAACTTTTGGTTGACCCATGATCCGCATAATATTTTCCTGTTGGTTGGCAGTGGCGGAGATTCTCTTATTTGCCCTGTGTGTTGTTTAATGTAAATTCTGTACTCATTTAAAACATAATAAGTTTATTACATTTTATGCAAATTTATCGGACTTTCATTTTCCATATGAGAGCACACTGCGTACACAAAAAAAGAAAAACTAAAATTGCCAGAGCTGCTTGTTACAGCACAGCTATGACAAGTTGCAAAGGAAATTGTTTCGTTCCTTGTGGACTTGGTTGTAGTTGGTGTTGTGTGTGTTTTCCTGGTATTTTTACTGTTCTCCCTCTAAATTAGAATTTTAATAATTTAAGACATCCTCTTAAGGACCTCTTGTAATGGAATATCGTTAGCATTGTAATGTTTTAAGTCTGGCGTTTTTCCCTTTTTTATTTGGAGAGCAATGGAAAACAAACTTCAACCAAAAAACGACAAAAACGAGATACAAAACAGAAAGACTGAATGAATGAACGACTGAGTGAGTGAGTAAAATTCATTGAAAGCGTTCTATGCAAATAAGTTCCCTCCATTCACTGCGTAGAACCATTGACAGTATAGCACTAGTACCCATGTATGTGAGTTTGAATGTGTAAGTGTGTGTGTCTATGAAATATGTTTCCTAGTAAAGCCAAAGGTCGTAAACTTAAAAGATTTTTCTATATACTTTTGGTTTTTTTTCAGTTCTCTTTAGGCGGGCACAATTCCAAAATGTTACACTTTGTTTCTTGTAGTCATACTTGTTTGCCATCAGCTCGTACAATACCAAGAGTATCAGCAGCATAGGAGAATGGGAGGGAAAGACATCTGCAACGAGGAAAAATGATACGCACCCAAAATACTAAGGATTCATGCTGATTCCTTTGTGCAGATTCATGTTACATATTCTGTTTGGTGCCCTGTGAATTCCATTGCTTTTATTTGCACTGGGTGATTTTGGTATCGCAGAAAATGCGGTTAAATATGTGACATGTAAAAGAAACAGTGTTGCCGCCATAGTCGGAAAAATTGAGACTGAAGGATAACCTAAATAATGCTAAAATCACTATCAAGGATACAATGTAAAAAGAATCTACTTAACTATTTAGCATTACGATAAGAACAATTTTATTATGACCAAGTTCCTCCTACACATGGACGAATCATATACGAGGGTTATTATCTGAAAAGTATAACGAACTGATGGGCCCATTCACACAGGATACCAGATATTTATTTCAAAGACATGACAGTAATCAGGGCACTTGTCATCAAAACCACAGTTTATTTCCGTTTGTTATTAAAACCTATTTTAGCCAAATTGAGTTCAAAATTTTGTAGCCATTACGAAGATTAAATACCAAAATTCAGCCATGGGCCGAACATCATATGACTAATAGAAAAAAGTGCTTTCTTTACCCATGTGAGTCTGATGTAAACCTCATTAACACATTGAACCAAAAAAGCGGATTCATCCACATGTCAAAGAGAAAGCAGATTCTTCCCACATGTCTCTGGTATTTGACCGGTACATTCATTATCTTGGTTTACATTAAAGTAAAAACTGGAAATTCGCAATTATTATTTGGAATGAGAATAATGCCTTTACAAACATAGGCAGGTAGGTCCAGTTTATAAACTTAGCATTGTCCGATCATCGCGACAATCTTTCTTCCCAATACTTCACTGCAATGCTTAAAATCTTTTGTAAATGGTCGTAAAACTTTCCACTAACATTGAGAGATACAGAATGGCAATCCTATTGAATATTAATGTTGTGCATATTTATGTATGTGTGTTGTATGCGGTTCAGTGATCACCAAAAGAAACAGTTTTAACCATTTAAATAGGAACCATTTTATAAATAATCTGTTGTGGGATGGGATATTGTGGAATAAAAGATCCGTGTCAGAGAGTATGAAGTTTAGAAGTTTCTTTTGAAAGGTTTGAAACAAGGCGGAAAAACATTATAAGATCGGAGTTCGACCTGAAATATACTCTGTTTAGAGTTTGGGTTGGGAATTGTTGTCCCGGGATTTCCCAGGAGTATTGTTTGAAATCCTCGGGAATATTTGTATTATCATATCAAAGACATATCGGATTGCGATATCTTCGTTGTTTGACTACCTACGACAACCTACGTTATATCGTTGCAAATAAGATATTTTCTACTTTCATTAGTGGGTTTAGCTTTTGATATACCCCTTATAAAAGAGGAGATATTCGCTTTGAAATAAAACTTTGAATTTTTCTCCAAATAAGTTTTTTGCTCATTTCCAATCGTCAATTTAAAACGTTTTTCTCGAAACTTGATTTTTAGAGATGTGTCACTCTTTTATTAAATAAGCGATAAGTATGGAGATTTTTGGCTGAAATCGGGCACTTTTTCAAAATTAGGTTTTTGATTTCCTTTATTTTATGCTGTGGTGATGTTGCTCATCAGCAAAACATTTTAGTACAAGTTCAGATTTTTTGACTAAAGGATCCGGAGATTCGCGGTTTGAAAAAGTTGGATTCTGTAAAAACTATATGCAAAAAAAGACTCATCATTTTGTATTTTTATTTTTTATCAGCTATCTAATAAAAAAGGAAGAAAAAAATTGCACAGTTGCCTTGGATGCAATTTTCGCGATTTAATAATTAAAATCAATTTTTATCAATGATTGTACTCTTCGATTTTCTTGAAAATTTTTTGTAACAAACTACGATTAATTTCAAAAATTGTAAGTCCTATTTTGTGGTGGGATTCGAATAATTACTCTTTTTCTTAATTTGTTAAACTTTGTCAATACAACTTTTCCTTTATACCAAGTGAACAATTTGTTATTTTACCAAAAAATTAAAAATAATTTTTTTAACATTTGTTTTATTGTTTTATTCAGGAATTTTTCTTAATCATCTTAAAACGTAGTTATTTTGCAATTTTGAAAATGGATTAGCAATTATTGTACCAGCCGGACCATAAACTATCTAAACTGATGATCAAATAAATACAGCTCGGGAATTATATGAATCAAATAATCTACCAAATATTAAAGTGATATCTTCTTCAGAAGATGCGAAAGTGGATTTGAATTTGAAATATGCAATGGTTAAACCTATCGCGGGCATAAAAACATCATTCAGTAATACCCAATAATGCTGGCACACTAATTGCTAAACCATTCTTAAAATCTCAACAGGAAGAAGTTTTTTAGATGTGTAAGATAAATTCCTAAATAAAGCAGCAAGACAAATGTTAATAAATACAAGGTATTATTTTTTGGTAAAATAACATATTTAGCGCAGTGCTATGTAGGAAAATCTTTATTGACAAAATTTAGAAAAAAAAAACAAGTAAAAAAGTGTCAGTCGGCTTCGCCGACAGATATATACCCTCAGCCAATGTGAAGTGAAACTATAACCTACGGAGAGATCGAATGTATTTAAGGTCTCTTCAGATTTTTGTGGCCCTTTTTGGGCATTTAAACATGCCGAAAAAATGTGGATTATGAATTACCTGCACTAAGACACAAATGTTGAACTTTTGTGGGGTAGGTACCCTTAGGGAGGACCGATATAAGACATTTTAGAAGTTAAACTAAATTTTGATAAAATATTAGGAGATCCAAAGTTTGGACTAAATTGGTTGCCCCATTCAAGTGATATCGTCCTAGCATTTTAGTGACATTTTTTAAATATTGGAGAGAAGTACCGAAAGTTGTGCACCGGTATTGCCCATGAAACTAAGTTTTGATATAGTATGACGAAGAACAAATGTTGGACCAAATCGGTTGAACAGATCGAGGTAGCGAATGCAAATCGCTTCAACAAAAATCAAAGTGATTCGGGAGCAGGTCTTAAAGTGAACTTATCCGAAATTTTGTGTGGGAGGTACCCATAGGAGTGGACAAATATAGTCCATATTCGAACCTGATCTTTATCTGGTAGATATATTAGGATGCGCAGAGTATGGATTAGATCAGTCACTCCCTTCAAGAGTTACCGTGCGCATATTTTTTTTCGAAGATTTTTGAATTTTTGTGAGGGAGGTACCTGAAGGAGTTGACCGACATGGTTTATGGTTTATGTTTGGACAAAATATTACGAAGGCCAAATTTTGGACCGAATTGGCAGATCCGTTCGAGAGTTGTCTTGCGCTCCAACCACTACAAACGGTGTCATAGGGGTTTTTTGCACATTTCAGGCTATTTTCTCAGGAAGTATGGACTTGCCCCTTATGAAACTTGTACCGTTGTATGGGGGACACCGAACACAAGTTGTTACAACAAAAATCAAAGCGATTCAAGAGCAGGTCCTAAACTGAACTTTTCCGAAATTTTGTGTGGGAGGTCCCCGAAAGAATGGACCGATTGAGTCCATATTTAAACTTCATCTAAGTCTGGTAGAACTTTCACAATGTACAAAGTGTGGGCCAAATCGGTTACTCCCTTCAAGAGTTATAGTGCCCACAAATTTTCCGAACATTTTCGAACTTTTGTGGGGAGGTACCGGAAGGAGTGGACCGATATAACCCATCTTCGAACTTAAATTAAGTTTGGGCAAAATATTACGAAAGCCAAATTTTGAACCGAATCGGTTGCTCCGTTCGAGAGTTATCGTGCGCACCAGCCAGCTAGACAGACGGACAGACAGAAGGACAGACAGACGGACGGACATGGCTAAATCAACTCCAAATTGTCTGAAACACATTTCGTCCAAACATACTTGGGGTCTAAAACCATTATTTCGATGAGGCACATTTTGCCCGTATGAAAGTGTATATACCCTCGTTAGCATAAATACTGAGGGTATAAAAAAGTACCCGGCCGGTGGTGAGCGTTGAACACACAATACTCTGATTTGTAGTCGGACACATACGCTCTGTGCCACCGTACTCACAACTTAATAAGGGGTAATATATGTAGGTAGTTATTTTTGTTTAAATTACTTTGTAATGGGTTACATAATGACTAACGGATCCGAATATTTGCTGGGATAGTCTTATTTATCTTTATAAAGATATAAATAAAGCCAATGTTTTCAAGACTGGCTAACAATAATAACAAAATCGTTTTCATTGTCAGAAATATCATCGCTTTTTTATTTTCTTGGCCATAAGATTTGGTTCGACTTGTCTGCTTAAAATATTTCTTCTTCTGCTGCACTTTACTTTTTATCAGGCGATAAGCTGAATGTTGATATAACATCTAGGAATTGAAAAGAATAGGCATGTATAAATAAGCAAAACGTCCTTGAATTTGCTTACACATTACAGCTGTGTAAACATTGGAAAAATCTCGGAATCGATTTTTGCCAAATAAACCTTCAACATTGTAACTCATTATTATGTCGTGTCCAAATGTCAGATGTAAGTTGCGTTCAGCATTTCCAGCGAGACGGTACAATATATTCGTCAGGCTCCACAAGCATCTCTAAACATACCACGTAATGTTTAATTATCCAAGTTTCACCGCAAATGTTGCCAGCCTTTTATAATTTCCTATGCTCACACTTGTTATTAAAATTATATACCTTAAGTTTAATCACTCGTTAAATTCACGATATTTTATTGATTTTTCACAAAAACAGTTTTTTAACGAACCGCCAAAATTATTTTACACCAAACAATTAAGACAACGAAAAAACAAGTAAAAAAGAATCAGTCGGCTTTGCCGACGGAGATATACCCTCAGCCTATGTGAATTGAAATATTAATCTACGGACAGATCGAATGTATTTCGGGACTTTTTAGAATTTTGTAGCCATTTTGTACCTTTGACCTTGCCGACGATAATGTGGATTAGGATTAAAGTTTTGTGGATGGGCTACTTAAATAAATAGACGACATAGGACGACATCACACTAGTTATTTCAGTCTTATAACTTTTGGACCAGTATGCCAGGAAGCATGGACTTGTCCACGGAAAACATAATATGACTGTAACAGCAGGACCACAATGAACAGCATCGGCATTCATTTCCAAAGCATCTTCGAAGAGACCCTAAACTGCATTTCGACACGAACATAGGGGTTTTTACACCTTTCGGGCTGTTTCCTCAAGAAGTACGGACTTGTCCTTTGAAAAAACATTTATCGTCGTAATTGTAGAAGCGAATGCAAGTTGCTTCAACAGAAATCAAAGTGTCTCGAGAGCTGGTCTTAAAGTGACCCTATCCGAAATTTTGTGTGGGTGGTACCCGAGGGAGTGGACAAATATAGTCCATATTTAAACCTGATCTATATCTGGTAGATGTATTAAGATGTGTAACGTATGGACCAAATCGTTCACTCCCTTCAAGAGTTATCGTGAGCACAACTTTTCCGAATATTTTTGAACTTTCGTGGGGGACGTACCTGAAGGAATGGACCGATTTGGATTATCTTCGAACATAAACTATGTTTGTACAAAATATTACGAAAGCCAAATTTTGGACTGAATCGACAGATCCGTTCGAGAGCTATTTGCGCTCAAACCATTACAAACGGTGTCATAGGGGTTTTTTGCACCTTTCAGGCTATTTTCTCAGGAAATATGGACTTCCTCCAGATGAAACTTGCACCGTCGTATAAAGGGTACTGAATATAAGTTGCTACAACCAAAATCAAAGCCATTCGAGACCAGGCCCTAAACCGAACTTTTCCGAAATTTTGTGTGGGAGGTACCCGACGAAGTGAACCTATTGAGACCATATTGGAACCTCATATTACTCTGGTAGAAAGTTTACGCCATACAATGTATGGATCAAATCGGTCTCTCCCTTCAAGAGATATCGTGTGCACAAACTTTCCGAACATTTTCGAACTTTTGTGGGGGAGGTACCGGAAGGAGTGGACCGATATAACCCATCTTCGAACTTAAACTAAGTTTGGGCAAAATATTACGAAAGCAAAAATTTGAACCGAATCGGTTCATCCGTTCGAGAAATATCGTGCGCTCCAGCCAGCAGGACAGACAGACAGACAGACAGACGGACGGACATGGCTAGATCGACTCCAAATTGTCTGAAACACATTTCGTCCAAACATACTTGGGGTCTAAAACCATTATTTCGATGAGGCACATTTTCTTCGTATCAAAGTGTATATACCCTCCTTAGCCCAAAGGCTGAGGGTATAAAAAATAAGCAGATGCTTCGTTAGGCTATCAGTTTTCAATATAAACAATGCTTTTTCTTATTAAGGTAAAAGTATCAATTGTTGTCAACAGGTCGTCAAAGTATTGACTTTGTCACCATAATAGTAGACGAGGTGGTAACATGTCGACACATGACCCCATGCTTCCTACATGGGTATTATAAGTTTGTTTTGGGAAAAATTCATGTAACACCGCTAAATATTCGTCGTAGACCCCCAATTTGGTATACAAATCTTCATATCTCGACGAGATAAAGCGATTTCGAGATGTGTGTCCGTCCGTCCGTCCTTCTGTCCATTATAAATTGTAATCAAACTCCAGGTCGCAATTATGGACCGATCGTCACAAAATTTTGCATGGAGGTCGGGTTCAGACCAGAATAGACACCTATTGTTATTGGCGATGATCGTGATATATTTAGTGGGTGAATTGGACCAAAAACAAAATTTTCAACTGATCTTGTAGCTGCTCTGTAGGTCGCAATAATAGTCCGATCGCCTCAAAATTTTAAATAAGGTAAGAGTATATTTGTCCGAATTCATATATTTTGTAGTTTTAATCTACATTTTCGGCCAAAATTTACTGCAATGAGTACTTAGGATCCCTAGTGGTCAGTGGATACCAAAAATTGGCATTGGACTTCGGTATTTTCGTAGTGGAAAGAAAATTAATTATTCCATTCTAGTTCAGAATATTTCATGGCAGAGAATAAAAAGTTTGGCCTGTAAAAACTTAATATAACTTGCGTTGCGCTATAGACGATGCTATTTAAAATACACAATTTTTATAATGGAAACGGCAAAATTATGGAGTTGTGCCAAAGGAGCTATATGGAACTAGCTAGTTCACTTCACAGTTCCAATGGCCCATATTGTTCTATGAACAAACTGTGTATACTTAATATCACGCGTTACATTTTATGATGTTACTCATACGTTTTGGAACTAGTACAAGGAACTAGGAACTAGATTACCCAACTCTACAAAATTATATGCAAAACACCCAATGTCTAATATATAAATTTTCGCAGTTTAACCGCAATAACCTTTAAATCGTACCAGACTAAAATAGCATTTGTAAGTCGACAGTTTAATAATAAAGAAACACTTTTCTGTCACAAAAGTCCTTATAATATTTAAACAGAGATTCTCACACAAAACTCACCTTTATTCCAATATTATTAGTTCCATATGTTTTTACAAATCCCAAATAGTTTCCAAATCTTTATAGATGTATATTATGATACGTAAGCTGTTTTTACTTTAGAACTCTTTCTAACGCCACAACTGTAGCCGTGCATTTAATATGTAAATATTATCCAAGTGTGTAAAGGAAAACATCTCTACATTTCCTAGTATTTTGCATATGAACCAAAAAGAAACTGACATTGTTTGTGTATCTGTGTGTGTGTTCTGTGTATATGTCGGAAAATATGAAAATGCGTAATAAAGTGGAAATTTAAATACGTCTGTGTGAATCATGGTTTTGTTAAATACGATATTTGGTTTTTAAATATACAAATTTATATCAGCATGAAGATGCCAACATTTTTATGGCAGCGTATACAATTTTCATCTATTAAAAAATAAATCCGCTTAAATGTCTATAGAAAGTGCAGTTTTTTTAACGATAAAAATAATAGTCTTTATTGCCAGTTCATTAGTTAAATGGTGTTTGAATACTTTGCCAAATTTAATGGTAATGAAAATCCATGGTTTTACTATTTATTGCAGTGGTTTTATATAATTTACAAATAATTTTTAATATTTCGTTTCAAAGGGAATCAGAAAATGACCATGGACCATTAGGCCGCTAAAAACGAGAAAGCGATAAATGTTATTAAATGGATGGATGGAACGTTCCAAGAAATTTATTTCAAAGCGCCACTGTACAAAATATAACTTTCTAAAATCCAAAAAATCCCTTCGTAAGTCGGTGTCAAACTACATAGTTCTGCTAATGTTTTTATAGCCACAAGCATAGTATGATTAAGTATGTTTTTTGTTTGTATCGCAGCCAATACCACACGATTTTAGGTAAATTTCGGCCCAATTTTGCTTTGATTGTTAATTTGGATTCCCAACATTTTTGGTGTAAAATGTTTCTAAAAAGAATGCTATTCTGCGCCATTCTGCTTTAAAGAGACACAGAGCAACTTTTTGGAGCTCCCCAACATTTTTTTGATGGGAGATTTTGCAAAAGTGGTGAAAATTGCAGAAACTTTTAAGTTCTGGAAGAGATGTCATTGTACTACTGGGCTCGTCCTTCCAGTTGGCGGATAGGGAGAGGATTTTTTGACATGTTAATTTAGAACTGTCTGAGGGCAACCTCTGACAGACCTGACTCAACATGTCTTTTTAACCTTAGGGATCTCTTGGACCCTCAGTTTGCTGGGGTTAGAGAAGCGGCATCTAACAGAGCGAAATCTCTAAAAATGTTTGCTACTCCTTAATCTATATTCTGTGGATCCTTTGGATACCCGGTGGAAAGGGGTAGTTCCCTGGCCTAAATATCCTAGTTCAGGCGGCAAGCGTTAGCGAGACCACAAGCAATGTGTCGTGGATATCAATCGATTGTGATCCAGCCGTTTTAGATGTGGATGTCAGGCACCTACAGCTGTACTTGCTACACGTGCACAAAACATTAATGATGGGAAAAATGACGTACCGGCGATCTAAGGAGGCTGACAGGACAGATTGTTTGGGCGGGTGCCACCTACAGTGGAATAAATTGAAAATATCTTAGAGAGACATAGTAGGAATCTTCTCGATCAACTGGAAAAACATATTCCAGTAGAGTAGAACTAGAACATACCCCGGGAGGACATGTTACTTAAATTGTCCCTAATTGACGACGAGTTCAGGACAAATTCGCAAATTCGTAGGATGAGATCCGAATTTGCACACTGAGAAGGAGGTCTACTTCACCAGAAGCAACCTATGGTCTACTTCATCAGAGGAAACCCCGATCCGGATACGGAGTCAATATCCGCTCAGAAGCCGAACTCAAACCCGAAAGGCAAGGGTAACGAGGGATGAACATCCACAGGCCGAGAAAAGGTTTCAATCTTCAGAAGGCCCCCAATCCTCACCCAAGAAGCGATGATAATGGTTAACCCATCGACCTCCTACGCAGCTGCCATTGCACAGAGAACCATCTTCTCGGAAAAAGCGACGTTCAATGTCCATAGACAAAGGCGCAGCAAATCTTATGCCAGACCGGACCCAATGATGCCCACTGACGTCTTACTAGTGGCAATCATCGACCGAGCTGACCCCGACGGGAGAATCAGCGAAATTCACTGGTTGCTAGTTGAAACGGGTCTTCGGAGCGCCATTGTTTCTGTGATGGTAAAACAGGTTGACCATCAGTTCGGCAGCGCCTTCCTTCAAAAGGGAGTCAAGATCATTAGCTGTCATAACAAGAAATCGCGAGATATTCTTGTGATGGCATTGGCGAACTTTGAGATGGGTCTCCTCTTGCTGCGGTCTTCGTATCTGAGACACTATCACGAAAGGTGGTTCCAGTATGGGATCCCCACCTACCGTGGACAAAAACTGTAACTGAAAATGCAGGATTTTCAGAGTCCAAATTTCCTTACAACTGGCGTTTACCATCATTAGTCTAACCCCTTGTAAGGAGAATGAAGGAATGGCTGTTAGCATGTTTGTGGACTCCAAGAAGGAAGGTTATTTAAGGAAACTTGAGGGAACCGTTGACGTATTCGCATTGTCCGACCAGACAAGGGCAGACTTGTGTAGTTGGTAGGAAGATCTTAAATTTAATCTTTCTTTCTAATTACAGTAATGGAGGTGTGTGCACGGTAGACTAGAGCATTGTACGGGGAAGGCCATACTCCTGTTCTCAGTCTACATGTCTTTTGAGGACTCAGAATAACCAAATCTGGGTATTCGCAAGATGCTGGACGAAAAGATGGGCTGTGTATCGCACGGTGCTCTTGAACCAAATTTAAATGGAAGGTGCTTACACCTGGAAAGTATTTGCGGATTCTGAAACTACAATATTCATAGACGAGAAAAATAAACAACAACAAAATTGCTGGAGCGATTTTTAAATAAATCGCGATTCAAGTTGACATTTGTAAAGGGTTTTAGACTTTCACGATTTTGCTTGGAAACGGCAAGTCCTATCGAAATAAGCCTAAAGAAAAGTTGTAGCTATGAAAATTCTCAACAAGATTGACTTTAAGGATATCTTCGCAGTTTTTTCAGTTATTGAGTTATAGAAGTTCAAATTAGGACAATGGATTGACTGTATCGCCTCCTTATATTACAATGTTACGCACAGTGCACCTTAACCAACTTTAAATGAAAACCGCTTACAGCAGGGAAGTTTTTTGCGGATTCTGAAACAGCAATGTTTAAAAAATGAGAAAAATCCAAAAACAATAAAAAATCGCTGGATGGATTTTTTAATAAATCGCGATCAAAGTTCACATTTTTCGGTTTTCTCGATTTTGCTTGGAAACCACAAGTCCTATCGAAATGGGACTACAGAAAATGTTGTAGCAGTGAATATTCTGTACGAGGTTGGCTGATTATCCTAGATTTTACCATTTTTGAGATATAGAGGTTCAGATCAAACTTTCAATTTTTTTCTTAGGTCTTCAGGATTTAGCATGAAAACTGCAAATCCTTTCGAAATGGGACTAAAGAATATGTTGTAGCTGTAAAAATTCTCTACAAGATTGGGTTTCTTTATTTTTTCCTAGGTTGTACCATTTTTCAGATATATAAGTTTAAGTTGGAAAATTGAAGTCATGACAGTGTTCCAATCCATTGTCCTAATTTGAACTTCTATATCTCAATAACGGTAAAAACTACGATGATATCATAAAAGTCAATCTTGTAGAGAATTTTCATAGCTACAGCATTTTCAACATGAATCGCGATTTATCTGAAAAGTGCTCCAGCGATATTTTTTTGTTTTTTCCCAGTTCCCAGGTGTAACCACCTTCCATTTAAATTTGGTTCAAGAGCACCTTGATCGTTATTCTGGGATGCGGCGCAAATATCCACCTTTATCAATGGGTTTGTAAGAATATTACGAATATGTAACAGAAGTGTTGATCCAACTTTTAAAATCAGCGATAGGAAGGATTACATTGATCTAGCTCACACCAATCTAGATGACTCTGTCTGACATCAGAAACTGGAAAGTATTTTGCACATGCTCCTTTCCGGCTATATTAAGAAATTTTTCGAAATCTCATTTGTCGGAGTCTGCCAAAATCTTTATAGAAACCCGAGAAGAATATATTGAGACTTGCAGCTGAGTCTATTGGTATCATAGAATAGAACTGTGGACAACCTAACTGGCGTTCTTCTTCGCTGTCATAAGGATGCCTGTCCACTAACTTACGCTGGTAAGAAATTCCAACCGGTAAGAAATTGCAACCAATCATTGCACTAAAGTTTTTTGGCTATGCGTATGACGCAGTTCTACTGATTACTGGCAAATTCCTGCCTACAAATACAACAGACAAAAAACAAGTAAACGGCCTTGGAGTTAACTCAACGAAGACAGGACTGAATCTGTTCACTGGAAAACGAAAGTTCGGCGACTTTGTGATAGCAGTACTGGGTGGAGTGCATCGCTCACCCGAAGTTTAGTACCAAGCTACAATTTCTGCTATGGAAAAGAAACGTTGAAGGGGGGAGGAAGAGAGCACAAATTACACTCTATTCGTACAAGAATTCGATTGGAATGAGCTGCGATCTGAATCCATCGACTGTTTATTAGATGCATAACACTATGGTAAGCCCCATCCTAGTCTGGTGGCACTCATTTCGAATTTCCAAAAACCCAGTCTTATCACACATCTACAACCAAATACGCACTCTCACTCAAATTTTCATGATATTAGCTTCAGCCATTTCTTATTGGGGTTGATTATCAGCCAGTTATCATTATTCAACTCTTCTATAAGTATAATAAGATATAGATTTTTGTCTAGGGGAAACCAAGCATCCTTGTTGAAGAATATAATAAAACGTAAAAGACAATATAATTCTTTTTTTGCTTTCGTTACTCCTGAGATATTTCTACCTAGACAGGGTAAATAGAATTTCATAAAACGATTAAGCGCCAAAAATGTTTTTAAAAATAGTTTAACAAAAAAAAAAAAAAAAAAAAACGAATGTATTCAATGAAGTTAAATATCTTCTTTATTTGAAGCAGATTCCCTAACACTAACAGGCAACACTAACAGACAAAGCAACGTTTCCTTTGCACGTGTATCAGTGAAAAGAACATTATTCTCTTTGTTCACCCAGGAAAATTATTTCTTACAATAAATCCCCAAACTACAACACTTGTAATCTACAAAAAGGTTACATCTTACAAGACAAGAGAAAGTATTCCATTCATAATAAATAGCTAAAAAGACAACAAAACAACATAACAATAAGAAGATTTTTGAGGTTTAATATCTCCGTGCTAGTAGAGGTATAATACATTACTTCAATGTGTATACACTTTTGGCCAGCTATAAACAATTTCGTCATATTCGAGCTGCATAAAACTGCCATCGTGTCGCACAATTTAGGCAGTTGTTTTGCACGTGGTGCGGTTCTACAGGGACTTTTTGTTCCATTTTGGTTTTTTCCTAATGAGTTTTCCCTTAAGGATTATTAGACACACTTAAACACAATACAGAAGCACTAAAAACAAGTCATTTATTTCAAAATAAACAACATTCCCACGCCTTGAATAATGTTCCAAACATAAAGAAGCTGTAGTGGAAGAAACCAGCAAAAGACCATAAACAGGTAGCCTAATTTTATGAGCATTAGACACTACTGTCCTTTATTTATATCTGTTTGGCAAACTGTCACTTGCAAATCGATTATCCTTGGCCGTCAAGGCCTATGGTATTAAGCCAAGGCACAACATTGTCATAGCCTGTCCTTTTGTGCGATTTTCACTTGGATCATATTCTTCTGGCTGGGTAATTTATCATATTTTATTTTTGTTTGGCTGAGAAACATTGTTAAGTAAGAAAGCAATTTAATCTGGCTATATTGCGGATACCGGTGTTAGATACCGGTCAGCAGAGCATAAACATTTCTCACAGAAAGTTTACCTGAATCTAATGTATCAGTCAGTGCATGTAACAGATACATATTTGTTGATGGCTATTATTGTGTCGGATCAAGTGTTTTTGCTACCAAATGTCATCAATCATAATGTAAAGAAATAAGATTATTTTAATGAAACTCGTAGTAGCGTAATAACTTATTTTCTTTCTTGTGATCGTTAACAGATATAATTACTTTTTGAAAAAAAAAACATATCAATTAATTTTCTTCTGAAAAAAAAAACAAACGGATTTCATTGTAGTGTTAATGTTAAATCAATATTTGTACAAACTAACACCATAAAACATTTTTGATAAGGATTCTAGCTAACAGGTAAGAAAAATTCTCTTATATGAGAACATTGGAAACATACGGGACCCTCCGACATAAGATGAAGGGTATTTTCATATCATTTGTTATACATCGAAATATTCGTCGAAGACCCTGAATTCTTGATCAGCATAAAATTTTAAGTTGATATAACGATATCCGACGGTCTTTCTGTTGAAATCTAGATTTCGCTAGGAGTACAAAATATTCTTGGATAGAACAGTTGGTATTAGGGCTTCGGAGTTGAGCAATTTTTGGTTAGATTCCGACTACAACTCCGGAGTCGACTCTGAAAATAAATTCCACCATTCAAAATTAATAAATAATAAACTAACCAGTTGGTTGGGCAAAATTTTTTCTAGAATAAATTGCATCACATTTTTTATTAATCTCAACAAAAATTCCATTCAATTTTGCGTTTGGAGTGTCCAACACATAGAATCGACTGAAAATTGGACAGAATTTGTGTTTGGTGCACAAAATACCAAAAATCGGACCAGCATATACATATATGGAAGCTATATCCAAACCTCGTACAATATTTATGTATAATCAAGATTTTAATGAGGATTCTATTCAAGTGAACTAATTTTGTACCCCTCGAGAGACCTCTTAAGTTTTCTCAAAACATATGAAACAAAATAAAAAAAATCAAAAATCGTATTTTGTACAACTCGGCAAAAATGGGAAACCCCGGTAGTGGTTTCTATTCAAGTAAGCGGCGGTGTATGTTACATACAAATGTACAAAGACATAATACTCTTTATACCCCTCATCAGAAATTGAGAAAATGATACAATGAGACGACCATGTTTTCTTCCAAGTGCATATCCAAACAAGCAAGAACGGCTGTAATTCGGCCAGGCCGAACTTGTTATACCCTCCACCATGAGTTGTATTTAAGTAAAATGGAACAATTAGTTTCCTTTCTTTTATGAAGAAGACTAAATACCAAATTTCATCAAGTTCGGTAAAACAATGTTCAAAATACCGAAACTCTGGAGGTACTGTTACATGGAGGATATATCAGAACGTCGATTCATACCTACAAATTTTTGGCGGAAAGTTTTTAGACTCAAAGAAGACTAAATACCAAATTTCCGATATTTCGGTAAATTCTTTAAAATTCAATGGGGTTTATAGGAACCCGCGGACCTATACTGATAATTCTCTTCTAGAATATTTTATAACCCCATTGAAGACTAAATAACAAGTTTCAGTCTTTCGGTGGGATATTGACGTCGCAACCTTCAGAATTACGAAAATCGGAAGGTACCTTTCTATGGGGGCTATATCGAAACGTGGACCTATACCGACGAATTTCAGTCAGAAAGATTGCTGTAGGAGTTATATGAAGGCGTGGACATACATATACCGACAAATTCCATATTGAACGTTTAATACCCCAAATGAATACCAAATTTTAGCCATTTAGGTGTGATAATGAGGCTAAAACCTTCAAAATACCGAAAATCGGATGGTACCGTTCTATGGGGGCTATATTAAAACGTGGGCCGACATACCCAATTGCAATACCAAACATCCTAGGTGTAATAGAAACTTCTATACCAAATTAAATAGCTCAATTTTAAAAATTGCGAGCTGTATCTTGATTTCAACAGACGTACGGACAGACGGACATGGTTATATCGACTTAGAATTTTACCCTGATCAAGAATATATTTACTTTATAGGGTTTTCGAAATTTAACTATACCCTCCATATTATGGTGGAGGGTATAAAAATCAAATTACAGTCATTCCATTAAGCCATTTCTGTTCTATAAAGTGGTAAAATCCATTTGGATACATATTAGAGGTGGGAGCGTATCGTGAGTAGTGCATTGTCGTTCTGAAAATTTTTTGAAACTTCCGTGGACCTGCTTTCTCCTAAAATTGAATCTCGTACTACACGATTTCGCACGATCGTTACCCATTAGCAACGTTTCGCCTTCAAAATTCCCCTTTAAAAGACGAGTAAAGAAAACGTAATAAACACGACAATCGAACCTGCTTCGCAATGTCAACAAGAATATAAAACCCGAAAAACTGACGTAATGAATTCAATCTTGGCCGACGCTCGCTCCAAAACGAAGGTAGTCCAAACACGAGCGTAATATTGTTTTGTAACCCTAGCGAAGACTAAATACCAAATGTCAGTTATTTCGTTTGAATAATGTGGCTAAAACTTTCACAATAACGAAAATCGGGAATACCGTTCTATGGAGGCTGTTTAAAACGTTGACCTGTACCGAGAAATTTTTGGAGGAAAGTTTTGTAACTCCAACGAAGATTAAATACCAAATGTCAGTGATTTCAGTGGAATATTTGGGCCAAACCTTCAAAATACTGAAAAGTGGGAGGGACCGTTCTATGGCGGTTATATGAAGACGGGGATCTATACCGAAAAATGTTGATATTCCCAACGAGGCTAAATACCAAACTTCAGTCACTTCCTTGGAATATGAAGGCCACAACCTTCAAATACCGAAAATCGGGAGGTACCGTTCCATGGAACTATTTGAAGGCGTGGACTTATATTGACAAATTTCTGGGGGAAAGTTTTGTAGGCCCAAAGAAGACCAATGCCAAATTTCAGCCATTTCGGTAAAATTACCATTCTATGAGACTATACCAAACCGTGGTTCTATACCGACAAATTTCTGAAGAAAGTTTTTTGAAGAAGACAAAATATCAAATTTCAGCCATTTTGATATGGTTATGTGGCTATAACCTACAAAATACCGAAAATCGGGAGGTAACGTTCTAGGGGGGCTATATCAAATCCTGGTCCCATACCGAATTTTTTTTTTGCAGGTATAATGTAATATCCCCAATGAAGACTAAGTACCAAACTTCAGCCATTTCGGTTTGATAATGCATCTAAAACCAAAAATTGGAGGGTGCCGTTCTATGGAGGCTATATCGAAACGTGGACTTACACTGAAATTTCTTGCAGAAAGTTTAGTAGTCCCAAAGGAGGCCAAATGTCAAATTTCAGCCATTTCGGTAAGATAATGATGCTGAAATCTTCAAAATACCGAAAATCGGGTGGTACCGTTCCACCCGAACAAAACATGGACCTATATAAATAATTATTGGTGGAAATTTATTTTAGCCTCTAGAAATACTAAATTGCAACCGATACGGAACTAATACCTTCAAATGGGGGTTATATGGGTGCTATACCAAAACGTGGACCTATATAAACAATTTTTGGTACAAATGATTTTTAGCCTCTAGGAACACAAAATACCAAATTATAACCAATTCGGTTGTCAAATGGGAATAATATTTTAAAAATACCTTAAAACGCCGACGTGTAAGTTTGTACGAGGGTCACTAAAAAACCTCCTGGCCTAGGCAACACGCAATGTGGCCAGGCGTCATTTGAGCTTTAGCAACACGTGGACCTATTTCACAAAAATTTTATCCACCTACTTCAATCCGTTCAGACGGTAGAGTTATTTCCACAGACGAACGGACATGGCAATATCGATGTACAATTGCACGCTGATCCAGAATATAAATACATACATACTTCGTGGGCTCTAAAATGATTATTTTATTATACTCCCATTATATAGTTGAGGGTATACAAACTGGGAATTTCGCTATCGTGAGTTGAATTTTTTTATCATGATTGCGACTTTTTGTAGCATGGAAAGTAAATGTAGTCCTTTACAAACAAACCAAAATGGTAAAGGATATATATGTATGTTAAGACGTACCTTTGCATCAAGGAAGAAGTCAAGAGTTGTTTTTTAGTTTCGTTTTCGTAATTTGCCGGAATATGTCACGCAAAAATTTAAAATACGAGCCAAAAATTAAATTTGGATATTTTTCTCACAAAACTACGATCATTTTCACCTGCGAGACCCATCCCACTTTTACCGAAAATTATTGGCAGTTTCCTTGACCAAAACTCTTACCTAGTGCTAAATATGGTCAGTATTAAAATATACCTGCGATGTCTAGCGTGATCATGGTTACACTACACACAATTAAAATTGTGGGAACACTGTATATACTAGGCTGTAACTGTGTTATCTGGTCACGTACACCAATCATCATCGCAATTATGCCATCAATGGAAAGATCGAGAGATCGTTTTCCAAATATAACTCAAGTGGGCTGAATATATCTACCAGGAATAAAGATATAAGGTATATATTAAAAATATATCAGACAAGTGTTTCATTTTACGCGCTAAATACTATCCGGTCATCATATTAAATTTTCAGGCTTCTTTTTTGTCCTAGCACCAAATCTTACATTAAATCGGACTATCATTTCGAGCTACAGAGCCACTACAAGATCGGATAAAAATCTTGTTTTTGGGTCATTTCACCCCTTAAATATTTCACGTTCATCACCATTAACAATATCTGTCTTGGTATGAAGCTGACCCCCACACAAAATACCGTGACGATTGGTCCATAATTACAGACTGGAGTTTGACTGCAATTTTTAGTGGACGAACGGACGGATGGACACACATCTCAAAATCACTCAATCTCGTCGAGGTATGAATTTTGGTATACCACATGGGTGGTTAACGACGACTATTTCGCGCTGTTCCATGAATTTTCGGAAAAAGTCATAAACTTATAATTAGACATCGGATTTTTGCATATTTTTGAAAATTATAATGCAAATAATTCATTTATTAAACAATAACAGCAGGAGCTTTGTACGTATTATTGTTTATTTGCAATATGACATTCAATTTCTATTATTAGAAGAATATACATATGTATGTAATTCCATATAATAACATAATAACAAGCTCTAACATATTTTCCAAAACTACTATACGTTGCGCGCGGTTTGAAGGATAGTAAAACTGAAATTCAATTAATTTGTTAAACATTTGTAACGGGAGTGGAACCAAACATTACCAATATATTATATTTATCAAAGGAACATACAAATATACACATCCAACCCATGTTCACTCATGACAGTCATATTAATGTCACTTCAAAAGAGCTGTGACACGATGGCAACAAAAATTCATTTCATTGGAAAAATTGTAAAATGTGTATTGCGTGTTTAGCAAACATTTCATCAAATCAACATGTATTTTATTGGAGCTAAAATATTGTACTGTTGTTGTTGATGAAAGATGCCCTACAATAGTCAGATAGGTATATTCAATTCGTTATTATAAAAAAGATATTTTTTTAGATTCTGAAACAGCAACGTTCACAGATGAGAAAAATCCAAAAATAAGAAAAAATGGTAAAGGTCTTGTAGAAAATTTTCACAGCTACAACATTTTCTCTAAAGCCATTTCGATAAGACTTGCGGTTTCCAAGCAAAATTGAAAAAAAAAAAACTAAAAAACCCTGAAACTGTTTTTTTTTTATTTTTCTTAACTTGAAACATTGTAGAATCCGCAAAATCTTTCCATGTGTAAGTTGATTCAGGCGCTCAGTGTATAGGGTATCTCAATATTTCTTATTTTCAAACTTTAACATCAAAAAAAGGTTGTATCATTTCGACAACATTTTCATTTAGTTATTGAGTTGACAGTGTAGAGCACGATTGTAAATTTTGTTGTTTTGTGATGTTGTATTCAAATATCTACAAAATATTAGTAATAAATATGTATAGTTGTACTTTTTTGTTGTTTTTATACAAACAAGCAACACCTTACATGGTACATAACAGAAAAAATTTGTTTGAATTTTAGAGGTGAGCATGAGTACAGAAAAATTAAATTCATTAGAGTAAGGCTTGATTATAAAGCAAGTTTATGTTTGTTTTTCATAAAAGATGACCAAGGTTTGACAAGTGTGTGGAAGACATATAGATAGTCCAGTCAAAATATACATTAGGGTTATGAATTTTTACAACCTTTTATTCTTGTATCATATTTTAATGAATTTTTACATAAAATTAGATTAAATCTTAACAAGTAAGAACGGCGTTAACTTCGGCCAGGTCGAACTTTTTATACACTCTACCATGAGTTGTATTGAAGTAAAATGTACTAAATTCTGCGCCACGTCAAGGCTTATTCCTAGGAGAAGTGGAATATGCTAACTGGAGTATATCACTTTCTTTTAAACATCGTTTAATGCCAATGAGACATCGATGTTTTATACCCATTCAGAATTGCAAGTATCATATTAAAGTCTAGGGATGTCGAACGGGACAGGGATTCGGGATTTTGAAATTCCTTAACCCAGGTTTTCGGGACAATTTCGGGACTGCGTGATTTTCTGCTAAAGGAGTATTTTGTTAAATTAAAAATTTAATTTTCATTAAAAAATGGAATAAATTGATACAAATAAAATGGAAAATAGTACTTGAATAAAAAATAAAGTAATAATATGAAAGTTATATCCAACGAAATCTGAGAAATTACTTCCTTACCAAAAAGCTAATTCGTAAGATGTTTCTAATTAAAAAACATTGCGTCGTTAGATTTCCAATGTTCCTTGTGGACACCTTGCGCCGTTTCACTTTGAGTCGCAGTTTTATGGAAGACATTAAGGACGCGAAGCGAGTTCTAGGGCTATAACTCGAATAGCTTCTATATGGTATTACCAATGACCTGGGGCCTAATTACGACATTCGATTCGATCGAGAATTTGCTCGTGAATGAAAAAATTGAACTATGAAAACCTATGTGTTTTTCAAAGAACATTAAGAAGGTAGATGTTAAAAAATGTGTTTATTTTAAAGCAAAAACAACATTATTGATTAAAAATGTAAATATTTGTTGAAATCGTTTAATAATACTTTGGGAAATAATTTCGGAAAGAAGTTGTGCTAGAAAACTGTACGAAATGATTGGTCTGTTCCTTTACTTTTGAAAATGGTAAAACCGGCAAAAGTAGTAAAAGTTGTAAACTGCTCTCATATGAGTTGTATGGTGTCAGAAGTAAAGGAACGCTTTTCGAGTAAAAAGTGGTAAAACTTGAAGATTCTTGAACGTAAAGGAACAGAGCTGATGTATTTTTGTAAAAATTTTTGACATGCATATACCTTAGTAAATGTACAGTTGATGGCGCGAATAGGTTTTTATAGTTTGATTTTTTCATTCTCGAGAAAATACTCGATCGAATGGAATGTCGTAATTAGGAACCTGCATTAGTGGATGTCTTAGGTGCGAATTGCTTTATTTATACAGTTAGACAACAAATGTATTGCAAAGGCCAACATTGTAAAAAAATGCATATTAATTGTTCGTTTATGGCAACAAATTATGTAAAAACTATACGGTTTTTTTTTGCAAATTTTTTCTATTGGTCCCCAAAACAATGTTCCGTCAAAATATGCACAGTTTATTTGCGATTTATAAAAAAATAAGAATTAACTACTAGTTAGAGGTGACAATAAATGTATTGCAAAAATTACCAAATCTACGGTTTTTTGGAGAACAACTTAATGAGTTTTCTGTCCACTTTTAAACCACAATTTAAAGCTCGACATGTTACACTCTAAGGGTACTGGTTCCCCAATTTTTATTAAATCTTGATCCTTCGTTGGAGGATCTTTTCCGAGTTTTTTTTCTTAAAAGGGACCCAAAAATTTGATAAGGGTTTATATCAGGAGTTTGGCCCGATGTATTTATCAGTTTAGTTTTGTTATATTGCATCAGCAACTAACACAAATAAGATTAATAGGTCATGATCTGGCCTTTGGAATGGAAGTGATTCCAATAATATTCAGAGAGGAAATAGAGCTCTGTTGTAGGTCTTTCAAAATAATACACTGACGGTCTATTTTTCCCTATAGTGTCCAGAGGTATTTCGATGTTTTAAAGGCCAAAATCGGATTGTTTTGCATTGGCCCATTATTCGGCAATACATATTGAGTCAAATATTCATTCTTTGCATGCTTGTCTGCGGTCGATTCGTCATTGTTTATAGTCAATAGGGTCTCATACGTTTTTTACCTGTCTGAAGACCATCCACGACTGATTTTATTATCACTGAACTTTATCACATTCATTACTGTTGGTCCATTATTAGCCGCAAAAGTCATAAAAATGCATAATATCTACAAAAATTTGCAAAAATGATTAGTTTTATAGCACTGCTTTTCCCTTTGCAAAACATTTATTGTCACCTAAAAGTAGTATGTAATTCTTATTTTAGTCCGTATTTGTTATAAATTGCAAATAAACTTTGTACATTTCTACAGAATATTGTTTTGAGGACCAACAGCAAGAGTTGTGAACAAAGAAGCGTATAGTTATACCCTATACCACAATGTGGAAAAGGGTATTATAAGTTTGTTTTGGTAAAAATGCATGTAACACCGCGAAATATTCGTCGCAGACCCCTAATGTGGTATACCAATCTTCATATCTCGACGAGATAAAGCGATTTTGAGATGTGTGTCCGTCCGTCCGTCCGTCTGTCCATTATAAATTGTAAACACGCTCCAGTCCGCAATTATGGACCGATCGTCACGAAATTTTGTATGGAGGTCGGGTTCAGATCAGAATAGATCCCTATTCTTATTGGTGATGATCGTGAAATATTTAGCGGGTGAAATGGACCAAAAACATAATATTTATCCAATTTTCTAGCGGCTCTGTAGGTCTCAATAATAGTCCGATCAACGCGTAATTTTAAATAAGGTAAGAGTATATCACAAAGGAGAAGCTTGTAATTTGAGATGGCGATCGGATAATATTTAGAGGGTTAAATAGACCAAAACTTTTGTGTGAAAATTGTGAAAATTTTTAATATACAGCTTATATCTTAATTCCTGGAAGTGACATTCCGGACAAGTGAGATATACTTGAAAGTGGAACGCTTGACCTTTCAATTGATGCCAATTATGTTGGTGTGCATGATCAGATCACAGAGTTACAGCCTAATATATTCCGTTATTTGTTTGTAGTGTAATAATAAACTCGCTAGAAGTCGCAATTATACATCAATGGTCACGAAATTTTGCACCGGGTAAGATCATAGGTCGAAAAAATGCCTACAATTTTGAATGATGATCTGATATTCTTTAGCGGGTGAAATGGACCATTACTTTTGTATGAAAAATATAAAAATGTTATTTTTGGTCGATATTTTAATTCCTTGAGGACATATATATTTCGCAAAGTGGCCTACATATGAAAAAAAAAACTACTGACCTTTCCTCTGATGTAAATTGCAATAAAGTGTTTGCTAGATAACGGGCCCACTGCCTAATATATAATGGGTTCTGTGTAGAGAACCACATTTTTATCCCATGCTACATATTGTCTCTCCAAAAGTTTATGTAACACCACGAAATATTCGTCCTAGACCCCTTATTTGGTATGCCAAAATTCATATCTCGACGAGATAAAGCGATTTAGCGACGTCCATTAAAAATTGTAAACAAGCTTAAGGCCGCAATTATGGACAAATTGTAACGAAAGAGGTTGGGTTCGGGCCATAATAGAAATGATTAGTTTTTGGTGATAATCGTGAAATGTTCAGGGGATGAAATGGACCAAAAACAATATTTTAACCAATTTTGTAGCGGCTCTGTAGGTCAAAATAATAACCCGCAAAATATTAAAAAACCTTTTCAGTTTATGATGAAGAAGAAGCGTATAAACCAACATGAAGATCAGATAATACTTAGCGGGTTAAATGGACTGAAACTTTTGTGTGAAATTAAATTTCAATAACGTAGCGGTTAAACAACGGAAGTAGTAGTACTAGTGGGTTTCATTACATTTCAGTTTGCGTGAACTAAATTTTCCTTTCCTGCTACAAAAATGTCTTTGTAATGCTAGATAAATTTTTGGTTTTGGTCATAAGTATTATACATTACATCTCTGATATTTGATAATTAAATTTTCACAATCATTGAAAAGAAGTTCCGGGGAGAGCGATTGTCCAGAGATAGTGGTATAGGGTATCCCATGGTCGGCTCCGTCCGACTATAGACTTTCCTTACTTGTTTTTACATAATTTGTTGCATTAAGCGAACAATTAATATGAAATTTTTTTCAATTTTGGCCTTTGCAATACATTTTTTGTCAAACTGTATATCACAGTAGCGTATTCTTTTTTTACTTTTCAAAAGTACAATTTTCATCCAATCATAAACAATTTTTTTAACACTCTCTTTTGACGTATTTATTTATGGAACATGTTCTAAATGCATGTAAAATAATACCCTTCGTGGAGTAATTGATCAACTATATTTCTAACAACTCATTTTACAGATGATTATTTTTCCATATGTGAATGAAACCTCATAAATAAATAACTTAGAAAATCCCGAGACGCGAAAGAAATAAATCCCGTGATTCGGGATTCGCCATCCCTATTACAGTCATTCCATTTCCATGTCCAAACGGAACATTTGTAAAATCAGGAGGTACCTGCATATATACCAAAATATTAACCTATATTTATCATTCTAAGCAAGGAGGTTTTCTACCCATTTCTATTAAAACGTACATCTTTACCCAATTCTCTGTAGACATGTTTTATACCAATGTCAAATTTCAACCATTTCGGTAGGATAATGTGGCTAAAACCTTCAAAATACCGAAAATCGGAACCTACTCTGTGGGGCCTATATCAAAACGCGGACCTATACAGACAAATTTTCGGGGGAACGTTGTTTCTCCCAAAAAAGACTAAATAACTAATTTCAGTGATTTCGATGAGATAATATGGCTAAAATCTTCAAAATACCGAAAATCGGGAGATACCGTTATATGTGGGCTATATAAAGAACGTTACAACCTTCAAAATAGCGAAAAACGGAAGGTACCGAAGGTACTTTATCAAAACGTGGACATAATCTGGCAAATTTCTGTGGAAACGTTTTTTGGACCCAAACAGGACTAACTACGCATCTATGCGGGCTATATGAAGGCGTGGAGCTATATTGATAATTCTCTTTTGGAATATTTTGTGCCCCTAGGAAAACTAAATACCAAATTACAGTCATTTCGATGGGATATTGAGGCCAGAACCTACAAAATACCGAAAATCGGGAGGTACCGTTCTATGGGGTCTATATGCGGGCATGGACCTATGCCAACAAATTACGGGTGGAAAGTTTTATACCCCAACTAAGACTAAATTCCATATTTAAGTCATTTCGGTGGGATATTGAGGCCACAACTTATTGGAGCTATATGGGACCTATACCAACAAATTTCAGGTAGAAAGTTTTATACCCATAACGAATACTAAAAACTAAATTTCAACCATTTCGGCGGAATATTGAGGCCACAACCTTCAAACTATCGAAAATCGGGTGGTGCCGTTCATTGGTGGCTATATTAACGTGAACCTATACCGACAAATTTCAGGTGTTGTAGCAGTGAATATCTTCTACAACCTCTTCCTTAATCCCATTTCGATAGGACTTGCCGTTTCCTAGCAAAATCCTGAAAACATAAAATAAATCTAAAAATGTCACATTTGACCGCGATTTATTTAAAGATCCCTCCAGGGATTTTTTCATGTTTTTGGATTTTTCTCATCTATGAACTTTGCTGTTTCAGAATCTGCAAATATTCCCAGGTGTAACCGGTTTTCATTTAAAGTTAGTTAAGGTGCGCCCTTAATGACAGTGTTTTATAAGGAGGCGATACATTCAGTGCATTGTCCCAATTTGAACATCTATATCTCCAAACTGGTAAAACCTAGAAAGAAGTCATAAAGGTAAATTTTGTAGAAAATTTTCACCTCTAAATCATTTTTTTCTAATCTCATTCCGATAGGTCTTGCGGTTTTCAAGCAAAATCGACTAAAAAAGTCCTAAAAATGAGAACTTTGACCGCGATTTATTTGAAAATCCGGCGAATTTTCTTGTTTTTTTTTTATTTTTCTCATCTGCGAACATTGTAGTTTCAGAATCAGCAAAAAAATCCCAGGTGTAAGCACCTTTTATTTAAAGTTAGTTAAGGCGCACCATTGGGAGTGTTTGGAAGAGTTATTCCATGTTGACAAATTTGCCCATTTTAAATGGACCACTGAAACCACATGTGTAAACAAAAGCCCAACTGGAACGACTCCAACGAAAACTGTCCGATTTTTTGAATTTTTATACAGGAGTTAAGCTTATTGCGGTGATTACAGAAATGTATAAATGTATGGGGCGGAACTGGTTATCCGATGATTTGTGAATGTAGACAAAGCAAATTCCGCCCATTTTGTTGGGACTTTCAAAAAAAATAATAGAAGTACTCGTTTAAATTTTTTTCAAAACTATTTTTTCAAACAAAAATTTATTTTTTGTCATCCAAATATGTGCTTATTTTGCCTATAACATCCAAACTATTATCCCGATTATTATAATTTTAGTCTCATTTGATTCCCCGTGAAGTTTTTATTTATAACTAATTTTTTGTAATTTTTGACTGTTAAATTTTGAAAAAAAGCCGGATTACATTTAAAGTTTTGACAATTGTTTGTAAATTCCGCGAATACTGAGTAACATTTTACAAATATTATGCAATCTACTCACTGACGTCCCTTCTTGATAACTTTTTAATGACAAAAATTCTTTTTTTTTCAAAATGATGGGCAAAACCGATTAGAATATAAAAGTAGAGCTAAAAATATGAGACACGTGTATCGGCGTTTTTAAAGTTTACATCGAAAAGTAACCAAAGTAGGCGGGGCAACTTCCGCCCTTTTCTGGTTTTTTCGAAATATTCGAGTTAAGATATTATGGAATCCTTGCATTTTAGGTATATAGTGTCTTTGGCAACGGTACAGAGGAGGATGTGGGCAATATTTTTGTTAAAAATGTCCAGGTTTTGCCAAGTCAAATGAAGAAATTGAGTGAAGAAACTGTCTATCAACCAATCCCAACATAATATATATATATAATTGTTCCACAACATCCCATAGAGACAAGGGAGACTTCTCTCCCAACATAATGGAACAATTAAAAATCATAACAAAGCAGAAAAGAAAACAAAGCATATAAAAGAAACAAAAAACAAAACAAATGGAAGAAACAAAAAAAAATAAAAAAGAAAATTCTTTTGATTTTTTTCTTCATATTTTCTTCTAACGACTCACTAAAGACTCATAAACGATTATAAGACTCGAAAAAGAGTCACAAATTAATCAACAAACCACCAATCAATGATTGAAATACGATACGAAAAAGACTTTATATACCATCACAAAATGGGCAAAAATGACTCAAAACGAATGCAGAGGACGACTCATTTGTGATTTTTTAGAAGAGTCGCCTGAGGTTACGTTTTCCTCCCGACAAAGGAGTCATTTATGATCAGAAAATGAGCTCATATTCCAGCTTTTTAATAGTGCAGTTGGATCAAAAAAAAAAAAAAAACTCGAAATTGATTAAAAATTTAAAAAATGCTGGCTGGAACAGAACTGTATATCCCGATATAACCCCATACTAGAGGTATTGCTGGTTCTCCGATTGGACGGTACAACGTTACACCTCGATATGTAGTCTTTATAGGATTAGTTTAATGTAGTGACTGTAACTAGATTCTCAATGGGTAGAAAAGCTCCACGAAGAGAATGATCAATATAAGTACATGTCGCTCATATACTCAAAGAGCAGCGCAACTCAAACAAATGCATTTATTGCGTTAGCAATTTCTATTTTTTCACTGCTCACTGCTTTTAACCTTGTTTAAAAGAAAGCGATATTCTTCAGTTAGTTAGGCGGAAGAGTTCAGAACGTCCATAAACGAAGGGAAACTAATTGTTCCATTTTACTTAACGCCTTTCTTACGTGTTATATATTCCACCATAATATGGAGGGTATAATTATATTTGTCATTCAGTTTGTAACACATCGAAATATTCGTCAGAGACCCCATTTGGGACCCAAACATAATATGATTGGATCCAAACATAGTAACATATTTTTTATGTTAGGGCGTAACAACAGGATAAGCGAGAGCCCTGTATAATAAAGAGCTGTCTGTATGGTGCAATAGAAGACACAGAAACGACGACGGGAGGGCGAAAAAATTGCTTTGGCGGTTTGTATGTATATCGCATATAGCGGCAAAAGGTGATTGGAAATATTTTATTCGACAAGAAAGAAATCGTATTTAATATTGGTAATAACATTAATACATTTTTCATATACATGCTTATATTTGAAATATGGATATACATATTTATTACATTATATAATCATATAATTTCAGATGCCGATTTCCGGTTGATGATATCAATTTTGAGGATGTTTCTATATTTTATAATTAATAGTTTAATATTATTAATAGTTTCTTTCTAAAAGTGTGACACTATTTATTTTGTTTGGAATTTTGTATGTATCTACGCGTCTGTTGTTGCTTTTGTGTTTGGTATTTCTATACACTTTAATAAAAGAAAAACAACCATCATTTATAAATGTGTTAGAGTTAGAGTCTCCACAGGTTGTGAGCGAGAGTAAATTCACGCTCACGGGAGACACATTGCCTTAATCTGGTGTATGTGTATGGGTTTGTATTTATATTTCATCTTAACAAATATTTTTTTGCCCCCAAACATATATTTGTTTGTTATGTTTGGGACTGGTTGCAAACAAATATATGTTTGCTGCAAAATACGTTTGGGAGATATATGTATAAGAGAGTCCTTTTTTTCCTCCGTGTATATTTTTGATCAGCATAAAATTCTAAGTCGACATAACCATGTCCGTCTGTTTGTCCATTGGTCTGTCCATTGAAATCAATATACATTCGCAATTTTTAAGGTAGAGCTTTATAATTTAGTACAGAAGTTTGTATCATTCCTAGGATGTTTAAAAATGGGCTATATTGGTCCACGCCTTCATATAACCCCCATAGGTACCGACCGATTGGAGGTATAAAACTTTCCACCTGATATTTGTAGGTTTAGGTCCACATCTTCATATAGCCCGTATAGAACGGTAACTCCCGATTTTCGGTATTTTGAAGGATTTTGTCTCGTTGGGGGTATAAAACGTTCCTCCTGAGATTTATTTGTACGGTATTAGGAAAATTGTAAATTGTATCGTCAGTTAAGATATTCTGATATTTCAATGAACAAGAGGAATAGCTTACTACTTTCATAAACGAAAGGAAACTAATTATTCCTATTTACTTCAATACAGTTTGTGGTGGAGGGCTTGACCGAACATAACCCCGTTCTTAATTTTTTAATTATATTTATACGCTTGTAAGTGGTTGATCCTAACGTATTTTTGGCATAATGGTAATTAATGTCCCTTTGTAGGCAATTTGGCTAGAAATTTCTAGTTTTCGAAGTTATTTTTATTATTATTATCAAACATCATTAAGGGTTATGTCTAGAGTACGTACAAACAATTTAATGATATTGGGAAAGTCCTGTATCACCCAGGATTGCCCCATATTAGACTAGCCTTTAACGACATTGCCCTGATAGAGGAAAAAATCAGGACATAGAACAAAAGTTTTCGCACTTTTCTTTGAAAATAGTTTTTAGGAACATTGTTAACAATGTCGTGATCATATTTGCTTTTCAAAAAACAAAGATTTCAACACCCATTGTTGCCATTAAGGCCATTGCGGGCATTGTGTGGTATAAAATTCATAGTTCGGATGAAAGTCAGCATATCTGGCGTAAAATCGATATTTTACTCGTGGAAGAAGCCAATACACACCTGAGTTTAAATAAATAAACTGTCGCTATAAACCCGCTTCGTAAGAAGTATTATTGTTTGGACTTGAATGGCAACAAAGGGTGTTGAAATCTTTGTTTTTATAAAGCAAACATGGTCAAAGCATTGTAAACAAAATTTCTGAAAACTATTTTCAAAGAAAAGTGCAAAAAACTTTGTTCTATGCCCTAATTTTTACTTCTATCAGGGCAACGCCGTTAAAGACTTTTATAATATAGGGCAAGCCTGGCTAATATAGGACTTTCAATATGTCATTAGATTGTATCTACGTACTGTGGACATAACCCTTAATGATTTTTCATAGTCAATTTTTTGAAAATAACTTCAAAAACTAGAAATTTCTAGCCAAATTGCCTACAAAGGGACATTAATTACAATCATGCCAAAAATACGGCAGGAACATAATTATACCCTACACCACTATTATAAGTTGGTTTTGGTCAAAAAGTTTGTAACGCATCGAAATAATGGTCGTAGAACCATACTTATATATACCAAAATGAATGTCTCGACGAGCTGAGTCGATCTGGCTATGTGTGTCCGTCCGTCCGTCTGTCCATCTAAACCTTGTAATCACACTACAGGTCGCAATTTTGATCGGATCGTCACGAAATTTTGGATGTTGATGGTGGTCCCGGAGGGAAGATGGTCGGATAATATTTAGGGGTCGGAATGGGCAAACAACTTATGTGGATAAAAAGACAACTTTTTTTCCAAAGCGAATATCTCAGGTTCTATACGAGGTATACCAAAAGCAAAACCTGATAATAAAAGTGGAAAATATCACTTTTCTAATGATGTAAAGTAGGTTCTCGTAGGTGATCAAACAACGAAGATATCACAATAGTCGCTAACAAAACCCAAATTTTCATTTTTGCGATTTTAATTATAATGACGAATATCACAGCTTCGGTTGGGGACTTTCCAAAAGCAAAGCCTGGCTATGAAAGTAGAAGATCCCATCTTTACAATGATGTAAACTAGGTCGGCGTAGGTGACCAAATTACGGAGATATCGCAATAGTAGGTAATACATCCCATTTTTCCACTTTTTTGGAAATCACGCTACAGGTCGCAATTTTGATCGGATCGTCACGAAATTTTGAGGGTTAATGGGGGTCACACAGGTGAAGAAGCCTATTGATTTTGGTGATGGTCGGATAATATTTAGGGGTCGTAATGGGCAAAAAACTTATTTGGAGAAAAATACAACGTTTTTTTCCTAAGCGAATATCTCAGCTTCAATATGGGGTATACCAAAAGCAGAACCTGGCCATGAAAGTAGAAAATATCGCCTTTCTAATGATGTAAAGTAGGTTCCCGTAGGTGATCAAACAACGAATATATCGGAATAGCCGCTAATAGAACCCAACTTTTTATTTTTGCAATTTTAATAATAATGACGAATATCACAGCTTCGGTTGGGGATCTGCCAAAAACAAAGTCTGACTATGAAAGTAGAAAATCCCATCTTTACAGTGATGCAAATTAGGTTGGCGTAGGTGACCACATAACGGAGATATCACAATAGTCGGCAATACATCCCATTTTTTCATTTTTTTGTAATCACGCTACAGGTCGCAATTTTGATCGGATCGTCACGAAATTTTGGGGGCTAATGGGCATCCTACAGAGAAAGAAGCCTATTGATTTTGGTGATGGTCGGATAATATTCAGGGGTCAGAATGGGCAAAATACTTATTTGGAGAAAAAGTCAACGTTTTATTTCAAAGCGAATATCTCCGCTTCTAAAAGGGGTATATCAAAAGCAAAAGCTGCCAATGAAAGTAGAAAATATCACCTTTGCAACGATGTTACGTAAGTTGTCGTAGGTGGTCAAACAACGAAGATATCGCAAAAGCCGTTAATAGAACACAACTTTTCATTTTTGCTATTTTAATAATAATGACGAATATCACAGCTTTGGTTCGGGACCTTCCAAAAGCAAAGTCTGACAATGAAAGTAAAAAGTCCCATCATTACAATGATGTGAAGCAGGTTGGCGTAGGTATCCAAATAACGGAAATATCGCAATAGTCGGTAATACATCCCATTTTTCCACTTTTTTGGAAATCACGCTACAGGTCGCAATTTTAATTCGATCGTCACTAAATTTTGGTTGTTATTAGGGGTGCCACAGAGGAAAAAACCTTTTGATTTTTGATAATGGTCGGATATTATTCAGGGGTCGGAATGTGAAAAAAAAATATTTGGAAAAAAGACCAACGTTTTATTTCAAAGCGAATATCTCTCTTCTGTAGGAGGTATATCGAAAGCAAAACCTGGCAAGGAAAGTAGAAAATATCACCTTTACAACGATGTGAAGTAGGTTCTCATAGGTGGTCAAACAACAGAGATATCGCAATAGTCAGTAATGCATCCCTTTTTCCATTTTTGTGGAATCACACTACGAAATTTTGATCGGATCCTCACGAAATTTTGGGGGTTGATGGGGTCTAACAGAGAAAGAAGCCTATTGATGGTTGGCATACATCCCACTTTTCCATTTGTTATTTGGGTTGTACTGTCGATGCACTTAAATGCGTTTCAAATAAATTAACCTATGTTAATGAAGACATTCAGAGCAAAGGCAAAGCTTATGAACAGGGGTAGTGGTGTAGGGTACCACATAGTCGGCCCCGACCCGACTATAGCCTTGGCTCACTTGTTTTTTCTATCGAAATCAATGACAAAACTACTGAAAACGCTAGGGAACCTATTATTCCACCATTCTGATTACTGAAGTGGCGTAAAAAGCGAAAATTTGGGAAATTATTAATCGATTATTGTAGTGCATCATTTTTAATGCTCAATTTAAAATGCTAATTTTTGGGAAATTTTTAGTATAAACGTACTGTAATCGGAATATTTTTGTATGCCATCTTAAAGACAAATTTTCATCCTACAAAATTGTTTTTTGAATTGTTAAAAAATCTCAACTCGTTTCCAAGAAATCAACTTTTACATTTTATACCCTCCACCATAGTACGGAGGGTATATAATTTTGTCGTTCCGTTTGTAACGCATTGAAATACTCATTTGCGACCCTATAAAGTATATATATTCTTGATCAGGGTAAAATTATGAGTCGATCTGTGCACGTCCGTCCGTCTGTGGTAATCACCCTAGCATCCACAAAAATGGAGATAGGACGCTGAAATTTTGGGAAAATGCGTCTTTTGTTTGCAGGCAGGTCAAGTTCGATGATGGGCTATATCGGTCCACGTTTTGGTATAGCCATCTTATAACGGTACCCCCGATTTACGGTATTTTGAAGTTTTTAGCTACATTTTCTAACCGATTTAGCTATAATTTGACATGTAGGGTTCTTAAGTCTCAATAAACTTATATAACAAAAGTTGTGGACATAGGTCCACGTTTTGGTATAGCCCCCATATAACGGTACCCCCCGATTTACGCTATTTTGACGTTTTTAGCTACATTTTCTGACCAATTTAGCTATTATTTGACATTTAGGGTTCTTAATTGTCAATAAACTTATGTAACAAAAGTTGTGGAAATAGGTCCTCGTTTTGGTATAGCCCCCATATAACGGTACCCCCCGATTTACGGTATTTTGACCTTTTTTAGCTACATTTTCCGACCGATTTAGCTATAATTTGACATTTCGGGTTCTTAACTGTCAATAAACTTATATAACAAAAGTTGTGGACATAGGTCCACGTTTTGGTATAGCCCCCATATAACGGTACCCCCGGTATTACGGTATTTTGACGTTTTAGCTACATTTTCAGCCCGATTTAGCTATAATTTGACATTTAGGGCTCTTAAGTGTCAATAAACTTATATAACAAAACTTGTGGACATAGGTCCACGTTTTGGTATAGCCGCCATATAACGGTGCCCTCCGATTTACGGTATTTTGACGTTTTTAGCTACATTTTCAGGACGATTTAGCTGTAATTTGATATTTAGGGTACTTAAGTGTAAATAAACTTATATAACAAAAGTTGTGGACATAGGTCCACGTTTTGGTATAGCCCCCATATAACGGTACCCCCCGATTTACGCTATTTTGACGTTTTTAGCTACATTTTCTGACCAATTTAGCTATTATTTGACATTTAGGGTTCTTAATTGTCAATAAACTTATATAACAAAAGTTGTGGAAATAGGTCCACGTTTTGGTATAGCCCCCATATAACGGTACCCCCCGATTTACGGTATTTTGACCTTTTTTAGCTACATTTTCCGACCGATTTAGCTATAATTTGACATTTCGGGTTCTTAACTGTCAATAAACTTATATAACAAAAGTTGTGGACATAGGTCCACGTTTTGGTATAGCCCCCATATACACATTTTCTGACCAATTTAGCTATTATTTGACATTTAGGGTTCTTAAGTGTCAATAAACTTATATAACAAAAGTTGTGGACATAGGTCCACGTTTTGGTATAGCCCCCATATAACGGTACCCCCGATTTACGGCATTTTGTCGTTTTTAGCTGCATTTTCCGACCGATTTAGCTATAAATTGACATTTAGCGTTCTTAAATGTCAATAAACTTTTATAACTAGTGGACATAGGTCCATGTTTTGGAATAGCCCCCATATAACGTTACGCCCGATTTCAGGTATTTTGACGTTTTAAGTCACATTTCTAGATCGAATTAGCTATAATTTGATATTTAGGGTTCTTAGTGACCAAAAAACGTATATTCGAACAAATTATGAACATAGGTCCATGTGTTGGTGTAGCCCCATATAACGGTACCTCCCGATTTTCTGTATTTTGGGAATTTTACCTACATGTTTCAACCGAATTATCTGTAATTTGAACATTTGACATTTGAAATTCCTAGTGGTCACCACACCTCTCCACCAAAAATAGTCAATAAAGGTCGATGTATTGATAAAGCCCCCATATAACGGTACCTCCCGATTTTCAGTAATTTGATGATTTTAGCTACAATATTAAACCGAACTAACAGTAATTTGACATTTGAAGTTCTTAGTTGTCACAACACCTCTCCATCAAAAATTTTCAACATGTCCCAATTTTCAGTAATTTGGCAATTTTAGCTACAATTTTTAACCGAACTAACTGTAATTTGACATTTGAAAGTTGTAGTGGTCACCACACATCTGCATCAACAATTTTCAACATAGCCCCAATATAACGATACTTCCCGATTTTCGGTACTTTGAGGATTTTACTTAAAATGTTTAACCGAACGTAGGTCCATGTTTTGGTATAGCCCCAAAACAAACCTCCCGATTTTCCGTACCTTAGCTTTATTTTTTGGACGAAATTTCTGTCATTTGAAATTTAAAAGCAAACAAAAATTCTGCAACAAAAATTGTTCATTTAAGTTAATATTTTCGTATAACCCACATGGCTCCGAACTAGCTGTTAATGAAATTTGAAGTTCATACGTTATGTACGGATTTTCGGTATTTTGAGGATTCTAGCTACAATTTTTAACCGAATTAGGAGTTATTTGACATTAAAGGCTCTCATCAAAAACTGTCAACATACGTAGGTCCATGTTTTATTATAACCCCTATATAACGGTACCTCCCAATTTCTAGCCAAACCAAAAATTGTCAACATATATAGTAAGACATAGGCATAGTTAGATATAGCATTTTATGTACATTATCTGACATTTTAATGTACCCACTTAAAGTTGGAAACATGAATGAAAACTAATTATTCCATTTTAGTTCAGAATATTTTATGGTGGAGGGTATGAAAAGTTCGGCCCGGCCGAACTTAACGCTTTTTTACTTGTTTCATTTCAGGTTGCATCATTTTCAGTGACAGTCACTGTAAGTCTCTAAAAATTTAAACAAAAAAAACATTGTTCCACAACATCCCATACGGGACAAGGGAGACTTCTCTCATATCAATGAGTGCACCCCGATTCATATTTAGCTCAATGATATGGGACCTACTGTTTATCGCCGAGTCCGAACGGCGTGTCTTAAGACACCACTTGTGGAGAAGTTTTTCAAGGCTGAAATACTCAGGAAATGTCGCCAACATTACTGAGGGGTATTTTGCCACCGTTGAAAAATGTTTGATGTTGCCTGGCCGGGGAATCGAACCCCCGACCTTCTGCGTGCAAGGCGGGCGTGCATACCATTGCACCACGGTGGCACCCTAAAAATTTAAACAGTTCATAAATAAATACCACAACATTTATTTGAAGTTTTTCTATGTGAAA
Organism: Musca autumnalis; assembly: GCF_047663935.1. Lineage (NCBI taxonomy): Eukaryota > Metazoa > Arthropoda > Insecta > Diptera > Muscidae > Musca > Musca autumnalis. The sequence goes on along the minus strand of NW_027411977.1, from coordinate 178,569,371 downwards.
TAGTGATTGCATAGTTTTTTTGAAGCAGTCCGGGCGGAGTCGTGAAAAATGCACTCCATTTGTTACATTTTAGAAGCAATTGCGTAGAGATTCCTGCAAACAACGACTTTATTTTTATTTATTCTAAAGACAAAAAAGAGTGTCTACATTTCTAACATTTTGTTATAAATTAAAATACAAACAGTTAAGTTAATTAAAAGTTGCGAACCTTTTTGCGGTAATCCACGAGAGAAGAGTCCTGATAAGAAGACATACATATAAACTAAAAACATTTTGGATGATCTGAACATGATGACGGAGAGCAGAGAAAGTAAACACAATAGCTATTGAATTTAATGGATACTTTTTATAATTTTCGTTAATATACTAAAGTTGTTAATACTCTTTTTTTTCACAAATAATAAATGCATTTTATTTATTCTGGGATATTATTATGTGTATTCGTTTACTCAACATTTTTACAAATTGTTACTGGATGTTGTTCGTTTACTCTACAGTATAATTCAAAGGACCTTAGTGGTTTATAAGAAGTTACTGGACTTGTACAAATTTGTACAAATTATTGAGTAAACGAACAGACCTATTAATGACTTGCATTTTTAAACTGATTAAAAACACATTCCTAAGAATGTATCTAAATTCTCAATCAAAGACGTGTCGTGGATTGAAAATGGAGTGCATCCTACACGTTTGCTGTGAAAGCGAAATGGACTGCATCCTCGCTGCACCATGCCCTTGTAAAAATCATGACTTCTTTCACATAAAAAGATGTGGTCCGAAATCACTTGCACTCATGACTTATCTACTTCTTTCGCTACAAACATTTTGCTGGGAAATTAAAAAAATAAAAAAAGCTTTTACATATTTTTGCATGAATACCTGTAGTGGGATTCTCTAGGGCATTTTTTGTTTATCGACAAAAATCGGTCAAATTAAAACGCAAAATTATGTATGAAAAGTTCAAACGAAAGTTGACATCACTGTTGCTGTCGGTAGAACTTTGCGACAACTTTTTATTGGTCGCTAACTTACCATATAATATCGTTAACTACCGAAATTATAAGCATTTTAATTTTAACGAAATTTTTAAATTTTCAACATATGTAGTTTTCCATAATTTCCATTCCACAAATTTGTATAAATTTTAATAAAATTTAACAAATGTGCATACGTGTATGTAGATTGTCAGTCAATTTGCATAGAACATTCCGCGATAGAAAACTATACCCCTGTAATGTCATTACGCTTGTAAACATCGTAAATTTTTGAAATACCATTCATTTACTAGGGTATTTTTCATTTTCTACCTTTGAAATATAGTCATGTTACAAAGCAATAAAATCCAGCACAATGACATGACTTAGTCCTTGAGTCTTTAATAGTAATGTTTTCATTATTACGATTATTACAGTAATAATTATTGGCTGGCTGGCACACAGGTCACTTGATATATGACGGAATTGAAAGAAAAGACCAGACCTTCCCAGACTTCTGGTTTACAATTAGCGCCAATGCGTTTTTCAATGGAATAAATTTTCGGTTTTCCTCGTATTACCGTGGTGACATTTTCGAATTCCATGCCTTCCGTTTTTTTGTTTTTTGGTATTTTATTTTGCATATTTTTCCAAAAAGGAGTAAGTAGACTCTAAACCGAACAGAGTGGTTGTTTGTTTCATTTTTGGTTTGTCCTATTCAAATAAATGACTTTGTCCACAAAAACGACACTACCACCAAGAAGAAAAACATCATAAATATCCTCCAGCAATTCTGAATTATTTCGTTATATATCAAATTTATATGGGATATGTGTTGTGTATATTTCGGTGGGTGGCATTGTTAACGTTTTTCTTTCACGTCAACTTTATTTTATGGAGGCCATTTATACATTTCATAATTCACTAAAGGTGTAGCAAGTTGGCAAGACTAGTTGTAACAATGGTCATACTCTATTGCCCCAGTGAAGCTTAAACAATCCAAAAAATCATTTCGAAAATTGTCGCAAAATGTTTAATGTACAGTCAAACTTCTCTATAACGACTTCCCTGTAACGAATACTTATTTATAACGAAGTTGTTTTTTTAAGACTCAAGTGGAAATTATCGCACAAAAAAATCTCTCTATAACGTAGTAATTGGTCGGTCCCCAACTGCTACGTTATAGCACGTTATATTTTCCTAAAAATAGGAAGGATGCTGACAAATATTTAGGTTATGGATTGGACCGAGAACAAATTATGATAGTCCAACCAGCGTTAATGCTACATAAGGTTTGAGTTCCAAATAAGAAGATGTTTACATTTAATAATGTGTGTGCAATCCCGCAACACCCTGGAAATTGTTGATATAAAAACCAGAAAAGAAACCACGGTGCGTTGCCACTGCGGTGTTATGAGTAGGAAACTTGAAAGAAAGGAAAGGATGAAGAATTTTTAAGCGGTGCTCAAGTAATTTGGTGTTTTACGGGAGTCACCGACTTCACCGAGGGAAGTCTGTGTGGAAGTTTCTGTGAAAAATTTGTATACTATCCACCATAGTATGGAGGGTATATCTAGTTTGGTTTCCCATTTGTAGCGCATTGAAATAATAATTGGCAATCCTATATAGTATGTACAGTCTGTCGCAAAAGTTAGTATACACAGTTGAAACCAAAATGTATTAGAGATAAATATCACTATAACTTATTGAAAACAACAAACAATTAGTTTTATTTGATAGACAAGAAGGTTGTCTTTCGTAATAACAATTAAAAGTGCGCAATATTTGCATACATTAGCAAATGTACGGTTCGAATCCCAAAAAGACCAAAATTTATGTCGCAAAAGTTAGTATACAATGGAGAATCCTCGTGGAATTGTGTGAAAAATTCTTGATATTTTTGAACAAAATGAATTTAAATCTGTACTTAATATCATAAAGAGTATATTAATTGGTTTTAATGACAGTTATAGTACTTATAGTGACAAGTCCAACGTACACTGGGTCGTAAAATCCACAAAAATTGGTCATCTGCAAATACAGCAACTGTAGCGACAAAATTCCGGGTATTATGTCCTGTTTATGGATTCTAAAGCCATGAAATGCTCAGAAAAGCTCTAAAGTTCCAATATGTGGTGATCCTGATCGAGTTTCGGCTTGTCCTGTTTGAAAAAACGGGAACTTCTTGAAGGAAACCCATACTTTTGAGGCCGTTGTCCTTTTGAAACGTGTAATAAACCATAATCCTTACACATAAGGACTTTCCTTTTCAGTTAATTTTCTCACAAGTTATGTACCTTTTCACATTCCCACCAAAAACAAATAGTAGGAGAACCTCAAGTTCGGGTGTAAGTTCTACAGTGATACTCCACCACCACAGAAGGATAGGATAGCTCATTAAAGATTTTAATACAGAGCTTTCTCTGCTGTTATAACGCATGGATTGTGCAACAACGTTCTGAAAAGCTGTGCTCGCTTCACTTAGGACCAAAATACAACTAAATGGATCAGTTAGAAGTAGTTCATTAGACATTAGTAGTACATTAGACACTAGGGATATGAGAAGCATGTTCGATACTGCTAAAAGGCCGGTAGGACAGTTTAACTGTAGGGCTTACAACGGACCTTGAGGTTCTCCTACTATTTACTTTTGGTGGCAATATGAAAAGGGGCAACATTTGTGAGAAAATTAACTCAAAAGGACAGTCCTTATGTGTAAGGATTAAGGATTATTACATGTTTCAAAAGGACAATGACCTCAAAAGTATGGGTTTCCTTCAAGAAATTCCCGTTTTTTCAAACAGGACAAGCCGAAACTCGATCAAGATCACCCCATATTGAAACTTTAGAGCTTTTCTGAGCATTTCATGGCTTTAGAATCCATAAACAGGACATAACACCAGGAATTTTGTCGCTACAGTTGTTGTATTTGTAGATGACCAATTTTTGTGGATTTTACGACCCAGTGTACGTTGGACTTGTCACTATAAGTACTATAACTGTCATTAAAACCAATTAATATACTCTTTATGATATTAAGTACAGATTTAGATTCATTTTGTTCAAAAATATCAAGAATTTTTCACACAGTTCCACGAGGATTCTCCATTGTATACTAACTTTTGCGACATAAATTTTGGTCTTTTTGGGATTCGAACCGTACATTTGCTAATGTATGCAAATATTGCGCACTTTTAATTGTTATTACGAAAGACAACCTTCTTGTCTATCAAATAAAACTAATTGTTTGTTGTTTTCAATAAGTTATAGTGACATTTATCCCTAATACATTTTGGTTTCAACGGTGTATACTAACTTTTGCGACAGACTGTACATATGGGAAATTCTGAGTGAAATCGGACACATTTGCAAAAAGTGATTTCTTTTTTTTATACCGTATGCCACATTGTGGTTAGGGGTATTATGTCTTTGTGTATTTGTTTGTAACATGGAAAAGGAAAGGAGATGGTCCCATAGTTCCTTTTGGGGATATACATAGTATTCCTTTCTCTTTAATCGAAATCGGTTCAGACTTGCATATAGCCCCCATATTTATTTTCTGCTGATTTCACATATTTGCATCACCAAACGCGCTATATACATATGCCGGATTTTAAAGAAATTTGTAATGGGTGACGGTACTTGGCCTAGAAATAAGTGTGCCAAATTCTATCGAAATCGATTCAAATTTGGATATAGCTCCCATATATTTTTCGGACGATTTTAGGTATTTGATGCACGAAACAGGCTATATCTGTCCAATTGTGATGAAATTTGGAATGTATAACGGAATTTGGTCTAGAAATAAATGTGCAAAATTATATCGAATCGGGCAAGATTTGGACATAACTCCCAAATCTTTATATCAAATGTTGTTCGTTGGTAATATCATCAGCTGAGAACGGCTGGACCGATTTTGAAATTCTTTTTTTGAAAAGTTCGCCATAACCCAACTTAAGTTTTTATTTGACTAAGCCCAGTTTTACGTCCACTTTTTTCAATTTAAATAATTTCTACAAAAACTACTGAACCGATTTTCCTGAAATTGTCAGGGAATGTACAGGAACGGCCCCCGGGTGAATATAGGCTACAAATTTAGTTTCGGAGTTAGCGGGGGACTTCCAATATACCCTATTTTTTAAAAAGAGCTATATTCACAATAATTACGAATGTATCGGTTTGGAAATTAATTTGCGAGACATTTGTGGTTGTGTCTCCGACCTTACCTACTTTTTTAGGACCCATAGACTTGACCACGCCCACTTCTTAAAATATGTTATATATACAAAACTACTGAACCAATTTTCCTGAAATTTTCAGGGTGAAAATAGGATGCATATTTTATTGAATTTCGAAGGGGGCGGGATACTTCCTTTGCAATATTTAAAAAACGATATATCTTTATGAATAAAAATCAAACGCCGTCAGGGAATGTACAGGGATGGTCACCGACCCCCTATGCGATATTTAAAAAACTCTATATTTAAATGTATCGGTTTAAAAATTTTCGGTTTAATCTGCAATCTAGGTACATTTTTGGGGCCTTAAGACCCCAAATATGTTATATCTCCAATACTGCTAAACCGTTTTCCATCAAATTTGTCATCCCCACACCTTTCTTATAAATGTCTAAGCCAAACTTATGATTTTATCGGTTTCAGCATAAATTTTCGGAGGCAGGGGGTTGTGTGTACCTTAGGTACATATTTGGGGCCAAAATACCGGACCACATCCACCTTTTTAAATATGTTTTATGTATCTTGAAAGCTGATGACCACACCCACTCTTTTCAATACATTATTTTTCCAAAACTACTGAACCTAATTCCATGCAATTTTCAGAAAATGTTCCGGAATGTCCGGCGGTCCAAAATGCTATATATTTGTAGACAAAGTTCGGGGGCCTATTGTTTTATAACCGCTATATTTGCTAAACTTATGAGTGCATCGGCTTGCAAATAAATTTTCGAGACAACGATGGTTGCGCCCCCGATCAAGGAGAACGACGACGACATGGACGATAATAAATCCTAAGCAGCATCAATGGGCGAAAAATCCGACGAAGGAAGTTTACAGGCAAATCTGTTGATAAATTCAATATCTTCCTCGGTTTGACAATGGAACGAAGAAGTAAGGTAGAAAATACCTATTTTTGAATTGTCAAGCATAAGGTCCATAAAAAGTTGTAACCGGGTCTGCTAGTTATTTTATATATTGATATTGGTGTAGGGTATCATATAGTCGGCCACGCCCGACTTTGATTCTATAAAAAGTATATGCACAGAAAAACTCATAACTTCTTTAGTATTGGTCCAAAAATGAAACAATGTTTCTTCTAAGCACTATCGCATAGCAAAAAAAACCATTAAATATTTCCAATAACTCGTGATAATATGGTCCACACATGAACGAATTTCTTTGCCGTTTTTGACAAAAAAAAGGCATATTATAGGTACCGCTACTACAAATATAATAATTAACGAGCTTTTTTTCTATCACTTCATGTCAAATTTTTAGATTTGGCCACACTGTGCACTGATTTCCTCATTGGCTTACTCTTATCTTAAATTTCGTGTCTTGTAACTTTATTAGGTTAAGCTAACATGAATTTGGTACTAAACACATGTTCGCTGTAGTGTAGTTAGTCCGGTCAAAATAGACATGCGTATAAGGGGGAAATATCAAAAATTCCCACAAAGCTGAATTTTGGTGGAGAGCTAGGGTTGGCCATTAGAAGCAACGTCCTAAAAGTCCCCGTCGATCCCATGTGTGCAAAACAAGTTATTCGGGGTCAAAGGTCATTTTTGGAGGCATTATTCAGTTTTTTTTCAAAAACGGTAATCTTAGCAAAAGCCCGCTAAAGTAAAAGTTGTAGATTCAATAATTGTCTACAAGATTGGTCTTTATGATTCTTAAAAAAGACTTACCATTTTCGAGATATCTCGATCTAAAGGTCAAATAAAAAATTAGCCGCCTAAGTACATTATGAGTCGAACCGGTTAAAGTAATGACACTATGTGTTAGATACTTCCGTAAGCTTTCAAACGATATCCACTTTGCAGTAATCGGTTCAGTAGAACCGGGTCTAACCCGGTTTTTAAATTTGGCCTTTCGGGTCTAATAACCGGCGAACCGGATCCGCAACCGTTGAAAATTATACATATCCGTAATCAGCACAACAAACCCTACCTTCGGACAAAACGATTATACATGTGGGTTAAATGGGCTATTTTTTGCGAAAAATGACTCTAACATTGAATAACTCTACTAAACACACTCCGATTTTGTTGGATTTTTTTTTAGAAGATAGCTATAATTTCGATCTTCACGAAAATATATTTTTTTTGGGAGACAGAACCGATTACTTCGCTTATTTTAGCCGGTTTGTCTGAATATGTGCATATTTCCCTTATAAGTGCGTAAAAATCATGTGTTTTTTAGAACAGCTAAATCTCAGGAATGGTTCCTTCTAAGAAAAAAATTATAAGGGTCAAACTAGATAATTTTTCTGTCTACAATATTTACTTTAGTCACTTTTTGATTAGATCAACCGTTTTCAAAAAATAAACCCGAAAACCTAAAAACCCTTAAATTTTGACCTTTGACCCCGAATAATTTTTTTTTGCACACATGGGATCGATGGGGACTTTTAGGACGTTGCTTCTAATGGCAAACCCTAGCTCTCCACCAAAATTCAGCTTTGTGGGAATTTTTGCTATTTCAATGTCTATTTTGACCGGACTAAGTATAGTGTTTTCGACAAAGTGACACGATATGGGTTTCCTCACGTCCTGTTTGACAACCCTACAGTCTTGTTAAACTATCTATAGTTTTTTTTTTTCATTTATCATTTTCAAATCTGTTATATTGTCTATCACCCCAAAATGAAAATCTTTGAAAATAGACCTTTATTCGCATGAGAATTCTTTTCATAAATAACTTTAGTGTTAATGGGAGTTTTAATGTTTTGTATATGTACATGTGTATATTTATGTTCATGCTCTTACTTATTTATGTATTAATATTTTTATGATCATTCGTGTACAGGTCGGCAAAATATCTGTGTATTTATATTAATGTATGTATGTATGTTTACCATAGCATTTGTAGCAATATATTTGACAATGGTGCCATTTACGTAATTAATATAAATAATTTCTCACAACGAACAAAACCCAAGATAATTTAGGAAAATTTCTTTCATTCTGTTGACTCAAAGGATACCTTCATAATTTGTCAAATAAATGTTAAAATTAAAAAGACAAAGAACAAGTGATAAAAATAAGGCACGTGTATATATTTTGCCTTGGAAACGGAAGGTCTTAATCATATTGAAATAATATATTTAAATTAAATAGTTTGGGTAGGAGAAGAATTTTTGTTGTTAATACCAGCAGCGTTCGAATAGAAACAGTAAGTTAATATAAGGTACGTAACACTTAAGGTAAGGTCACATTAGTGAAATATTTGCTCTAGCGTCATGCTTAAGTGTTCCATACGCCATTTCCCGTTTTAAGAGAATCGCATTTTAATGTTTTGCATGACAACTACGTGGGGCCGACTAAAGAAAATATGTATATTTTTGACTTGAATTATTAATAATAGTATTTAGAACATATTTACAAAAATATAGAGGAATATGTATTGGAATATTAAAGTTATAGAGATTTTTTTTAAATAGGATTTTTGTCGATTCGTTCCATATCCACACTTATAACACAAATGTGAAATATTGTACACCATATGGAACAAAGTGACAAAAATTCTTCTATGTTTGCCTCAATAAACTAAAAACTTCTAAATCGAAAATTAAACTTCTGATTTTTAAAATGTGTTTTTAAACACGTAATATCATGTTCACACGAGCGTTTGAAGTACGTTGTTCGTGTAAAATATATTAAATGAGCAGAAAAAACACTAACCTTTCCTGCATGTATGTATATTTTACATGTATATTTTACATTTAACTGCACGCTTTTCATTCATATTTTCCATTAATTCTGAAAATTTTGGTATTTTCTGTAAATATTTATATGTCAAAACAATATTTGTGTATACAAACTTTCAGGCAGGTATTTGACTTTTGTTTCTAGATTTCTAAGCGAATTTGAAAGAATGGACAAAAAATGTAACTGCAATTAAAGAGAATAGAAAATTTGCTATGCTTTAAATGTATACTAATCGTTGAACCGTTTACTTTTCATTCATGTTTTGCAGTTTTTCTAAAAAAGCCCTACATTTTTAAATTTTGTATTTTGTCTGTCATAATTAATTTATTTCGATAAATGCTCTCATTTGTTAGAGATAGGACATATTTTATCGTTGTTCGGAGAGTATTTCTACTTGAACAACGTTTAGAATTTTGTATGGGGAATCAAGTAGTTTATTCGTTATTGAGGGTCGAACAACGAATAGAGAACGAACGACGTACCGTGGAAACGGGCTATAAGTTTTTTTAAATATTAATTAATTGACCTGTTTATCGATACAGAGTCGGCGGAAAAGGGAACTGATGAAGTTGTTTGGTGACAACTGAAACTATAGTATTCCCGACCCTCCGCCCGCAACTAATCAATTTCATATCCACTGTAAAACATTTTGTTGTTATTCAAATACTTGAATACAACAAAATATGGACTAAAGCTGAAATAAACACAAAGATGTAAAATTCTGCAGTCCAACAATAAAAAACGCCAACAACAATAATAGGCATCAGCACGGCCTTGTTGATCAATGCGTAATGCAAAAACAACAACTTTCTCGTTGTTTTACCCCCGCTTATTGAAGCAACACTTCTATGTTCGTATTCTTTGCAAAGCAAAGACGACATAAAAACAGTGGTGGATATAAAATTCTTTAGTTCGACTCAAATTGTAGGGTAATCAGTTTTAGGGCCATATAGCAAATTTCTCATTTTGTTTAATTTGCTGGATGGGCTTATTGACCTGTTTATCGATACAGAGTCGGCGGAAAAGGGAACTGATGAAGTTGTTTGGTGACAACTGAAACTATAGTATTCCCGACCCTCCGCCCGCAACTAATCAATTTCATATCCACTGTAAAACATTTTGTTGTTATTCAAATACTTGAATACAACAAAATATGGACTAAAGCTGAAATAAACACAAAGATGTAAAATTCTGCAGTCCAACAATAAAAAACGCCAACAACATTAATTTCATAACTGAAACTGAAATAAATAAAAAAACCTTAGAAACCACCTGTATCTCAAAAAGTCAAAAATGGCGTATGGAACACTTAAGCATGACACCGACGATATGTAGATCACGTTTACTTCTTTCTACAGCGCGGGAATGTGCGAAAAGCGCAGTCAGTCATTAAAGATCCCCGTAAGAACCCTTAACACTGGCATCGCTACATTCTGAAGCATTGCTGGAATTATACCATCTGGTCCCGTTGCATTGTAATGCCAAAAGCTGTTAATCTACCATTGGGAGAGTCTTGGGAGTTTAATTAATCTATTTATGATTCTCTTCAGTAACTGATTGGTTATTGCTTGTTGCGTGCTGCCATCCGGGGCAGGTAATTCAGTGTGAATCATAGATCCAGAGTCTCTAGAATTAGGGATTTGTAATCCTTTCTTGATTCTACTATTGTACTTGTAGCCGTCTATACTGTGTTTCGTCGTACTGGCTCTGTTTTATGATTTTCTGCTGCCATACTAAATGTAGAATCTATCTATTCGGTTCTAGAGCTACTGAATATCCCTTTATCCTAACCAATTGGATTGATAAAATGCTGGAAAGCAGATTAATCAATTCTAACATTGGAGAGAGCTCCGTAAGGAAGTCAGTCACCAGAGGCATATTTCATATCCTTTACTATGGCTCCTGGTGGTGAATAGGATACTCAGGGAGTTTGATAGATTAGGAATCAGTGTAGTTGCCTATCTATATGTCGTAGTCATTCTACTCAGTGGCAAATTTTTGTCTACGCTGTCTGAAATGATGCAGGGGGCATTGGTTAAACTCTCACGCTGCACACTGGTCGAAACCACTGATCTAGCGGCGCAAAAGTCAAAAAATCGAACTATAAAATTGCGAAATATTTTCCATTGTATCGATTACAGACACTTTGCAGACAAAGATTTTGTTTTTGCATTTTTGTTGTTGTAGATATTCACTCAGTTATTCACTATAAAATATAAGAGTTTTTTTGCATCAGATTTTAAAAAATTGTTGCAAAAAAATTAACTTCATATTTGTTTAAATGTTAAATAAATTCGTAATGAAAATGGACAAGATATAATTTTAATTAATAGCAGAGGGTGTGATTTAAATTATAAAAATTAGTTTGTTTTAGTTAGTTTCAAAAATTCAATTTTTTAGTGTTTTTATGGGTTGTACGCGCTTGTTCCATAGAGTGCATCTTGTAAACTTGGCCGAACTTAGGTCCGATTATTTTTTGGGGAATGAAATTGGACTCTCAGGATACTGAATAACCACATTCGGGCTGCAAATATTTGAAAAACTTTTGATGACTGCACTTTTAAAATAAGGGATTTTGCATGAAATTCATACAAATTTAGCTGTGCATTTGTATGGGAGCTAAATCAAAATATGGACCTATCTTGAAAAATGTTTGCAAGGAGGAGTTCTACCCCCGGAGACACTATAATACCATATTATAGCTAAATATGTTACTAAATATGGGATAACAAGTAAAAATTCAACGAATCGGGGGTACCATAAAAGGGGCTACATCGAAACATAAATCCGTATTGAAAATTTTTTGCAAGAAGATTTTATACGCAGTGAGAACACGGAATGCAAAATTACAGCCAAGTTGAATTAAAAATGTAGTCATGATATTTAAAATACCTTAAATTGGGAGGTACGGTTACATGGGGGCTATATCAAAACGTGCACCTATGTTCATAATTTTTGGTGGAAATATTTTGTGACCACTAGGAACCCTAAGTACCAAATTACTGCTAATTTGCTACGAAATTGTGGCTTAAATCCTCAAAATACCGAACATTGGAAGGTACCGTTTTATGGGGGCTATACCAAAACATTGGCCGATATTGTTCATATTTGGCCCATTATTACCCACATGTACAAGCTGAGATCAGTGCTTTCGACCACCGTGCGCTGGTCTCACCATAATGGCCTGGGTGTGGATCCAGCACAAACGGAGTTGATACTATTCACCAGGAAGAGAAATATCGCTGACTTCGTGCCACCACTACTGAACGGCGTGCAATTGAATCTCTCTACAGTGACGAAATTTCTGAGAGTGGTCCCTGACTGTCGGCTAAGATGGAAGAGGAGCATTGAGGAGCGCATTTCACATTATTCATGTAATACACTGGCTGTATAGGGCATTGGTCTGACCAATCTTGACCTACGCCTGCCTAGTCTAGGCCATAGGTCAGAATTCTAACCAGGTTGGATACTGTGCAACGAGCACCGTAAGTTTTCTTTACTGGAGTAGCAAAAAGTACCCCTCAGGCAGCTTTTAAACTGACTACATTTCGCAAATCCGACGCAATACGAAAGGACGCAAATCGAAACACATGTTTTGAATACGCTCTTCACAAAATTCAAAGTCACAAATATTAGTTTTTAATAAAGCATACCGATTCAGTAGCGCAAATCGAAGAAAATCTATTATGTTTTATTAATGCAAATCGCATATCGAGGCAATGCCAATCGAGGTATTTGTGTAATTCCTGATAGGAGCGAGTGGGAGACCACTTCCCAATAGTTTAGCCATTTTAACCGATGGATCCAGATGGAAGAAGTTGTGGTATCTGGTGTACACAGAAAAAAATATTTCAAGAATTTTTACATATTTTCGTTCGTGATGTAGTTTTTTCATACTGTACAGGTACCTCACATTAGACACATGTGCAGTTTCTAATATTCATTCGAAAGCCACTATTTTTTCAAAAATATGTAAGATTTTTATAAGATGCAAAATCAGTTTCCTATTTTTCCATACATTCCCATTATTTTCTCTCATATTTCCTCTCTTGTTTGATAAATGCTCTCAACTTTGTTCTCGGTTCCTTTTGAATGGTCTCATCGTCTCCCTATCACATTGACACTATATCACGCTTTACCTAAACTACCACTGTCGCAACAATTGTTGCTACTTAACTGACAAACCCAACAACTACAGTGCGTTTGGCATTGAAAAAAAACAAAGTGATTGGCTGTACGATATAGTTCACATCTACAATTTTTAATTTCTATAATATAAAGTCAACATCTAATATCTCAACCTAGTGATGATAGACTTAACATGTACGTACATATGGTTCATATTGTTCTGTTATGCTCACAAGACGATAACAAATACAGTCAAAATCATTAGAAGAAACGCTAAATTACAATAATACAAGAAGAAACCAGTATTTGTTTGCTTTATGAAAGGCCTTCATGAAATGCAGAAATTCGAACCTTGGCAAGACTTTATGAAGAACTGGACGTCAGACGCTCGTACGAACTTGACGACAATTGCAGCCTTAGAACTAGTAGGAGGAATGATAGATGTTGTATATATGATAGTCATGTTTTACGTAGATAGCCAGGCTTCTTTAAATGCGTTAGGATCCTACCTTATGAAATATAAGACTGTTCAAGGATGTAGGTCAATCTTGCGTAGAACTACGTTCCTTCTCTCACTACGTAAATCAGAAATCATTACTGGTCACTGCGGCATCAGATATATGGCAAGCACGTGGAAGGACAACTGCATTGAGTATTGCAGGTTTTATGAGGATGTGGAAGAGACTGAAACAATCTCGGCCCGGGATTTCCCGGGAATTGCCGAAATTTCTTGGACGGGATTTGCCGGGAAAATTTTTTGAAATTCCCGGGAATACGGGTATTTGTATTTTCATGTAAAATTCATATATTATTTGCCTTATAGTTATTTAATGTTGGAAATATAGTGGAATAGCGATAATTCTTGATCCGATTATTCGTAATTCTCGATAATTTGTATAAAACTGCAGGTCCATACTAAAAATCGCGATACATACATTTATACATACATTTTGGTTCTCTCGACAATTAATGTTTTTTCTGGAATTCGAAGTCTGTATAACCTCACATAATTTTTATTTTTAATGGGCCACGTCAAAGAATAAACTTTTTGAAGTCATTTCCTTGTTGTTCTAGTCTACATTTTTATTGATGGCATTCTTGGAGGATATTAATTTGATAAAAGATCAAAAAGCTGTGATCGATTCAAATTGTGGTCTCCTAAAATTGCTCTATGCAACACTGAAAATGCAAACAACTTTTAGTATGCATTTTTTGAAAGTACATATTGAGACTACAAAAACCCTAGCAGGGTTTTGTCCCGCCAGATCCAGTTCGTATTTTATGGCCTCATCTAAACCGGACTAAAACTACAGTTTTTTGAATTTATCGGGCCTTTATCTCGGAAACGATAAGGAATTTCACCATGCTGTCTTTGGCAATATTGTAGCCCTAAACTAGTATAACTTATCTTTTGAACAGACCACATATGAAAAACTCCATCTAGGCATAAAAATCGATGAAATATAAAAAAAATTACATAAGTGCTGAAATTTTGGTCAGTATCAGCTAAACTATTTGGAGTTGAACCAAGTAACCTTTTGCAAGAATATTCTAAATAAAGTTCTTAGCAATTCTTCAGAACATTCTGAAACTGTACAATGCTTACTTCATGTGGTTTCAGTGGTATCTTGCATCATATCCTTTACAACACGTATTTTAAACACAGTTCACACCAACGCACAGTGCTGAATATGAGCACTTTAGCGGAACTTTACTAACAACTTTTAAAGAAAAAGGTATAGATTCCTAAAATTTTGCACAAATCGACGCCTCCAAACAATAGTATGCTAAGTCGACTTAGCATGTTTTCAAGTTCTTTACATTTTTATATTTAACGTCCTTTAACTTAAATTCTGTCAAATTTTGGTAATGATCGGACAATCCGAACAGAAGTTATAAACAAATATTTACTTAGCATAGTACTGAAGGTCAAAGAAATTTTCAAACTTTTAGAGCTTGTCCTGCAAAACTCGCTTTTCAGAATTAGCAAACTATTATTTGGAGGTGTCGAACGTCCTTTAACTTAAATTCTGTCTAATTTTGGTAATGATCGGTCAATCCGAACAGAAGTTATAAACAAATATTGACTTAGCATAGTACTGAAGTTCAAAAAAATTTCCAAACTTTGAGAGCTTCTCCTGCAAAACTCACTTTTTAGACTTAGCATACTATTATTTGGAGGTGTCGAAATGTTTCTTATATTAGTGGATAGTGTGGGGCACAAATTGGTCCACATAGACCCGCGGTTTCCTGTAGCGCTCATGTAACGGTGGCTGCCGTTTTTACGTTTTACATTCATTTTTCAATCGATTTTGATGCAAATTGGTATATTGAGTTTTCAGCGGATAGAAAACTTATGTACAAAATATTTTCAATATAGGTTCGCGTTTTGGAATAGCCTCCACATGCCGGGTTCCCTCAGCCGATTTTGATGCAAATGTAAATTTTAAGATGTTAGCGAATAAAAAACCTTCCCACACAAAAGCTGTCAACATAGGTCCACTTCTGGGTGAAGCCCCCCAACCCTAGACATCTATTAAGGAGTAAAATTTCAATAATTTTTGTTTTCATTTGTATCTATAATGTTTATTGGTCCATTCAGCAGGTCTATACCATTAATTTTGTTAATAATGTCTTTCAGATCAAGTTCAGGTCTGCACTGCATTACAATTTTTAATGTATTTTGGTATTTGCACCAGTTTGGTATATGTAAATCACCAACATTTAGAGGTCAAAACTATGAAAAATTGCGAGAGGTTTCTTAATTTTACAGAATTTATCATTGTTAGAATTAGTAAGTCCATTTCTTCAAAACACAGTCAACAATGGCGTTCATTGTCGCGTTTACCTTCCACTTTGGAAAATGCAACTGAATGAAATTCCCGAAGTCTTTTTAGAAAATCTTGAATATCTCCAAAGAGGAGAATCCAATCTTTCAGATTGTACATATATATATTAACACGTGAATGTACGGAACTCACTTTTGAAATGTCCACGGAAAATAAAAAATTATAATTTTGAAAACTTCAAAAAATCACTTCTTTCCGACTAAAATTGCACAAAAACGATAAGGGTTTTTTGCATTTTTTTAAAGTGTAAAATATCATAATTGTTTTGTAAAATATTAAGAAAAATAAATCATGGCATACTGACTTACCATTTGTCCGCGTCACTCCATTTTTTAAACAAATCAAAAATACATTTCTTACAAAAAAAAATTATTTAACAAAAGTGCAACTTTAAGTGCATTTTTTACTCGTTTCGTGGAGTAAATCGGCAAACTGAGTATGGACCATTTGCAGTGGAGTACTTAGCTAACGAATTCAATAAAAGTTTAATTAATTTCATGTACTTTGAAAATCCCTTAAAGTTCCACTAAACTTCCCAAATTTCGCATTGTGCAACGGTTTATTCTCGCATTTCGGGTTTCACCACATTATTGACATATTTATTAAATGGTCGTTGAAAAATATTCTGAAAACATATTGATAGAGGCATTTTACAACAATGACATGTTCTGAAGAGATGTGTATTACATTCCAGCAAATATTTTTCCAAAAGAAAACATTAAGAAAAAATTAACGGGTTTGGAGATAGGGTGCGAAATGTATACAAATTATGGAAATTTTCGATATTTTATAAAATTTTAGGCAATAAATGTAGTTTTTCGAGTACTTTTTTCTCCAAATATTTTATTCTTTCCCTTATCTTCAAATTTGCTTCAGACGTCAGATGAAGATTCACATAGGTTTCAGAGATATAGCCCAGATTTGCTTTAAAAAGTCAATATTTAACCAAGTATAGATGAAGCCATAAAATCCAAACTGGATCTGACACATAAAAACCCAACTAGGGTTTTTGTCGTTTGACTCTGTACATTCAAAAAATCCTAAGCTCAAATTGTTTGCACAAGATTAACTTAAAAATGTTGCACAGTGTTATTGTATGCAATGTTAAAAACTGTATAATGTGCATGTGGCAAATCGAGTATATTAGGATTGGAAGTCAGTAATAATTATGAATATTCATATAAGTACGCCTCTATATCCTTGATAACACCGTATTGCAATTGTAAAGCCTTGTACACCGTGTAAAAATTTTTTATAAACGGATTTGTTCTATGATCTATACGCCCTTCGAACCATAAGAAGAACGTCCCATATCGGTGACTTTAACTCTCTTTGATATGAAGGAAGCCTTTGCTAGGTGCTCGTGGGAAACCTCCACAAATTAGTCAGGAATAATTGGATGTTGACCGCATACATATAGATATTCTTGAACATATATGCCATATATGATTTATTGGTACTTTCAAGATTTTGGCGTAACGTCCTTTAAGATGTTTGCCATTGCTATTTGACCCTATTGCTAGTTTAGCCTACTGCTATTTTACCCTTAATACTGTTTCTCAGAGATAACTAATGACGCAACTACACATAAAAGGTGTAGATGTTTCATTTTTGTTTGCTCGCTGCCTCGTCTATGCCCAAGACTTCGATTTCCCATAGTTCTTGGTTTCCAGGAATAAAAAAGTCGAGAATTCCCAAACTCTAGTCAAAATTTCCAAACTCGGTGTGTCCGAGACGGTATCTCTCTTATTTTTCAACCTACGGCGGGAGCATTGAGTAGCGGGTCATCATAGGCTATAAAAGATCAAATAAATACTTCTTCGCAACCTCCCTATTATATCTACTCTCCTTCTACCTATTCCCTGTCTTTCTCCCTTCTTTTCCCATCCTACCCCTTTTTTATCTAACTTCAGGATGAACACAGTGGACCGCTGGTGTAACCATCCTCCCCGGATAGGTGATTCGACATAATCTCCCATAGGAAGTCAGTAGAGTTTTTGTTGGGACATTAACGTCCTCCGCTGTGTGTAAGTTTTAATACAATATGTGCTCGGAACTTACCTTTATACAAGTACTTTTTCCTGGGATTTCTATTGGCACTCTGATTAAATACTAGGCCGGGGCGATTTGAAAACCTTAATGAGCCCTTCGCGTTTCTTATTCCTGGGATTGAACTGAGCAAAAAAGTCCACTAGACCATAGGTCTACCGCGAAAATCGAGCCTCCCGATTTTGACTTTAAGTTTTTATCAACGTTTTTTGGACATTTTAGCATATAACGGCCAAACCATTGAGATTTTCGATCCAATACAAAAACAAAAATTTTAGCCAAGACAGTGATTAAGAACTCTCTAATGCGTCGCAAAAGCACTGGAACGCTCCTTCAGGCAGTTTTGGCCTTGAGAAGGTGCAAACTTTTCGGAAAATGTCGATAAATGGCACTGTGCTACAAAAGTTGACCAGAAAAATATTCAAGCGTTCTGATGCAAAATTCTATCGTGTTGGGATCCATGGACAACGAAAATGCCTTTAGTTCGTTTGGGTCACTTCGTTTTATTTTTTTATAACGGTAAAAGTAGTAAAAATCTGGGTTTCTTACATTTTCAAATTTAAACGGGCATATCTTCTTTTTTCACAACGGATTTCTATTGATCCTTCTACCTTTTAAAGGGGTGAATAATATCTTTCGAACAAGTTATTATTTTTTATAGTAATAGCAGGAAAGATCTTCCATAGAAGATTGTTTTACTTTGCTGCTGCAATGTGGTGTGGGTTATTTCAAAAAGTGTTTTCTTTTCTGCCCCATGTCGTCTATCATGATAATCTCGAGACGACTTTATTCTTAATTTCTAGCGGCAAATACCAGAAACATTTACCCCAGGCTTATGTCTCAAATCCACTACGTGTATTCATGCAATAGTGACCCATGTAAGATATTGTCGTCCATTTGTTTTGTTCGTTCTTGTTGTTGTTTTTTTTTTATCAACCTAGAAGATGAAGGATGTAAAAGTATACTGTAAATACTCGAGGGTTTATGAAACTTTCCTTTAAACCTCCTGCGACATCCGGTCTCTTCATGCTCAAGATCCTTTTCAAATGATAAACTATTTTATTCAATTTGACTTATATACAATTCTTGTTTTTTTTTCTTACTCTTCATTTTGTTTTTATGTAAATAAGATTTAGATGGGAAAACAACAAGAAAATAATGACCAAGAAAATATGCACAATTCTAGTTGCCTTTTGTGAACACCTTCAGGGCATGAGAGGACATTATTAAGAGAAAAGACAACAACACAAAAAACAACATAACAGCAAAAACAATAACAACTAGACTTTCGAAGGAAGAAGCATTTTATTAGATTCTAAAGTAAAGAAAATCATTTTTCCTTAATGGTTGGTAACTGGCAACAACAACAATATCACTGGCAGCAACAGAAGCATGAATGATAAAATGGCATAAAACAAGAAAAGGGTAATACACTTAGATGGGCTAAAACACTATGAAATTGTTAGCTGATGGGTGGATGGGTGTGTAGTAACAATGAGGTAGAACCCTGCCAGCATTTGGAAGTGATTTGCTCACTCCCTCGCCTAGGAAGTCACTCCGGAGACACGCCAAGGAAGATCGTTGATGAATTACACAAACAATTTCTATAGCCTTATTGTGATTACCTTTTATCGCGTATGCCAATACTTCGGAGTGACTTCTGAGTTACTTCCAATGCGATTGCTTACATTTATTTAATGATTTAACACATTTGAACAAATATAGAACATTTTTCTATCTGATGATTATATGAGAGGGTGGTGCAGTGGTAAGCATACTCGCTTTGCATTCTGAAGGTCCGGGCAACAAAACATCACATTTTTAAAATGACAAAATTACAAATAATAATTTCTCTAAAAGAAATTACTTAAAAAAATAAAAATAAAAAAATTAAAAAAAAAAATAAAAAAATATTTTTTTAATTCCAAGAACTATCGCGGAAATGATCTTCTAGAAGTGTCGCTGGAGTGACTTCCAAGACGACACGCCGACGTGGTTCATTTCTTTACGACGGAGGTCAATTCAGGGTGACTTCCGCGACTATCGCCGCGACTGTTTTCATCGCCCTGGGCGACACGCCTAAGTCACTTCCGCGATAGTTTTTGCCTTTAGAGAAGAACATAGTAAATACACACAATATGTATGCGTGCCTTTGTGTGTGTGTGTGTGTTTATGCCTTAAATGAAAAAGGGCTGATGTATTGACAAACAAACGGATAATGCATTTAACAATTTATGGCTTTAACAATTTAACCCTTTTTAAACTCACGCCTTAAGGAAGTGGCATTGGTGAAAAAGATTTCATCTTTGTTTCAAGTTTTTTTTTTCAACTTTTCTATTCATTTTCCATTTATCCATTGTACGCTACAGTTGAACGAAATGGGCTATTTGAAATGTTTATAACTTTGGATTTATTTAAAAGTGTTATTTTTCTGACATTATTTTCCTTTTAAAAGCGGTATACTCACTTATTAAAAACTTTTGTTGTTCACTAATACCATCGAAAATGGAAATTCTGTTGAATCAAAATATAGGTTCATTATCTTTATTCCGGCTTCTTTTGAATCGTCCGATAATCAGTTACAGCAGGAGCAAATAAAAACTTTTCGTTTTTAAATGTGTAACTGTAGAAAAGTTTTTTTTTTTAACTTAATTAAAAACAATCAGTGGTTATATGTACGTATGTGTGTTTGTTACTTGTTACAGTGTTTTATTTAACTTGCTTTGGTGTCCGTTTAGTTCAAATCTGGTAACTCATTTTTAACACAGTTGCAGTTGAACGAACCGAAACTTTGCACATTTTTCAGATTTGGATGGCAATACATGAATATGGGCCTATTTTACTTATAGCCCTCATGTAGCGGTACCACCCGATTACAGGTATTTTGAGGATTATATCTTCATTTTTAACCCGAATTAGCTGTCATTTGGCATTTAGAAGGTTGAAGTTGAGGTTCACCATTTAATAAGTCGCGAACTGTTAATATATTTTATAAAATATAAATATATTTATATTAATTGAAGTGTTTTAGCCACGATCTCATAATATGGACCATAACAAATAATTTTCGTGGAAGCTGCGTTGGTGGTAAAAAAAAATTGGAAAAATGTGTTGAAGTAAACAAGTTTTTTTGTGTTCTTTCTTGATTTCTGGCCAAACCACGCAATACTCAAACCTGTGCTCAAAGAGAGAACTAAAGAATACCCCTTGGGCAACATGGTTCTAGTGTATGACTTTTCGATATATACACTGCATCCCCCTAAAATCGATGCTGACATTTTGAAGTTTTGATTTCAGTGTTTTTCGAATTTTTCTTATAATTAGAGGGTGCAACTAGATAATAATCGAAACTAGTATATAGGATTGTAGAACTCGTGATTCCACGCCGTTCGATGTATATCTCATGAGTGTGCTCCGTACAGCTTCCTAGTAATAGGAGTCCAAAGGCGAAAATTTGGTGCGTAAATTTTCTGAAAAAAACCTATTTTTTGGCTTTAAAATTTACAACTGTCGTACAGGTACCCCTGAACCCCGCGTGATTTTAGTTTTTTTACGTGCCGGATCTAATAAGCCCTTCCGCGAAACCATCTACTAAAACGCCGGATATAGATACCTTGAAACTAGGAAAATCTGCAAAAATATATTTTGACAATTCCGCGAATTGAACCGCGATTTTCTTTGATTATTTTTACATAAATGTAATCCTTTATACGCGATTATTATAATTGCCAAAAAGGTGTGTAACAAATTACAAAGATTCGGGAGTAATATCCCTATTTAACCCAAAATAGAATGTGGTGGCACATCCGCAGTTCTTGACGAATCTGTCTAAAATAATTTATATTGACGTATTTTTAATAGGCGACCATTGAAATCGGATGCACCTTATAATCATATGCACATCGCGTAATTTTTGCCCACTTGAAGGTTTTTTGAATAGTAAGATGCAACTGATGGCACACTTTGGACGCTGAATAAAACGTGGGAAAATCCATGCATATTGATAGACATGGACTCCCTGTATCCGAAAAGCACATCCACCTCAACTTATTTGAACGGATTCGCGAATTACACGCTTTTTAATTTTTGTGTTTTTTCTTTGGTTGTAATTTCATTATCACGCTCTACTACTTATTTCTATTGCTTATCGCAAAAAGCAAATATACTTTCACGATGACAAATTATTTTCCTTGTAATAGTTTTAGCAAAAAACTTCAGGTTTTGTATGGAAAATTAGCGAAATAGTAGAATAACTCCCAAAAATATTTCTCCAATTTTTCGCATTAAACCAAAATATATATTTTTGAAATAAATTTCAACAATAAGTTTTCGTCTTTTGTTGTTGCTGTAATATGCATGCAATGAACCCAATCTTTATAATTTTGGTCTCACATTTGTCTATGCGTTGTCTAGATTCTGAACGTATTTTTAATTTATTTTTTAGAGATTTTTATGGACTCTGAATTAGAATAAATAAAATTTACCCCAAGATTTCTTCATTATTTTTTTATTTTCCGCGAAAATAAAAATAAATTTTGCAAATATTTTAGCATCTACGGATAGATATCAAATTCTGTTAACAATTTATGTATACATTTTTTTATTACAACCCAAAGGGAATTTTTAAATATTTTTTCTTTATAAGGAAACAAAACCCCCTATAACTTTTGGGTGCAGCATCCAATTTTGTGAACGCGAACATATTTGAAACCACAATTTTTTTCTTAACGTAAGAACCAAAAATCGCGGATGTGCTCCCAAAAAAAATTTTATTTTTTTAATGGTATTGAAAAGGAAATTTGAAATTTACCATATACACTTTCATACGGGCAAAATGTGTCTCATCGAAATAACGGTTTTAGACCCCAAGTATGTTTGGACGAAATGTGTTTCAGATTCAGAGTCGATTGAGAAATGTCCGTCCGTTCGTCTGGCTGGCTGGCTGGAGCGCACGATAACTCTAGAACGGATCAACCGATTCGATCCAAAATTTGGCTTTCGTAATATTTTGTCCAAACTTAGTTTAAGTTCGAAGATGGGCTATATCGGTCCACTCCTTCCGGTACCTCCCCCACAAAAGTTCGAAAATGTTCGGAAAATTTGAGCGCAAGATAACTCTTGAAGGAAGTAACCGATTTGATCCATACTTTGCACGTCGTAATATTTCAACTAAACTTAGATAAGGTTCCAAAATGGACTTAATCGGTCCACTCCTTCGGGTACCTCCCACACAAAATTTCGGATAAGTTCAGATTAGGACCTGCTCTCAAATCGCTTTGATTTTTGTTGCAACAACTTGTATTCATTGCCCTCCATACGACGGTACAAGTTTCATAAGGGGCAAGTCCATACTTCCTGAGAAAATAGCCTGAAAGATGCAAAAAACCCCTATAACACAGTGTGTACTCGTAGTGGATGGAGCGCAAGTCAACTCTAGAACGTAGATTAAATTTGAAGATATGCCATATCGGTCCACTCCTTCAGGAACCACCCCCACAAAAGTTCAAAAATGTTCGGTAAAATTGTGCGCACGATAACTCTTGAAGGGAGTGACCGATGTAATCCATAATTTGCACATCCTAATATATCTACCAGATATAGATCAGGTTCGAATATGGACTATAATTGTCTACTCCTTCTGGTACCTCTCACACACAATTTCGTATAAGTTCACTTTAAGACCTGCTCTCGAATCACTTTGATTTTTGTTGAAGCGATTTGAATTCGCTACCCCCATTACGACGGTAAAAGATTTTTTATGGGCAAATCCATATTTCTTAGGAAAATAGCCCGAAAGGTGTAAAAAAATCCCCATGTCACCATATGTGGCTGTCGGAGAGCACGATAACTCTCGAACTGTTAAACCGATTTGGTATAACATTTGGTCTTCGTCATATTATATCCAAACTTAGTTTCATGGGGCAATAACGGTCCAAAACTTCCGGTACTTCTCCCCAATATTTAAAAAATGCCACTAAAATGCTAGGACGATATCACTTAAATGGGGCAAACATTTTGGTCCAAACTTTGGATTTCCTAATTTTTTGTCAAAATTTAGTTTAACTTCTAAAATGGCCCATATCGGTCCTCCCTAAAGGTACCTCCCCCACAAAAGTTCAACATTTGTGTCTTAGTGCAGTTAATTCCTAATCCAGGTTTTTGTCGGCAAGTTCAAGTTTTATGATTTTTTGAGTTCCAAATTGCATTTTTATGGACCGATCACTTCATTGACCATAGGCTATAGTCGTTCACAAATTACTTTCCATATCACTTTGTATGTCTCGGGTGGGGGCATATGCTTCTATACTTGGAAGAAGAGTCTTTTCTCTTTTTTGTGCAATGGATATATTATCTGGAAATTTTTCTTAAATTTTATTTTTTTTTTTGTAAATAAATAGTCTAATTTCATTGTTATTGTTTTATTTTTTAAACAACTAATTTATTAGGGGAGACAATTTGGCATTGTTCCCCAAGGTGTAAGGCAGGGAACACTATAGTTTTTATTTCTCAACACTTTCTGGTTTTTTTATTCCCTACCCCACAGTGTGGTAAAGAGTACTATGTATTGGGTATTTGTATATAACATGCAAGAAAATTTTTCTTAAATAGGCAAATATTTTTGTTTTGAAATTTTATATAATCTTCAATATCGGTCCATGCCAGACACAATTTTCATTGACTTTCGATATTTTAAGCATTTATTTTATGAAGAGGCCTGTGTTAATTCTACGAGAACTTTTTTATCGGGATTTCATAAGGTTGTAGTAGTAGATGGAAGACACCTAGTGATGGTCCTTACCGGCACTAACCGAAGACCAGGAAAGGCAGATAAAATAAATATTTTACGAGGGCTTAGAAAAAAACATATGACCGTTATCCTGCCCGCGACTTTAAAATTGTTCTATGCGATTTTAATGCCAAAACTGGGAAGAAGAATTTTTTTTACCCCATAGCACTATAGGTAATTCGCCCAGTTTTTGGGCCAAAAATCAATAACGGCGTAATTAAAATAGGTTTTTAACTTTTTAAAAGATTTATATGTAAAAGTGAGATAAAACAGAGTTTTTTATAGATACATTCGGATATAACGAACAACGGTTATAAGTAACTACGTATATAACGAACAAAGGTATTCCATCCAATGACATTTTTATTAGTTTTCTTATCCACAACAAACTGCTGAAAACGATCACTGTGTAAGTTACAGAAATGTTGACCCAGCGTGTAGATTTTCAACGAAGTGTTATTATAATTTTTTATAGTTTTTTAAGATGCGTTAATAATGTCAAGTTTAGTACTCGTTTAGGTATCAATGATTAATATGTAAAAGAGAGATAAAATAAAGTTTACCACTACCGAACACACAAATTATAGCAACATGATTCATATGTTCATGCCTTTATTCACTGATTTTAAAGAAAGTTTCAGCCAAAAGACGTGTAAAATTAATTGATATGAACTGAAAAAATATTTATCCTTTTATTTTAGAAATTAACGAGAGAGACCTGCCAAAATAACTTTTTGGTATACACTCTTTCCTGCATGCATTTAATTTTTGTTTCTAAATTTGTACGCGAATTTGAAACGATGGACAAGAAATGCAACTGCAATGGAAGAAAAGGCAAAAATTGCTATGATTTGAATGTACACTAGTCGTTAAACCGTTTACTTTTATTTTGTAGTTTTTCTAAAATGTTTGGGTTTTTTTATAAATTTTTAAATTTTGTATTTTTCACGTCATAATTAATTTATTTCGATAAATTCTCTCTTTTGTTAGAGATGGGAGATATTTTATCGTCGTTCTGAGAGTAATTTAAATTGAACAATGTACAAAAATCGTCGATCATTCTCAAAATTTTGTATGGCAAATGATGCAATTATATCGTAATTTGGGTTCGAACAACGAATAGAGAGCGAATTAGCCTTAGTATGAACAATACATAAAAAGCAACATCTATATTTTTATTATTTATTTCCTCAAACCGAACCTGATAAAACCTGAGAAATATCAACAAAAAGGGCAAAATCGTGTTTTGAAACCTGGTAATATCAATATGGAAGACTTTCAGTAATATGTTTTAGGCGGCAAAATCACAGCCAAACACGGCCAATTTTGATAAAAGTCTATATAAAGTGAGTTTAATAAATCAAGGCCAAACACGGTCAATTTCGGTAAAAGTCTATATGAAGCGAGTTTGATAAAAATAATTTTTTTTTACTTTCTTGCTTAAGGCATATTATATATTGAATTAATTCCACTCGCAATGGTCAATCTATTCCATTTTACATATACGTATAGTCTCGATAATCCGAACATCGCGGTAATCCGGACACTAAAATTGTTTACATTGTAGACTCGGACATCTCATATTTGTTGTACCTCGATAATCCGGACATCAATATTTTTTCCTATGTTGAGCATTAGATTATTATTATTATTATTATTATTATTATTATTATTATTATTATTATTATTATTATTATTATTATTATTATTATTATTATTATTATTATTATTATTATTATTATTATTATTATTATTATTATTATTATTATTATTATTATTATTATTATTATTATTATTATTATTATTATTATTATTATTATTATTATTATTATTATTATTATTATTATTATTATTATTATTATTATTATTATTATTATTATTATTATTATTATTATTATTATTATTATTATTATTATTATTATTATTATTATTATTATTATTATTATTATTATTATTATTATTATTATTATTATTATTATTATTATTATTATTATTATTATTATTATTATTATTATTATTATTATTATTATTATTATTATTATTATTATTATTATTATTATTATTATTATTATTATTATTATTATTATTATTATTATTATTATTATTATTATTATTATTATTATTATTATTATTATTATTATTATTATTATTATTATTATTATTATTATTATTATTATTATTATTATTATTATTATTATTATTATTATTTTCATTGACGTTTTCGTTCTTAGCAGTTGCAATTGGTGTATAAATGAGAAAAATTAAGTTTTTCAAAGTTTTCGGTCCATATCTCGTCTATCTGGCTAGCCACCTGAATCTGTCGAACCATTGATTGATGACTATGATAAGCAACAGTATTTTAAACCAAGTGTTGGGTAATCCCCTTAAAATTCGATGTTGTGTGTTGCTTTCCTCTAAAGGAATTATTTCATCAGTCTTCCGATTACTGAGAAAGTCCCTTAGTATAATGTGTAATGTATTCCAAAGATATTTTACCAAGAAATGTTTAAAACATTTAAAGCGTTGGGATTAATAGCTTAGTTTTTAGATTTTTAGGCTCTCTAACTCTTACTTTGAGTTACCGGCAACAATCGGTAAAATTATAAATTAAACGTTGAAATAAAAGTTGAAAGCGCTCTTGCTATCGGCAGAATTTATATTGCCTGTTAGGACGAAAATCATTTTTAATGATTTTTATTAATTTTCTCGTTTAGAGTTAAGCTTGATAATCGACATTTTTTGCAAGTGAAAAAGGAAAGCCAAGGACTCGAACCCACACAGTCACCAAATCCCAGCAAAATAAATTGGAAGTAGTGCAATGTGGACTAGTTCTGTCACGGCATGTTTTGATGCAGTTCAACCGGAGTCGTGAAAAAGGCACTCCAGTCCTCACATTTTAACCGAATTTGGATGCAATCCAAAGAATCACATCCACTTGTCACATTTTAACAACATCCGGATGCAGTTCAGCGGAGTCGTGAAAAAGGCACTCCAATTCCTCACAATTTAACAGCATCCGGATGCAGTGCAAACGGAGTCGTGAAAAAGGCACTCCGTTCGCTACATATTATTAGCAGTTGTTAGAGATCCCTGCATGTACATAAATCAGTTTGTACATCTCTACAGGCAGCGGTATACATTTTCCAATAAGAGATAAGCGTGTTAAAATTTTTTAATACAAACTAAATAATATTTCATTTATGAAAATTTTTCCGGTAACTCAAGAGGAGAAAATTTCCGAATGGAGTGCTGTTGGAGTACATGTCGAAATCTTAACTGGTTATGTAAAGACCCATTTAGCAAATGAAGCAAAAACAGTTCAGCTTGGAACAAATGGAGAGCGGAGGAAACACGCATGTTTGCGATTGAATTCAATGGAGGATTTTCATAATTTGTGTTAATGTAATAAAGTTCCTAATATTTTTGTTTTACACAAATAATGCATTTTATTTGTTCTGGCATATTTTGTAATGGCTTGCACAATTTCCGCAGAATGCCTGTATCAAAACACGTGCTTTGGACTGCCTCCTATTCTACCCCAAAGGGTTAGTTAAAATGCAATGCCAAAGGGTCAGTTAAAATGCAGTGCCAGAGGGTCAGTTAAAATGCAGTGCCAAAGGGTCAGTTAAAATGCAGTGCAATGGAGTGCCTCTTTCCGTAGTCACGCTCTTGTAAAAATCATGAGTGAAAATGCATAATTTGATGCACTTCCAGATCACTTGTACATATCATTTAACTGCCTCTTTGGAGTCAAACTTTTTGCTGGGATTATTTGACAGGTTTCGCTCTTAGTTGGGCAGCTGTGGAATGGCTTCTCTGTCCTAGAACTTTTGGTTTTTCAAATGCAAATGTGTTTTTATACAATAACGGATATTTGGCCGTTGAATAGACATTTCAATAAATTTAAAAAAAAAATCGTATGATTCCTTTTATTTTCATTCTTTCCCAGCAAAATTTTATGGAAGTGGTTCCATGAGATGCCATGATTTCACTGGGTCTTTTGCATTGGTTCAAATGAAGTCGTGAAAGATCCGATCTTTTCGTCAGTATTTGAAACCATTCGAAGGAAGTCGTGAAAGATCCGATCGTTTAATCAGCATTTGAACCAATTCAAAGGAAGTCGTGGTAGATCCGATCTTTTCCTTAGCATTTGAACCAATTCCATCGATCCAATAGAGATGAATTTTGTGTTTTTATTTTTACACATGTATATATTCTTTTATTTATCTAAATATGTACGTTTAAAGCAATGTAAGATTTATTATGCTAGGAAGTTCCAATCATTGAGCTAAAAGTAGAGTCGGACTGCACTCTTTGGTATTAGTCGTGTTTCTTTACGTGCCTGAGGTTACCAGTTTTTACCCGCAAAGTGTTTCCTTACTTTTAAAAACATACAATTTATATGAGAGCAGTTCACCACTTTTACCATTTTTGCAACAATTACCATTTTTAAAAGCAAAGGAACAGACCAATTATAAAGGTTTCCTTGCCTGCTATAGAGAACCCTGCTCAACAAGTCGATTTGTAGATCCCCTACAAAACAACAAACATTTCCAAAACGTTGTAAAATAAAATTCACGAAATAGTAATCTGCAGTTGGAGTCAATGTCGAAATCTGCACTGCACTGATGGGAAGTAAAATCCTTTTGTAAGATGAATCAAAACCTGTTGCGTGCAGCGGCGGTGTTTAGACTGCAACAGCTGGGAGGGCCGGAAGTCAAGTTTCTCACTTAAATTTACAACCTGTCGCTTGCCAAACACATCGTTCCCGAAGTCTGGAAAATAGGCCAGCTACTGAAGCCCGAAAGGATGCCAGCAAAGGTGAATCTTACAAACCGATTTCGCTTTTGTCGCCCGTAGCAAGGACCCTTGTGGCTATAGTTCTTCCAGCATCAGAAAAAACTTTTCAGTTGCCGATCAATAGCATAGGATCCGTAAGCAGCACAACAACTGCGCTGAAGGCCATCTCCATATTAGCAGAGGACTCACTCAGAGCAAGCCGTGCTCATAATCTAGAAAGAGAAGTCTAACGTTACAAGAGAGGACCTCTAGATCAGGGGTGCTCAGAACAGTTCGTGTATTAGTAGTGGTAAGACACTCTCCCCATTATTAAGCAATGGCAAATGAGAAATAAAGAGAGAATACGTGTGGTTTGTTTTTACGCTACCGTAAGGAAGTGATCACCAATGCACTAGATCAACAAGCCTTTCAACCAGGCTATCGTGTGAATGCGGTCCTTGGAGAACATCCACCATCTATCGCAGCTGAGAAGCGCCAGCTGACAGGACAAACCAGAGTAGTTTTGGGTCAATACGCTCGGGATGGTGCAGACGTCAAAATTCCTATAGGGCAATTACTGATGACACCGTGGAAAACATCTGCCCAGCATACAGCATTCAATACAGCATTTTCCGAACAAAACGTGAAAATTACATGCCAAAGATTAGTGAAAATGCTATTCTTGGGAATTGATTAAGATGGCATGCCAAAGGATTGGTATAGATGCCATGCCAAAGAATTGTTGAAGATGTCATTCCATCGAGTTAGTAAAGATGACATGCTTAGGATCTGAAAATGAATTGCATCTTTTGGGGGTCACGTTCTTGTAAAAAGAATGAGTGAAGATGCTGAAAAAATGACATTCCATTTCACTTGCACCCATTCTTGAATAGCATCTTTGGCATCGAACATTTTGCTGGGTTGATATACAAAATCACCAGCAACTCCGGATTGTTGTATTGTATTATCGTAATTATGCAACCAACGTATTTAAATTCCATATTGTCTTATTCGAAGGCTATAATATATTTTTGATTTCAAAGACGATATGAAGTCAGTTGCTAATGTTCACAGAAATGACTAAAATATATTCACCATAATGAGATGACTGCATTTGAATTCTGGACACTAGAAATCAGTATATGTACATTAAGGTGGTTTTAAAAAATCGATGTCGAGTTTTCTGTGCGGCACCCCATTAAAGTGTTTTGTTTTTCTAGATTTAAAAATTGCCAAAGTTTGAGCACAATTTTTTTAGGATTATTTTTTTAGCCACAGAAAGGAACTGGTAAAATTTTCTCATGATTGGACACTAAATGTGGCCTTAAGAGCAAGTTGGTGAATATTCACCTTTAGACCGATACAAATTAATATGGAAACCCAGTGGCAGGTGTTAACATATTCCGGATGCGCTTAAACTTTGGCATAAAAAAAAATCCGACATCGATTTTTTGTCTTTGAGTTAAAACTAGTCTACTGTACATAGTCTGCGAAGTTTATATCCACGAAAAAAACTATGAATAAATATACACAAATTGTATATAAATTTTAGACTACAAAAATCTCTTAAATGTCACCATGACTACAAAAATCTCTTAAATGTCACCTAAATTACGTTAAAGGAGTAAAATTAAGAATTAAATTTGGAAGACAGGAAAGCTGCTCCCAGTCATAAATGAATTTGTTTACCTTAGATGTCAGGTTATTATCCTTACTTTATCTAGTAAACGTCCGTAAATAATGATTTAAACTTATACAAAAATCCACGGTTTTACATACATTAAAATAGGCCTTAAATTTTATTTTTTTTAGTTTTTTTTTTGTCGAAATTCTCACTTTGACTGCAATTTAAACCGCGCTTGTTCTTTTTCCAATGCTAACTAAAAATGTT
Source organism: Musca autumnalis (assembly GCF_047663935.1). Classification (NCBI taxonomy): domain Eukaryota; kingdom Metazoa; phylum Arthropoda; class Insecta; order Diptera; family Muscidae; genus Musca; species Musca autumnalis. The sequence continues at coordinate 178,537,966 of NW_027411977.1, read as the reverse complement.
TATATTAATAGTTTTGTCTAAAAAACTGGGCAAATTAACTATAGTGCATAGTCGGGAAATTCAAGCTCCACAATGAAAATCCGACAACGGAATGAGGCTAACAGACTTCCTAGTGGCTAAAGACATTGTAGTTAGCAGCACCGAATTTAAGCATCTCGGCATTCATTCGGCCGCTTAACTGTCACCAAACCAAAAAACAAGAAATCAAATTGATCACATTGTGATAGATGGAAGATATTCAACCAGCGTGTTGTATGTACGATCGTTCTGAGGAGTAAACATAGACTCGCAACATCACCTGGTTGCAGCAAAGGTACCTACTAGGGAAGACAAGTAACTAAAAAAAGAGGAAAATATATAAATGTAAAAACGAGAGTGTCAAAACATCGAGATGTACAGGAGAAAGGATGAAGTCTAATCCCAGAAGATGGTATTGTGTGTATACCACCCAGCCAGAGTGGGATTAAGACAGAAATAAACCGTCTGAAGAATAATAAGACGACATGAGTCGATGGCTTACCGGCCGAGCAATTCAAGACTGATGCTGGTTACAACAATTTTCCACCAACAATTGCCAATATAGTTCCATGTATTTGCATAGTCCCCATATAACGATACATTCCGATTTTTGGTATTTTAATGTTATTTAAATTTTTTGACAGAACTACCCGAAATTTGACATTTTAGAATCCCTGCAGTCCCGAGACTTCTCCACTAATTTTTTTTTTAATATAACGGTACCTCCGGATATCAATTACAGTTTAGGAATATTTTTAGCCGAACAAGCTGCGATTAGACATTCGAAGTTCTTACACGCAGAGAAAAAATATTTTTCGCTTTTTTTGGAGCAACAATATCTATTTTTTCCAACAATTATTTTGTTTTGTTCAAGTATTGTAATTGCAAGTCCAAAAATACCATCGTTTGCTCCAAACATACAAAACAAAAACAACTTGCGACATTCCTCAATATTGTAATAATCATTGACAATACCTATGGTAGGAACTATCATAATCTAGAATTTTTACAAAAACTATTGTCAGGCCAGAAAACTGAAATTTTTGATTTGATATTATATAATTCCCATATACACTTTCCACATAACTTTGTTATAAATGTAACGTAATATTATGAGCATTAACAAACACTACACATGGCCAGGTTTTGCCAGGTCTAACTAAAAAGACAACAAATTGAATGAAGAAACATAACCACTCCATTGCGCTCATCCACTAAACACCTACCCCAACATAAGGAATATCATAAAACCAAAACATATATGAAAAGTAAACACAAATTACGACCAAAAACACTTCTCAGATTGTGGTGTAACTCAACTGTCAAAACACAAAGAAAAACAAGACGGAGCCGACCATGGGATACCCTATACCATAGCCGACCAAGAAGAGCGAGCGCTTAAATTGTTTATGTGTGGGTAAAATTACACTGACAGAACAGGGTGATGATTTTCATATTGAGTGTGAAATGAAAAATATATTGTTGGCTCGTTCGCTTTGTATGACTTAAATTAAAAATAATATAAATAACTTCATAATTTGAAAAGTATTTTTCTTCATATGTTAATTTTTTGAGAGAAAAAACAAATTGTATATAAAAATGATTTTTTAAGACTTTCTAAGCATACATACATTTTTTATTGTTGCATTGCAGACGAGGCATTCTGCGTCATTAAAAATATTAATACAAAACAAAAATCATTTTCAAATTCTTCCCTCCACATATTTGCTGTACAACTGCAAAATCTTTTCTGTGTACCCAAAAATAAACAAATAAAGCGGCATCAACCTGCTTGCATGAAATTCAGTACAAGACTGAAGTAAAAAAATCAAAACATTTGCTCTCTTACTTTGCGTTCGGGTCGCGTGTGTGTGATTTGCCGAAAAACTTCGTAACCAAATCAATACCCACGAACGGGTTTGCCCTATACCACTATCCCTGGACAATCGCTCTCCACGGAACTTATTTTCGATGATTGTGAAAATTTAATTATCAAATATCAGAGATGTAATGTATAATACTTATGACCAAAACCAAAAAGTTATCTAGCATGACAAAGACATTTTTGTAGCAGGAAAGGAAAATTTGGTTCACACAATGAAACCCAATTATGTAGTACTACTACTTCCGTTGTTTAACCGCTACGTTATTGAAATTTTTACCAATTTCACGCAAAAATTCAGTCCATTTAACCCGCTAAGTATTCTATGATCTTCACGTTGGTTTGTACGCTTCTTCTTCATCATAAACTCAAACTTTGTTCAAAATTTTGCGGGTTATTATTTTGACCTACAGATCCGCTACAAAATTGGTTAAACTTTTGTTTTTGGTCCATTTCATCCCCTGAACATTTCACGATCATCACCAGAAACTAATCATTTCTATTCTGGCCCGAACCCAACCTCCTTAAAAAATTCGTTACAATCGGTCCATAATTGTGGCCTTAAGTTTGTTTACAATTTTTAATGGACGGACACACATCGCTAAATCGCTTTATCTCGTCGAGATATGAATTTTGGCATACCAAATATGGGGTCTAGGACGAATATTTCGTGTTGTTACATAAACTTTTGGAGAGACAATATGTAGCATGGGATAAAAATGTGGTTTTCTACACAGAACCCATTATATATTAGGCAGTAGGCCCGTTATCTAGCAAACACTTAATTGCAATTTACATCAGAGGATAGGTCAGTAGTTTTTTCCCATATGTAGGCTACTTTGCGAAATATATATGTCCTCAAGGAATTAAAATATCGACCAAAAATAAGATTTTTATATTTCTTACAAAAGTATCGGTCCATTTCACCCGCTAAAGAATATCAGATCATCATTCAAAATTGTAGGCATCTTCTTCGACCTATACTCCTACCCGGTGCAAAATTTCGTGACTATTGATGTATAATTGCGACTTCTAGCGAGTTTATTATTAGACTACAAACAAATAACGGAATATATTAGGCTGTAACTCTGTTATCTGATCATGCACACCAATATAATTGGCATCAATTGAAAGGTCAAGCGTTCCACTTTCAAGTATATCTCACTTGTCCGGAATGTCACTTCCAGGAATTAAGATATAAGCTGTATATTTAAAATTTTCACAATTTTCACACAAAAGTTTTGGTCCATTTAACCCTCTAAATATTATCCTATCGCCATCTCAAATTGCAAGCTTCTCCTTTGTGATATACTCTTGCCTTATTTAAAATTACGCGTTGATCGGACTATTATTGAGACCTACAGAGCCGCTAGAAAATTGGATAAATATTATGTTTTTGGTCCATTTCACCCGCTAAATATTTCACGATCATCACCAATAAGAATAGGGATCTATTCTGATCTGAACCCGACCTCCATACAAAATTTCGTGATGATCGGTCCATAATTGCGGCCTGGAGCGTGTTTACAATTTATAATGGACAGACGGACGGACGGACTGACGGACGGACACACATCTCAAAATCGCTTTATCTCGTCGAGATATGAAGATTGGTATACCACATTGGGGGTCTCCGACGAATATTTCGCGGTGTTACATGAATTTTTACCAAAACAAACTTATAATACCCTTTTCCACATTGTGGTATAGGGTATAATGAGAAAGAAGAAACAAATAACAAGTAAGAAAAGCGTTAAGTTCGGTCGGGCCGAACTTTTTATACCCTCCACCACAAATTTCAGCCATTTCGGTGGATTAATGTGGCCACAACCTTCAAAATACCGAAATTCGGAAGGTACCGTTCTATGGGGGCTATATGATGGCGTGGACCTATACCTACAAATTTCTGGGGGAAATTTTTATACGCCTAAAGAAGACTAAATACCAAATTTCAGCCATATCGGTGTGATAATGAGGCTAAAACGTTCAAAATATCGAAAATCGGGAGATATTGTATTATGGGGGCTATATCAACACGTGGACCCAGATAAACATTTTATGGTAGAAATGTTTCTTAGCCTCTGGAAACACAAAATACAAAGTTACAACCGATTCTTTGGTCAAATGGGTCTAATACATTCAAAATATATTAAAATGACGCGTACTTTATAAGGGGTCTTATGTGGGGACTAATCCAAAACGTGGACCTATATAACCCAACTTTGGTAGGAATGTTTTCTGGCCTCTGAAGACACAAAATACCAAATTACAACCAATTCTGTGGTCAAATGGGTCTAATACATTCAAAATATATTAAAATGACGCGTACTTTATATGGGACCTTATATGGGGGCTATACCAAAACGTGGACCTATATAACCCAACTTTGGTAGGAATATTTTTTGGCCTCTGGAGACACAAAGTACCAAATTACAATCAATTCGGTGGTAAAATGGGCCAAATATCTTAAAAATTCCTTAAAACGACGACGCGTCACGCGTCATTTTGTATGGGGGCTATACGAAAGCGTGGACCTACATAGCCCGCTTTCAATACCAAAAGTCCTACGTAAATATAACATATTTTCCCAAAATTTCATCAACCTACGTCAATCCGTTCGGACGCTAGAGTGATTTCCACAGACGGACAGACGGACAGACGGACAGACGGACGGACATGGCTATATCGATGTAGAATTGCACGCTGATCAAGAATATATATACTTTGTGGGGTCTACAATGATTATTTCGAGTAGTTACAAACGTAGTGACAAACTTAATATACCCCCATCCTATGGTGGAGGGTATAAAAAAAGAATCTCATGGTGTACATATACAAAAAAATAACAAACAAAATATTATCCAGCAGGCAAAAACTATTGTCGGATATGACAACAACTATTGTTGGATATGACGAAAACAATTGTTGTAATTAACAAAAACATTGTTGGACTCACAATACCACTTGCCGAATCTAACAATATTTTTACAATACATATTTTGCTTCTCGAATATTGTTGGATCAATCATATTTTGTTTTCTCTGCGTGTAGTGGTCGCAACACTTCTCCAATAAAACTGACCTGTATTAATGAAGACATTCAGAGCAAAGGCGCTAAGCTATCCCAATTTTAATATTTTGAATTTTATCAGTCAAAAGCTTATGCACAGGGGACGTGGTGTAGGGTATCACATAGTCGGCCCCGACCCGACTATAGCCTTGGCTCACTTGTTATTTAATAATTTCTGTTTCCGATCAAACAAAAATAAAATAAGTTTCGATGTAATACGCAAGAATTTGAATTCAAATCATCTTAGAGAAACAGGTCATAAATATATGTACATACATTAAAAGATACCAAAGCTTTTTAATAATATTTCCAAATGACCCTGATATTTTTTAAATCATTGAACAGTATGCATTAATCAACAATTAATAGATGTCAACTTCTTTAATATCTGCAAAATGTTTTCTAGAGAATCAATCTTTAAACGAATGAAAAATCAATTCAAAAACCTTCCGTGGAATGTATATTTATTCACTTTAAAGAAATAATGCAAAAAGAGTGATCGAGATGCAAAATAGACTGTATCCTCTCTGCACCATGCCCTTGTAAAAATCATGTCTTCTTTCACGTAAAAAGATGTAGTCCAGAATCATTTGCACTGATGATTCAACTACTTCTTTCGCTACAAACATTTTGCTGTACAAAACATATAAAAAGTAAAAACCGTCGTAAATGTTCTACTTGAACGGCCTGTATGTGGCCTCGCTGGATGTGCTTAACCAAATGAAAACCAGTAAGGAAGGGATCAAAGTCGGGCGGTGCCGACTATATGATACCCTACACCACTGTGAATATGTAAAATATAAATCGGAGCTATATCCAGATCTTAACAGATTTCGATATAATTTGGCACATTTATTTCCAGACCGAATTCAGTCATACATTCCTAATTTCATCGAAATCGGAACTATATAGCGTGTTTGGTACAGAAAATACGTGAAATCGGCCGAAAATATATATGGAAGCTATATCCAAATCTGAACCGAATTCGATATTATTTGGGACACTTATTTCTAGACCGAATTCAGTCAAACATTCCAAATTTCATCAAAATCGGACGTACAGCTGTGTTCAAAATAATAGGAGTGCTCATTCACACCAAGGGAATGGTCGAATAAACATGGTTAAACCTACCCATTTTGGTTTATTTTGAATTTATTTAACATTGCTGACATCCCAACAGTTAATTCATCAGCAGAAATGTGGTAATCTGATTTAAATTATTTACTGTTTACACCAACATTATAAATCGCCTTCAAATTCGTTGTTCAAAAAAATAGGAGTACGGAAGAAAAAGGACAATAAAAATATTTTTAGTTGAATTAAAGATTTTATGAGATTTGATGGCTGTTTGAAAACAAAAGTTCGTTTGGAGGTAGCCTAAAAACAGGTGATTGTCCTTGCAGCGATTTTTTCCATAAATTGAGCACTTATTATGTAACTCAATCGATTTTGTAGACAGAACTTTAGTGAATAGAGGTTTTTGATGCTCTGGCTGTTATCTCGAACAATATATAATGATCGGTATCCCGAAAATTCGTGTATTTTGATCCTTGAGCCAAGTTGAAGCCGGTTTCCATTAACTCTTTACGTAAGGATCGATTAAAAAAGCGTATCTATACCCAGCAAAAATACTCATTACAAATTGGCCTACTTTCTCATTATTTTAACACGGGCATGTCATAGGGAGTAAGTACTTATTTTTTGGCACTTAAAAGTAAATAAATAAGTACTTAAATAAGTAGTTACGACTTGAAGTAACCAGGGAATAACTACTTATTTATCTACTTTTTAGTGACCAAAAAATAAGTACTTACTCCCTATGACATGCCCATGTTAAAATAATGAGAAAGTAGGCCAATTTGTAATGAGTATTTTTGCTGGGTAAGGCATTAATTTCTCGATTAAGTGATTATTTTTATTAGGTTTTGCATCGTATAATAAACAGTTTTCTAATGAAACTAACCTAAATTAAGTATTTTTGAGTGAAAAACGTAAGTTTATATTGAAAAATATATTACGGCGTAAACCAACCATAGTGTAATCCCAGCCTGCCTATCACTAAATGGTTCAAAGTAAATTTCAACCGTTCACGTTTTAAACATTTTTTGAATGGAAGCGAAATTGATTGCATACACAAGCTTAGCACCCTAAGGACTTCCAAATATTATTTGGTTGGGGAATAAATTCCTTATAGATACGCTTTTTTTGGCCGATCCTTACCTTAAGGGCTAATGCAAACAGTATTAAAATTGGATCAAGGATCAAAATACCCAAATTTATGGGATACCAATCATTATATATTGTTAGAGATAACATCCATAGCATCAAATAAATCTAATCGTTAAAGCTTTTGTCTACAAAATCCATTGAGTTGCCCAATAAGTGCTCAATTTATGGAAAAAATTTCTGCAAGGACAATCGCATGTTTTTGGCTACCTCCAAAGGACTTTTTTTTCAAACAACAATCAAATCTCATAAAATCTACTGGATTTACTACTGTTAACTAAAATATTGACAATTTTGATCCTAAACTCAACTAAAACTATTTTTATCGTCCTTTTTCTTCCCCACTCCTATTTTTTTGAACAAAAACTTTAAACACGATTTATAATGTTGGTGTAAACAGTAAATAATTTAAAGCAGATTGTCAGATTTCTGCTGATGAATAAACTGTTGGGATGTCAACAATGTTAAACAAATTTAAAATAAACCAAAATGGGTAAGTATAACCTTTTTTTTTGACATATTTCTTTTTTTGTATGGGCGCTCCTATTATTTTGAACGCAACTGTATATAGCGTGTTTGGTGCAGCGAATAGGTGAAATCGGGCGAAAATATATATGGGAGCTATATCCAAATCAGAACCGATTTCGATATAAGTTGGCACATTTATTTCTAGACCGAATTCAGTCACACATTCCAAATTTCATCGAAATCGGACATATATAGCGTATGTGGTACAAAAGATATGTGAAATCGGCCGAAAACATATATGGGAGCTATATCCAAATCTGAACCGATTTCGATATAATTTGGCACACTTATTTGTAGACTGAATTCAGTCACACAAGCAAAATTTTATCAAACTGGACGTATATAGCGTGTTTGGTGCATCAAACACCCCAAATCGGGCGAAAATATATATGAGAGCTATATCCAAATCTGAACTGATTTTCACCAAAAGCAATAGCGTTCTTCCTATTGCAAAAAAATTGTAGTCCCCAATTTTCAGCTGAATCGGACAAAAAATGCGACCTCTAGGCTGCGAACAAAAATACATGGACAGACAGACGGACGGACATGCATAAATCGACTCAGAAAGTGATTCTATGTATATCCCTCAAAGGAACTATATGTCTATCTCGCTTCCTTTTGCACGTTACATACAAATGCACAAAGACATAATACCCCTTACCACATAGTGGTGTAGGGTATAAAAATGACCCAACAAATTATTCCGCCATTGATCTCTTTGGGCGTAATGTTTTACAACCAGATTACAATGGAATTACTTTTTCGGGCTAATGAGTATTCACCTCCGACAGTTGTTATTTTCCCAATTACCTTAGACCTCAAGGATGTCCCCATTGCTCTGGCAAAGAACTCCACCAACAGGTTTGGTGTGTATTGTTTTTTCGGATCGCAGTCTTTAATCACAACAAATGTGATTGATTATACATAATGTGAAGTGCAAAATCTTTTTACAAGAGTAGTTTGATCGAATTGACTCCCCCAGGCATGTAAGGGTACATTTCCTCAAGTTTCGTCATATGGTTGGGCTATAGCCCGATCTTCTGGAGTTCCTACTCTGTAGTCCGCGACGGGTCTTAGACACCGCGAACTCAGACCAACCTTTAATACACTCTTTCTTGTCCTTGCCCGGTCATTTTCATATTGCCTGTCAGTGATGGGGAGATTATAATTGCCTCTGGTCGGCCGTGTCTTCATAGTTTTGGTAAAGACATCCCGTGGTACTTTTCGGAATTAAGTTGACATTAGAGAAATAACTCCATTGTATGTATGTACATTAGAGTTATAACTTTTTTACAACCTCATATCCCTGTACCATAGCGGGATGAGTTCCTACATGAGATAACATAAATTTTTAATTATAAGGTGATTCGGTGAAAACACCTAACGCACAAAATGATTTTAAAATTTGAATTTATCACAATTATGGCCAATTTTTTGAAGTCACTGTAAGCAGATATATAATTGAAAATAAACTTTAGAGACATTTGACATTTGTTTCTCACTAATTTAATTTTTTTTTTCATTTTATAAATTTTTTTCAAAAAAAAAAAAAAAATTTAAATCAACTTATGCCTTAACTTTTATACCCTCCACCATAGGATGGAGGTATATTAAGTTTGTAACTACTCGAAATAATCATTGTAGACCCCACAAACTATATATATTCTTGATCAGCGTGCAATTCTACATCGATATAGCCATGTCCGTCCGTCTGTTCGTCTGTGGAAATCACTCTAGCGTCCGAACGGATTGACGTAGGTGGATGAAATTTTAGGAAAATCTATTATTTGTACGTAGGACTTTTGGTATTGAAAGCGGGCTATGTACATATGTCCACGCTTTCGTATAGCCCCCATACAAAATGACGCGTGGTCGTTTTAAGCAATTTTTAAGATATTGGTCCCATTTTACCACCGAATTGGTTGTAACTTTGTATTTTCTGTATTTGTGGTGGAGGGTATAAAAAGTTCGGTCCGACCGAACTTAACGCTTTTCCTACTTGTTTTATATTTCAGTGGAATAAACGTTTTTTTTTAGTGATTAATAGGTAAAAATTAATTCATCCGTGCTACATGAAATCATTTTTGAGAAAAATTTTCGAAAATTTATAACCCGAATTTACATACATATGTATGTATATATACTATACGTACTTAAGATAATAATATTGCCGAAGGGCCGGACCACCCACATAGCCACCTAGAGTCATTCCTATTTATTCTTTTAGTAGTTTTCTTTTTTTCGAAATCTTACAATGCAATACAATGATAAAGATATTTATAGTGCATGTAAGTCCCTTATGCCTGTTCATAATTTTTGGTTATTCAACAATACACATTTTCACTAGATGAGAAAGGTTACCTTTCCTGTTGCTTATAATATTTTTCTATAGACATATGTATGTAGGTACAAATATACATTATTTTCTATACAGTTAGTTTTTTGTGGGTTTCATTTTTAATGTCTATCGAAGAAACGTATAAATGTACATATGTATGTAGTATATGCATTCTCACTATGGAATGGACAAGAAAGGTAAAGGTTTTCTCCATAGATTTAATTTTATAGTCAATAGTTTGTCTGTTTGTGCCATGATTCGTTATAGGTAATATTGCCAATGGTTTGTCGCCCGGTTGCTTCTTTGCAGTGAATCGGTTGTTGTATTTATTGTGACTGGTTAGAATTTATTCTTATAAATCAATAAAAACCATAAATCAAGATTTCTAGATTTTGTTCTTGTTTGTTGTTTTGTTGATGCTGTTTGGATGTTTTTTTTTACATTTTCGTTCGCTTTTCCTATTTCAATCTTTTCTTTTATTTTTATTACAGGCTACAAACAACAACAGTAACAACAATGAGTGAGTGAGCGGCAGTCAGGCAGGCAGGCAGAAGGCAGCAAACAGGCCAGCAAAGTAAATCTCTTATGCATGACTCTATGCATGATTTATGAACGCATTTCCTTATTTGCTGTGAGTGTGTGCCCGCGCGCTGTTATTCGCTTTCGCAGTAAATTGAGGAAAAGCGCAAAACGTTTTCTTTTTTGTTTCTTATTGCTTCTATCTGTTTTTTTTGCATCATCGACTACGAGCAGTTGTTGTGAGCTCGTTTATTAAAATTTAAGATTTATACGATTGTATTGTTAACATTTATCAACAAATTTTTATGTAAACATCGAACAATTTGCCAACGTTGGATTTTTATGGAAAGAAAGCGTTGAAAGAATAAGACGAACTACACTTTGGCCCAGATATTCGACATGGCGATATTTTCCGTTTACGCTGCGAAGTAGTGTGCAACGCACAACATAATGGAAAAGTTCAACTTTCAAATATTGAATTGTGATCTGATGAAAATTGTGAAAATCACAATGAGGAAATGCATGCAAAACTATCTACAGTAATATGTTAATTTCATTTTCTCATTTATTTAAGTCAAAAGTAATAAAGGCGGAATTTTACTTAAAATGTTAATTATTAGTTTTACAGCAGTGACGGTTAGTTTTTGGCTTTTGGGCAGAATATTGTAAGAAAAGTTTTTGAGGATTTTGCTTAAAAATCGTTTTGTATAAAACGAAGTAATTATGAGGATAGTCCTTGTAGGGCAGGATTAATGATTATTTTAATGCTTTACCAGGGGCTTAATTCTTGTTCTTTGATTATGTGTAATGAAATATTTTATAGAGGAAAAAACTGTCAAATGAAAAAATTATAAAGCGTTAAGGCCTAGGAACACTAGAATTGAATATACACTCTAAGGACCCATAGTATGTAGTGCAATATACACTAGGATGGTTTTAACTCAAAGGGAAAAATATATGTCGACTTTTTTAGGCTTTGTTAGATTTTAAGATTGTCAAAGTTTGAGCACAATTCGAATATGTTACCACATGCCACTGGGGCCTCAAAGATTCTATACTAATTAGAAAGTGACAACGGCAAACTTTCAGGAAATTGCTTTAAAGGCCGTAATTAATGTCCAATCGATTAGATACTTACCAGCTCATTTCTGTGGCTAAAAGTAATGCCACAAAATTTTTAAAAATCGGCTGGATTTTAATGGACTGGTAAAAATTTCTCATTGATTGGACAATAAATGTGCCGTTAGAGCAATATCGTGAAAACTCACCTTTGGTCCCATACCAATGGAAACTTTGTAAAGTCAGCTCGGGAATCTTCTCGGAAGATGCAAACATAGCTATATATATTTACAAAGCTATCTGAGGACTGCAGTGTTTTTAGGCGGAGATAGCGACCATAAGGGAAGATTATTATATACTTCTACAGCATAACACATCAAGACCAGTAGAAATTTTTGTCGACAGTTAAGCGGCGCTCCTAGCATTAAAATTAAACACTATCACATCAAAGGCATCAGTGTTGCCACTGACAATGACAATGGGTGTAGTTAAAGTGGATATCTTCAAATATACAGTTGAAATCGCTTATAACGTCGGTCAAGGGACTGGCCAAAATCGGACGCTATAAGCGATAGTCGTTATAAACGATATTTATAAAAGAGGTAAAATTATATTATGTATAGTGATTTTTGGGTTTAAATACGTTGTTTTATTAAGTAAATAAATAAAATCAATTAAATTTTATGCTTTTTCATTTTATATACATAAGTATGAATGACTAGAAACAAAATAATAAAAAACAAGTAAGAACAGACTATAGTCGGACGGGGCCGACCATGTGATACCCTATACCACTATCCCTGTGCACTAGCTTTCCGGGCTAGCTTTTGATAAATGATAACTTTTATTTAAATGTATACATTTATTAAGTAATAAAGAAAACAATAACATGTTGAAATAATAATCTACATACATATATTTGTTCTAAAGCAATAAATGTAAAACAGTAACTAATGCAATACTATAAGTGCAAGAATTTTGTTCTCATGTGAAAATGTAACATTAAACTATGTTATAATCAATTTTATTAAGATAACATATGAAACATATTTGGGCGAAACGCGTCTTCTTGGGATAAAGTTATAAGATGTGCATTAGAAATTTTACCAATTTTCACACAAAAGTTTTGATCAATTTAACCCGCTAAATATTATCCGATCATACCGTTGACTTGCACGCTACTTCTTCATCTCAAACCAAAACTACGTTTAAAATTTCGCGCCGATCGGAATATTATTGCGACCTACAGAGCGGCTTCAAAATCGAGCAAAAATTTTGTTTTTGGTCCATTTCATCCCTTTAACATTTCACGATCATCGCCAAAAACTAATCAGTTCTATTCTGGTCCAAACCCGACCTCCATACTAAATTTCGTGACAATCGGTCCATAATTGCGGCCTCTAGCTTGATTACAATTTTTAATGGACGGACAGACGGACGGACGGACGGACACACATCGCTAAATCGCTTTATCTCGTCGAGATATGAAGTTTGGTATACCACATGAGGGGTCTACGACGAATATTTCGCGGCGTTACATGAATTTTTGGGAAAACAAACTTATTATACCCTTTTCCACATTGTGGTATAGGGTATAATAATGATATTAAATTCATTATTCAGCAGATATATCACCTTAAAATATGATATGGTTCTATTTCTAATAGTCTGTTGTTTAAATTTGTAAAAATCAGTAAAATTAAAATGCTTATAATTTCGGTAATTTACGATATTATTCGGTAAGTTAGTGACCAATAAAAAGTAGTCGTAAAGTTCTACCGACAGCAACAGTCTGGTCAACTTTTATTTGAATTTTTCATTCATAATTTTGCGTTTTAAAGTTACCGATTTTTGTCGGTAACTCAAAAAATGGGAAAGAGAATCGCACTCCTAATTTTTTAAAGAGTTTTCAAAAACATTTTTGTTTGTAACATCTTCTGAGTAAAAAAGAGTTTCTACAGCTAGACACGCCTCTGACACTGACGGTATTTGAAATGCTGTCTCTGTAGTATCCGCAATATCTTCTCTAGAATTGCATCCATCTAAAACTTCCAACATTATTTCGTCACTGTATGTAGATGTGAAAACTTTGTCATCGGTGACAACTAATTAATCAATATCTTCTACGTGTTGGTATTTTGATCCTTTTCTATTCTTGCCAGGATAATGGATATTTGCCGATCCAGCGATGCGATTTTAATGATTTTACTCCACCTTGGTCCATGGGTTGTAAAACAGATGTGACATTGGGTGGCAAAAATTAATTGACTTGGGACCGCCATCTTCGAACATGTTTGCATAAGCTTGGTATTTCGTTGTTTGATGGAGTTTGAAAAAATATACATACAACAAATTATTGAAAGAAAATTTCCTTCTTCGTATAATTTGACGTTATAACCGATAGCAAAATTCAAATATTTCACAAAAACTCGACGTTACAACCGATATGACGTTATAAGCGATGACTTTATAAGCGATATTTATTTGTGTGGAATATAAAAGGCAGAAATTCGGGACTTTTGGATTTCGTCGCTATAAGCGAAACGACGACGTTATAAGCGATTTCGACTGTATTAAACATCAGATTTCATGGAATTCTTTCTTTTTAGGTATAAAGTGTATTTGGCAATATTACTGACAATAATTCGGGGTATCTTTTTATGAAAAAAATTAACCCTCATGCGAGTCACTAAACGTGTCTTTTTGGTCCCTTTTTTTCAAAAACGTTTAACAACTCCTTTAAAATGTGATCGTATCAGATCAAAATATTCTACAACATTATTTGTCATAAAATTTTACTATAGGTCCCCAAATACAGCAAAACCCTCAATTGTACATAAACGCCAGGAATCTGCCAAGATTAAAATCACGTTTTAGGGTTAATGTTGTAATTTATCTGAGTTTATTAAGTTTTGTCCCACAAAACTCGTACATATGGACAAAACTACTGACCTTTCCTCTGATGTAAATTGCAATAAAGTGTTTGCTAGATAACGTGCCTACAGCCTAATATAAAATGGGTTCTGTGTAGAGAACCACATTTTTATCCCATGCTACATATTGCCTCTCCAAAAGTTTATGTTACACCACGAAATATTCGTCCTAGACCCCTTATTTGGTATGCCAAAATTCATATCTCGACTAGATAAAGCGATTTAGCGATGTGTGTCCGTCCATTAAAAATTGTAAACAAGCTAAAGGCCGCAATTATGGACCGATTGTAACGAATTTTTTAAGGGGATTGGGTTCGGGCCAGAATAGAAATGATTAGTTTTTGCTGATGATCGTGAAATGTTCAGGGAATGAAATGGACCAAAAACAAAATTTTAACCAATTTTGTAGCGGCTCTGTAGGTCAAAATAATAACCCGCAAAATTTTAAACAAAATTTGAGTTTATGATGAAGAAGTAGCGTACCAACCTACGTGAAGATCAGATAATACTTAGCGGGTTAAATGGACTGAAACTTTTGTGTGAAATTGGTAAAAATTTCAATAACGTAGCGGTTAAACAACGGAAGTAGTAGTACTACATAAGTGGGTTTCATTACATTTTAGATTGTGTGAACTAAATGTTCCTTTCCTGCTACAAAAATGTCTTTGTCATGCTAGATAACTTTTTGGTTTTGGTCATAAGTATTATACATTACATCTCTGATATTTGATAATTAAATTTTCACAATCATTGGAAAGAAGTTCCGTGGAGAGCGATTGTCCAGGGATAGTGGTATAGGGTATCCCATGGTCGGCTCCGTCCGACTATAGACTTATCTTACTTGTTTTTGAATAAATTTGTTTTGTTCTTTTTTCGAGTTGATGCATGAAAGTAACATTGAATTCAGTTTTAGACGAAAGGTGTTAAAAGAAGAAATATTCTACACAAAATTTCACTGTAAGTCCTAGAAAAAAGTAGATATCTAAGTAATATACTTTGTTAAGAAAATCACGTTACGAAATTAGATATTATAAGCAGAAATTATTTGTTAAACTTTTAGACTCTTAATTAAAATTTATTCCATACTGAGTCAACATTTCCTAAAATACTTTTTGGGGATTGTGTCAAAAGAAGAAAGAAAAGAACTTTTCGTAGTAATACAACCCAGATTTCTATCAATTTCGCATCCATTAGTAATAGGAAATTTTAACAACATGAACAATTATGTTGGAAAAATCATTTACCAATGCCAAATGAATGGACATCAGAAACATGTTTAAATTCCTTTCATCCTTTAACATATGTCCATTGGGAATTGTTATCTTCATTAACAGTTATGTGCTAAACAGTTGGCAAAGGGTGAAATTGATTCGTTTCGGTATTGTAAAATTGTAATCCTAATGTTTTTTGCGAAAAAAAACTCTAGCCATTGGCTTTGTTAAAGAGAAAAATACACAATTTTAACTGCCACTTTCGATGATGATTTTTTTCTTCACTTTCGCCATCCACCCATTTGACTAGGCATCGAACTAACAACCAACAATTCCATCCATCTATCCATAGAGGCAGAGTGTCAATGAATGGATTAGTGATTGATGGTTTTGCTGTTCTCATTTTTGTTTTGATGTTGCTGTTGTTGTTTATTTTAGATTTTGAACTATACACATTTGAAGGTTGGAGGAAGTATGGGCAAAAATCTGTTGATGTAGAAATAAATAGACATAGAAATTCGACCAAATGTGTCCATTCAATGGATAACATCTTATTTTGTGTTTGTGTTTGATTATCTCTGGTAAGGCTTAGTTGTTCAAGTGATGCTTGACGGACCATTGGATGATGATGGGCCATTGGATTTGCCCTTACACATAAATGGATA
This sequence comes from Musca autumnalis, assembly GCF_047663935.1. Classification (NCBI taxonomy): domain Eukaryota; kingdom Metazoa; phylum Arthropoda; class Insecta; order Diptera; family Muscidae; genus Musca; species Musca autumnalis. The sequence goes on along the minus strand of NW_027411977.1, from coordinate 178,521,518 downwards.
GATGAATTGCCAGACGTACATATACATATAGGAGGATAATGACAATGTCTGGTTATGTTTGCTTCTTTTTTTTTCTTATCTGCAGATTAATCAATCAAATTTCACTGAATGCGAATAATATACTCTATTTAATGCCTTTCCACATCTAATCGCAAATTTCACAAAGATGGGGTACGTTCCCTAATTGAGGTTATTGATGGCGTTTAAGTGTGTCTAAGATGGGTCAGTTAAACTTTTTTCTTTTAAAAACTTGTATTTAGTATCCACGGAAGTTCAAATGTTAGACAAAGTTAATAGGGTTAATGGTGTTTCATAAACAAAACAAACATAGTCGAAGAAAAAAAGTATATTGCCAAAAATATCCACTATATGAAAAACAATCCACTATGGCGTCTGAATGATTATGGCGAGGGCGATTTTATTTTTTTGTTTTTAATAACAATGTTTTGTTAAGTATGTATAAACAATAGTTTATTCCAAGAAAATGTTATTGTGTTTTTCGCTACTTTTATGTGAAAAATCAAGTATCCATACACATTATTGCACATTTCCTTTCTTCTTCTTTATTTGCTAATTCGATTTTCGAATGTAAGCGACCATACAATACAATACATATCGAGGTACATTTCATTTACTTATTTATATACATATTAAATTTGATATTATTTAGTACTATATATTTATAAATTATTAACAATTATCTCAAAAGTGTTTCTATTTCTTGCCGCATTTAGAAGGTTTGCCGAATTATTATATTTTGTCCATTCTTCTATGTTCTTTAGCCAGGTCATCTCTTTTCGGCCTCTGGTACGCCGACCTTCAACTGTTGCTTTCAGGATTTTTTGTAATAATCTATATTTTACATTTCTCATGATGTGTCCCAGATATGAGGTTTTTCGTTTTTTGATTGTAGCTATGAGTTCTCTTCTTTGATTCATTCTTGTCAATACTTCGGCATTTGTCACGTGCGCAGTCCATGGTATTTTTAAAACTCTGCGGTAGACCCACATTTCGAAGGCTTCCAATCGTCGTATATCAGCAGCTTTAATAGTCCACGTCTCCACGGCATACAGTAGAACTGACCAGATGTAGCATTTTATAAACCTTGCTTTTGTTTCGATGTTTATATCATGATTGACAAGGATTTTCTTATATTTAAAAAATGCATCTCTTGCCATCTCTATCCGACATCGTATTTCCTTCGAGCAATCCCATTGGTCATTAATAAGTACACCCAGGTATTTGAAGGTATGTACTCTCTCGACATATGCATTATTTATTTTTAATTTAGCTTCATTATGTTGATTTTTCTTACTAACAATCATTAGCTTTGTTTTGTTAGTATTAATTTTTAGTCCATATGATTCGCTACATAAGGTGAGTTGGGTTACTAATTTTTGGAGTCCTGATATACTATCAGCGATTATAGTAGTATCATCTGCATATCTAATGTTGTTTATAAAGGTGCCGTTTATTTGTATTCCTTCCCGGATATTTGTAGTGGATTCTTGGAAAATTCTCTCTGAGTATATATTAAATAGGAGTGGAGATAAAATACATCCTTGTCTGACTCCTCTCGATATTGATATCTCATCTGTCAGACTTCCATTGACATTTATCTGTGCAGTTTGCTGCCAGTATAAGTTTCTAATGCACCGGATTTCTTTATCATCAATTCCGATAGACACAAGTATTTCCATTAACTTATCGTGTTGCACTGTGTCAAACGCTTTCTCATAATCTATGAAGCACAAGAAAATGTCCTTGTGAACATCTCGGCATTTTTGTATTAGGACCTGGACACAAAGTAGAGCTTCTCTCGTCCCCATCCCTTCCTTAAAGCCAAATTGATTTGATCCCATAGCTTGTTCGCATTTTTGATATATTCTTTTGTGAATAATTCGTAGAAATATTTTCAGGGAGTGGCTCATTAAACTGATTAGGCGGTAGTCGCTACACTGTTTAGCGTGACTTTTTTTAGGAATCGCTATAAACGTTGATTTTAGCCAGTCTTGTGGGTAAAAGCCTGTATTGTATATGTGGTTCATCAAACTTGTCAAGAGATCAATGTTATTTTCGTCAATCATTTTTAGCAATTCAGCGGGAATTTCGTCTGGTCCCGTTGCTTTCCTATTTTTCAGTGATGTTATAGCACTTTCAACCTCCATCTTCGTAATACTTGATCCAGTCAACGGTTCTGGTGTTTGGTCATTAAAACATGTTCTGTTATTATCAGTAAATAGATGTTGGATATACTTCTTCCAAATTACTTTCTTCTCTGATTCTTCAAACACTGCTTCATTTTTGTTGTTGTAAAGAATTGGCGAAATTGTTCTGCGATATATTCCTGCTGTCTCTTTCAGTTTTTTGTGCAAATTAAAATCGTCGTGCAAGCTTTGCAATTTTTCTATTTCCTGGCATTGGTTATTTAAATGTTTATTTTTTGCAGCTCGAATCTGTATTTGAATTTCTCGGTTCAATTCCCAATACTTTTCATAGTTCGAGTTTTTATATTGCCGTCTTTCGTTTAATAGTTCCTGAATTTCAGTTGTCATCCATTCTTTTGTTTTTGGTCTTACGAAATTTCCCAGCGTATTTTTTCCGATGTTATGTATAGTATTTTTGATTTTATCCCATATATTTTCCACATTTTCCCTATGGATGTCACTTAGTTCCGAATTAATAAGACTTTTTACATGTACTTTAGTGGCTGGATCGCCAAGTTTGCCAAGGTCAAGTTTTCGATGTTGTTTTTTCTTCAGCGGAGCCCTAATTTTGATGTATATATTGGCCATAAGGAGATTGTGGTCAGATGGTACGTCTGCTCCTGGATATGTAGATACTTTCGATACAGAAGTGGAGTAACGTTTGTTAACCAGAATGAAATCGATTTGGTTTCTTATTACGTTTCCAATGCTATCCTGGGGGGATTTCCAGGTGTAGAGTCTTCTAGCTGGTAGACAGAACATCGTGTTTGTTATCTTCATCTGGTATTCTTGGCAGAACTGTATGAGTCTGTCACCTTTCTCATTTCTTTCTCCCAATCCATATTGTCCAGTAACTCCTGTTACTGCCTCTTTTCCTACATTAGCGTTAAAGTCGCCTTGGATGATGGTTATTTCATGTTGTTTTGTCAGGTGTAGCAATTCTTCGATTTCACTGTAGAACGCCTCTATTTCTTCATTGCTTTTGTCCGACGTTGGAGCATAAACTTGAATAACATTGATGTTGAGAGGTTTCGCTTCAATTTTTATCATCATTGTTCTATCGGATTTTCTTTCCTTTAAATGGAAAATAATAAATAACTGGAATTATTGATTACACTGTGCGACAACAAAAAAATGATGTGAAAATGATAAGGAAAACTGTGTGGATAATGAAAGTAAAGCAAAAAATATGATATGCGTGTATCTTCGTTTGTGATGTTTACATCGGAAAGTAACCAAAGTAGTAGGGGAAGTTCCGCCCATTTCTAGTTTTTTCGAAATATTTGAGTTAACCCATTTCGTACTTGGTTTTCGATTTTTCAAAAAAATATTAATGGATGAAAACGGTTAAATTTTAAACAAGTTTTGGTATATGTATAAAGTCCAATCTGTCAGTAAATAAAAAATTGTTCCCTTGATAATCCCCCCTCCCCCTCGATGTTAAGAGTAGAATTTTAAAACCTATATATTTGGATACTTTTTAAATTAATTTTAAAAAATTATAAAAATATAAAAAAATATAAATTATAAGTAATAATGGGGAATTATTGCCAATATATGTAGCCGTTTCACAAAATATAGAGAACATGATTTACATGCGCAAGTGCGACTTTACAGATGTGCAAAGTTGACTGTTCGAAATTTCGAACGCTGGTACTTAACCTACATATCGATGGGTATATCAAAACGTGCAAATTTACTGACAAATTGTGGGGAAAAGTTATTATAGCACCATATAAGACTAAATACTACATTTCAGCCATTTCTAAAGGATAGTGCGGCATCCTGAAATACCCTATAATCGTTAGGTACCATTCAACGGAGGCTATATAAAACGTGGACCTATGCTGACAAATTTCTGGAGAAAAGTTAAGTAGCCTCACAAAAGACTAAATATGTATTAATTTACAACCATTTTGTAGGATAATGCAGCCAAATCCTTGAAATCTCCCGAAAATCGGGCGGTACCGTTCTATGGGGGGAAATCCAAAACGTGGACCAGCGCTGACAGATTTCGGGGAAAATGTTTGTAGGTCCAAATAAGTCTCAATACCAATCTTCAACCATTTTTCATACAAAAATGGTGAAATAAATCAATAAAACGGCAAATAAATAAATTTTATTTATAGCTTAAGCTTAAGCGCCAGTGTTCGAAATTTCGAACACCACTTTCCGGGAAAACGAAAAATCGGAAAAATTTTTTGAGTTGATTTTTGACATCAGTGGGTCCTAATTACCCTAAAATAGTGCTTTGTTTTTAAAAAATAAATAAAAAATTTGTCTCGGTACGATATGGGTTAAGATATTGTGGAATCCTTTACAAAGGAGGATGTGGGCAATACTTTAACCCTCATGTGGTTCATCAAAGGGTTTTTTGTTCCTTTTTCGAAAATCTTCCAAAAACTCCTTTAAAATCCCAATATTCTACAAAATTTTTCGTCATAAAATTTTACTATAAATCTCAGAATACACCAAATCTGTAAATCTTATCTAACCGCCAGGCTTCTCTAAAAATGAAAAACACGTTTTAGGGTTAAAGTCGGACTTCATATGAGTTTATTCAAAATGTTTCCACAAAACATATTTTAGACAGATGACGTCAAAGGTAAAAATATTCTTCGTCAACTTTCACTATGGATCACCAAAGAAATGAAATGTTTATTTGCATTATACATCGTACAAATAGCAGTATCAATTTTGCTGAAAAAACATGAAAATATGTCCCAATTTTTTTGACGAAATTTTTTTGCTTCTTTTTTCGAGTTGATACCAGGTGAAAAGTGTCAAAAGAAGAAATTCTACACAAAATTTCACTATTAGAATAAGCTATATATGTAGGTATACTATTTTCCTAATAAATAGACATTTCATTTCTTTAGTGATCCAAAGTGAAATTTGACGAAGAATATTTTTGTCTTTGATGTCATCTGTCTGAAATTATGTTTTGTGGGACAATTTTGAATAAAATCATATGAAGTCCGACTTTAACCCTAAATTAGATAAGATTTACAGATTTGGTGTATTCTAAGACATATAGTAAAATTTTATGACGAAAAATTTTGTAGAAAATTTGGATTTGATATGATCATATTATTTCGAAAAAAGGACCAAAAAGACCCCTTTGATAAAATTTTGCCCACATCCTACTCTGTAAAGTTGCCAAAGACACTATATACCTAAAATGCAAGGATTCCATAATATCTTAACTCGAATATTTCGAAAAAACTAGAAATGGGCGGAACTTGCCCCTCCTACTTTGGTTACTTTCCGATGTAAACATAAAAAACGCCGGTACACGTATCTCATATTTTTAGCTCTACTTTCATAAACTAATCGGGTTTTCCCATCATAAAAAATTAAATTTTGTTGCACAGTGTTATTCGCTGAACAAAGTTGCTTGTGTTTAATTAAGAAGGTTCTTATAAATTTCTCGACGACACCATGTATAACAAGAATATAGAATATAGAAAAAAACAGTAACAACGAACGAAACAAAATTTATTGAATGAAATTGTAAACATCGTGGCTGAGGAAATAAATACTCAATACAGGATGATTGCCAAAAAAACTACTTAAAATTGGTTATTGGTCGAGTTAGCATATCCATCATAAAATACAATCTATGAAAAAAACAAAGAATGAGGACAAGTAAAAAATCGTTTTCATACCCTCTATCATAAAATATTCTGAACTAAAATGGAATTATTAGTTCTCTTTCTGTCCACAATTTATTCCTGCCTAAATTAATCTAGAAAATGTATCTAAAAATGCCTTCAATAAGACAGTACCGTTATATGGAGGCTATACCAAAACATGGATTATGTTGAAAATTTTTGATGGAGAGGTGTTGTGACCACTTGGAAACTCCAATAAGAGCAAAATATAGACCTTTAAGTTCGAATGGAACATATGTAGGGCCTTCAAACAACAGGTGGTTCCGTAAAATGAAGCTAAATTCCTTAAAGTTCCCACACCAAAATATGGTCCTTTGTTTACAATTTTTGGTGGAGAAGTTTTGTTATCACTGCGAACCACATATGTCAAATAGTAGGTACTTCAATCAAAACATTTAGCTGTGGGAGATACCAAGACATGGATCTATGTTGACAATTTTTGTGGGAGAAGTTTGATTGCAGGGCACTTCAAATACAAAATTACGGATAGTCAAGCCAAAAAAAGCAAACACAATAATTTTGCCGTGTATAAAATATATTGATTTTGATTCAAAATATGTGGAATCTCTAGGTACCGTATTGTGGCCTAATCGAAAAGTTTCAAACCATTGGAAAGTTGGATATGCTTTAGCATAAACGTACTTAGTACAGTTTGACGTAAGACAATGTGTTGTGCTGTATAAATCGATATGCCAAAAAGAAAATAGAATTTACTTTATTTTAATCCAAGCCAGATATTTTTGGCAAGTTTTGCGGGAAGTATATGTGGTAGGCCGATACTTTCCAAATCGCATCAAACATTTGCCTATTATTGGATATGAAGGAACTGTGTATTCATATATGTACATTTGTCCAGGTTTATACCCGCACGCAGAGAAAAAATATTTTTCGCTTTTGTTGAAACAATATTATCTATTTTAGTTCCAACATTATAATTGCAAATCCAAAAATGCAATCGTTTGCTCCAAACATACAAAACAAAAACAACTTGCGAAATTCCTCAATATTGTAAAAATCATTGACAATACCTATGGCAGGAACTATCATAATCTAGAATTTTTACAAAACAAAACTCACCAAAATTGTTTTTTTTTTTCACCACGGCATCGAATACCGACAGAAGAGAATAAAATTGTCGAAGAAAAGAGAATAATATTGTCCAGCAGACAAAAACTATTGTTGGATATGACAACAACTATTGTTGGATATGAAAAAAACAAATTGTTATAATTAACAAAAACGATTGTTGGACTAAAAATACTACATACGGAATCTAACAATATATTTACAATACATATTTTGCTCTTCGAATATTGTTGGATCAATCATATTTTTTCTATGCGTGCGGTTTCCAAAGGGATAACATAATTTGAAGTGTAGAATTCTCTTGATAATGGACCGATATAGCTTCTCAACATCGTTATAATACGAATTTCACCATATCTGGGAACTGTAATTAGGAACCTTTGTTAATTATATTGACGGTTTTGCTATAAACTGTTTCCATGTAAGGTTTAGGGACATTTTTGTCGTTGATTGTGAGATGTTTCGAAAAAAATTAGGTGTTAATATCATACCTAGTTTTTTATATTTATTTGCGGAGCTTAATGCTTCACTCTTATAACTCCATTTCTCACTTAAGGAAAGTTTGCCACCTTTCCTAAACACCATTATTCCCGATTTAGAAAGATTTACCTCTATACACCATCTGTCGCAGTACGTTTTCAAATTTTTTATCATGCTCTGGAGCGTTTTCGTATTATCTGACATTAATATTCCGACTTCATATTTTCATCGATCCTATATTATGCAACTTATAAATCTTGGAATTTTATCGAATGCCGCTTTCAAATCGACGAAGAAAACATATACCTTTTTGTTATCATTTAATTTGAGGTAGACTAATGCAGCGAGAATGAAGATGTTGTCACCAGACGAGTAATTATTCCGAATTCCTGGCGTAATTCTAACATTTATCATTTTGATCATCAGTTTTCCTATAAAATTCATATATGTTATTCCATGATAGTTGTTCACATCATTCAGGTTACATTTAGGAAATGTGTATAGTAGAGCTACCCAGCAAAATGTTCGATGCCAAAGATGACATTCAATCATGGGTGCAAGTGATCTAGCATGTCATCTTTTTAGCATCTTCATCGATGAATTTTATATGAGCGTGGACCCCAAAAGATGACGTTCTTTTCTGGATCCTAAGCATGTCATTTTAACCAATGCGTTGACATGTCATTTCCACCAATGCTTTGGCATGTCATTTCCACCAATGATTTGACATGTCATTTCCACCAATGCTTTGACACGTCATTTTCACCCATGCTTTGACATGTAATTTTAACCAATGCTTTGGCATGTCATTTTCACCAACCCCTTGGCATGAAATTTTCATGTCTTGTTTGGAAAATGGAAATGCTGTATTGAAATATGGTTTTCATGAAAAACAAAGCTCTTTATTAATTCAAACGAATTCATGAAATAGCTACAATTAATTTATCAGTTTAGTTTTTCAAAAGTTTACATCCAAAATTGCAATGTAATCACCACCGCTGCAACGCAAAAGATTGCTTCCTCCGTTCTCCGCAACTGATATTCTTTCATCTTACAAAAGGTTTTTTCAATTATCTTCCCATCACAAGTTCAGATTTCAACATGGACTCCAAATGCACTCCTTTAAGTATTTTTATTTCGTAAATTACTTTTATTTTATAATTTTGTTATTTTATAACAACATTTTGGTAATTTATACTCTTTTGTTTAGTGACGGAAATATGTAGGGATCTACAACCCGGCTTGCTTTAGGGATCTCTAAGAACAAAATGTAACGAACGGGGAGGAGAGACTTTTTATGGAAAATACCATTTATGCTTAATTAATTTATTTTTAATTGTTTCTTTCCAAAAGTAGTTTCTTCTTTATTTTCAGATTCTTGGACTTTTTTTTCAAATTCCAAGAAGCGAGACTTGATTGATTTCATTCTATGTCAGATTTAGAACAGACAAGGGAACTTTTAAAATAGCAATGTGTGCAGTCCGATTCTATTTTTAGCTCGATGGTTGGGACTTCTGTTCTGTCTGTTCCAGAAACTGCAAGAATCTACTTATTTTTACTACGATAACAATTTTTCCTTTATGTTATCGGAAAAATAGTAAAAATTAGTAGATTTTTGCAGTACTGGAACATACCAAAATGAAAATAAACAGGTATGTAAATAAAAACACAAACATCATCTCTATTGGATCGATGGAATGGGTACAAATGCTGATGAAAAGATCGGATCTTTCACGACTTCCTTTGCATTGGTTCAAATCCTAATGAAAAGATCGGATCTTTCACGACTTCCTTTGAACCAATGCAAAAGATGAGATGAAATCACGTCATCGCAAAGAACCCCTTCCGTCAAATTTTGCTGGGTATAACCAAAATATACTACGACAGTACCATGTACGGAATATTGTCTTGATAACGAAAACGCGTGTTTTATTTCAATTCGGTGGAAAAAAGTTTCCGCACCGACTAAGATTTCTAAATTGGACGTATGTAGAATTTTCGGATATTGACCCAGCAAAATGTTCGATGCCAAAGATGCCATTCAATCATGGGTGCAAGTGAGCTGGCATGTCATCTTTTTAGCATCTTCATCGATGAATTTTATATGAGCGTGGACCCCGAAAGATGCTATTCATTTTTGGATCCAAAGCATGTCATTTACACCACTGCTTTAACATGTCATTTTCACCAATGCTTTGGCATGCCATTTCCGCCAATGCGTTGGCATGCAATTTTAACCAACCCTTTGCAATGACATCATTACGACGAGAGTTTTAACAACGTTGGTTTCGTTATCAATCCTATTGTAAATAACACTGTGCAGCAGCATTTTTGGGGGGTGGAAAATTTCTTTTGGGGATGAAAGCCCTTGATGGGTATACTAAGATCCCAAAAGGAAATTTTCGCCATAGGTCAAGTTTCTGAGATATCGCGCGATTAAGTTTTTGATTTTTTCCCTATAATACTTGGTAAAATAGCTCCATATCTCTGTTTGGCGTTGTTGTAGCTTCATTTTGAGGTGACATATCTTCAGTCAAATCGATTGGCGAATCTTTTTGTAGAACATTTCATTCTTCTAACTCAATGCCTTTCATGTCCTTTTCGTCCTTTATTTCTTGAACCGTAGTGAAAGTACCACAAGATGAGATTTTTCATCATCCAAATATTCTACAAAAATGTTGCTCAGAAGATTTTAAGTACGATTCTCTTTGACAGCTAATCGATTTTGTCCAGTTTTCATTGTCATTTTTGACATTTAATCGGTTTTGGTTCAGAAATAAACTATGTTTTGTTTTTCTGTATATTCGTCATTGGTTATTTATTGGTATGTAGACTTACTAATTAGTTATTGCTTATGTAGGCATCTGAGGTGCTTCTGAAATATTTACCACAAATAGCTCTTGTAATGATGAACACGTTAATAACAAATTTTCTTGGAGGATAGATCCGGTTATCTCAATTTTTGAACCGGATATTCCGACATTAAAACGGATTTTTGAACCGGTTTTAAGTAACCGATTAAACTTATATGAATACCGTTAACAAGCTTATAGAGTTGTCAATCAAATTAAATTAATTCGCTTCTGAAAACTTTATTAGTTGCAGTTCTAGAACAAAAAAAACGTTTTCTTAAACCGTTTTTAAGGAAAAATATCAGTACGCGCAAATATGGTGATCAAAAGCTGGGGGGCGAATAATTCTTTTTGGCGATGAAAGTCTATGAAGATAATATTACGAACCCGGAAGGACAGCTATGCCGTAGGTCAAACTTCTGAGTTATGGCGCGATCAAATTTCGTTATGTTTTTTGTCATGTAGGTATGTATAGTTTGTCAAGAAAGAATTCATTTCGCTATAACTCAAAAGTTTGACCTACGGCATAACTGTCCTTCCGGGTTCGTAACATTATCTTCATAGACTTTCATCGCCAAAAAGAATTGTTCGCCCCCAGCATTTGATCTCCATATTTGCGCGTACTGATATTTTTCCTTAAAAACGGTTTAAGAAAACGGTTTTTTTGTTCTAGAACTGCAACTAACAAAGTTTTCAAAAGCGAATTAATATAATTTGATTGACAACTCCATAAGCTTTTTAACGGTATTCATATAAGTTTAATCGGTTACTTAAAACCAAGAAAATTTGTTATTAACGTGTTCATCATTACAAGAGTTATTTGTGGTAAATATTTCAGAAGCACCCCAGATGCCTACATAAGCAATAACTAATTGGTAAGTCTACATACCAATAAATAACCAATGCCGAATATACAGAAAAATCAAACACAGTTTTTTTCTGAACAAAACCGAGTAAACATCAAAAAGGACAATGAAAGCGGGACAATATTGATTAGTTGCCAAAGAGAACCGTACCTAAAATCTTCTGAGCAACATTTTTGTAGAATATTTGGATGTTGAAAAATCTCATCTTCTGGTACTTTCACTACGGTTCAAGAAATAAAGGACGAAAAGGACATGAAAGGCATTGAGTTAGAAGAATGAAATGTTCTACAAAAAGATTCGCCAATCGATTTGACTGAAGACATGTTACCTCAAAATGAAGCTACAACATCGCCAAACAGAGATATGGAGCTATTTTACCAAGTATTATAGGGAAAAAACAAAAACCTAATCGCGCGATATCTCAGAAACTTGACCTATGGCGAAAATTTCCTATTGGGATCTTAGTATACTCAACAAGGACTTTCATATCCAACAGAAATTTTTCACCCCCCAGACTTTGAGTTCCATTTTGTGTCACAGTGTAATTAATCTTATATATCAGGAAAAATGTGTAAAATTGTCTTTTCCATTTCAAAAAAATCAAAAACATTTTTTGATACTACATCAATGACTTTTAGTACATAGATTAAGAAAAAAATCAGCATTCCAAATCTGTTTTCGTTACTAACCTCGATCGTTGCGCGCAAAAGATATGACCGTTTTAATTATGATAATTAGAAAAAATTCTAAAAAAATCGCGGCTTAATATAGTTAGCTTTAATATCATATTATCGTTAACTGAATTCGTAACCTTTGCGATGATGCAAAAAATAATCGCAAAGTCTCAATGGATTCGCGAAAAATCAAATTTGTTAAATAATTTCACGTATTTACAAACATATTTTTGAAACAATAGCGCTCATACTTACGAAAAATATATGAAAAAATTATAACAGCATCCAGACATTTTGACGAATAAAATGAAACCTAAGTTGTGAAGGTTGGAGCTATAGTGTTCATGTTATTTGCAAAAATACGAAGAAAATATTAGGAAAAAATTAAAATCATATTATTCTAATTTTATTTTTTTATGGTTTTATAGGAAAAGTTGGAGAAAAAATTTTTGAGTTCTTCGTCATTTTCGTGAAAAATGCATGCAATAATGATGATATTCCGTTGTAACAAATTTTTCGCTTATAGTTTTCCTATTGGATAATATTATTAGAACCTTATATTAAATCACAAGGAATTCCAATTGTGGCATAACGTTAAAATAATGTTATATTGAATATTATAACATTTGAGTAGCATATAAACCGCGTAATTATGAAAATGACACGATGCGCATCCGATATTCCAACACAGCGAATCAATCCCTATTATTTGATGTACAGTTTGTCAAATTCTATTTGGCAGCCACGATGTAGCATCTGCTGCATATTAGGGTGCAAAATACTGTAAAATGGTCATAATTTCCGCGAAGTTCATTTAAATTTTATGCGCATCCGATTTCAATAATCACCATTAAAAAATACATCATTCTATGCCGTTTCAATGCGATCCATCAAGAACCGTGGATGTAGCATCGCACTCAATTTTTAGAAAAAATCTGTTATATCTCTGGATTTACGAGGGTTTTTAAATATCTGTTTTCGCACAGTTTAATTACGCGTATCGGTCTATTTATTTACTACTGACACATCCAAAACGCGTTTTAATATGCGATATTTTCAAAATAATTTTTTGCAAATTTTCGAAATTTGAGGGGTATCATATCCGCCGATCTAGTGGGTGGATTTTTACGCGTCGTGGCTTGTTAGATTCAGAACGTAAAAAAACTAAATTTACGCGGGTTTCCACGGAAATCGATTGACGTTTGTAAATTTTAAACCAAAAAAATAGGTTTTTGACAAAAATTAACGCACAAAAATTTCGTGTTTGGGGGCAGATTACTGTGATCCTGTGAGGGCTACACCCTCATGTTATACATTAAAAAATGCGAAATCGCGAGTACTACAATCAAACAATAAGCTTCTAAGGAAATCCAGCTGCGCGTCCCGATTAGAGCAAAAATTCAAAAACCCCATTTTTTAGGTTTCAAAATGTCAGCATCCGTTTGAGGTAGATACAGTGGTTATATTAAAACTTCTCCGTTGAGCATTAAGCTCTACATTGTGTTGTAAAACCACTAATTGGAAAATAACATAATGAAACTCGTTTAATTCAACGATTTTTTCCGATTTTTTTACATTAGTACGACCACAGCTTCCGCTCAAATTATGATTTTAAGAAACCCCTCGGTGAATCGGGCTAAAACAGTTTATTTTACCGAAATGGTATAGTAAAACTGATCGCGAGTTACAATACCCCATACCTCAGTTTCAACATAAGTTAATTTTCTGCAAAAAGCTTGATATTTATACAAATGTGTATAAATAAAAACAATTTATCTCTATTGCATCGATGGAATGGGTTCAAATGCTGATGAAAAGATCGGATCTTTCACGAATTCCTTTGCATGGGTTCAAATGCTGATCAAAAGATCGGATCTTTCACGACTTCCTTTGCATTGGTTCAAATGCTAATGAAAAGATCAAATCTTTCACGACTTCGTTTTAACCAATGCAAAAGATGCCATGAAATCACGTCATCGCATGGAACCCCTTACTTCAAATTTTGCTGCGTTGTAGTACATTTACATATAACCGAATTGAATAAACCCATTGTGTTTTAGATTTCAATTCCATTGAGCATGTGTCAAATAAATAAAGCTATAATATAAACAGGCTATTGTTCAAGCCAGGGTATTTGCAAAGTTAGATGAGATTGCTCGGAAGATGCGCATATGTGAATGCCAATGTCCTATAAACCACGAGCTGAAACAGCTTTATACAGACATCGACAATGACTAATTAAATAATAACTGAATAACTATTTGAGTAATATGTATGTACAAGCAGAAAAATATATGTAAAAAATATGTTTGGATCCAAACAAATATTTGTTTGGGACTGGTTGCAAACAAAGATATATTTGGATCCAAACATAATTTGTTTGTGCCCAAACAAATATAAGCAACGTAGCAAGCGAAGAGGAAAAGAAAAACATGGTATGAATTATGTTGGTCTTTTTTCTTCTTCTTCTTCTTTATTGCATATTCGATATTCGAATGTTAGCGACCATATTACATTTCATGTATAATATTTTATATATCATTGACAAAATATGAAAATAATTCTCTATTTCTTGCGACACTTATTAAATTTTCTGCATTTCGGAATTCTGTCCATTGTTGAATATTTTGGAGCCAGGACATCTCTTGTCTTCCTCTGCTACGCTTTCCTTCTATACTGGCTTGTAGAATTGATTGTAGAATGTGGTATTTTGAGTTTCGCATTATATGCCCAAGATATGCAATTTTTCTCCTTTTTATATGATTGAAGAGTTCTCTTGTTCTGTTTAATCTGCGTAGGACCTCGTCATTTGGCACGTGAGCTATCCATGGGATTTTAAGAATTCTCCGATATATCCACATTTCGAATGCTTCTAATCGCTTGACGTCTACTGCTTTTATAGTCCATACTTCCGTTGCGTATAACAGTACTGGCCATATGTAGGCTTTTATGAACCTTGTCTTTGTTGTGATGTTAATATCATGACTTGTCAAAACTTTTCTATATTTGTGAAAGGCGTCTCTTGCCATTTCTATCCGGCATTTAATTTCTTTGGAGTTATCCCACTGATCATTTATTGAGAACCCGAGATATTTGAAGCTCGACACTCTCTCGAGTGGAGTGTTGTGAATTATTATATTCATGTTTTCGTAATTGTTTTTTCTGCTTATTCTTTTTTCTTAAGTTTTCTAAATACAACCGTTGATTAAATACGGTAAAGCGGGTGAATAACTCAGTGTTTTGTGTTTTCTTAAATAAATGGAGATTTTTAATAAATTAAATGCCCGATACATTTTATAATTGGAAATAAAAGTGGAAATTTTATAATTGAATCAGAAAGGTGAATGGAAATATTTTATTGGACAAGGAAGAAATCGCATTTAATATTGGTAATTACATCAATACATTTTTCATATACATACATACATATGTATATTTGAAATATGGATGTACATATTTACTACATTATATTTACTACATTATATCATTTGATTCCGGATGCCGATTTCCCGCTGACGATTTCAACTTTGAGGAAAAATGTGTTTCAATGATGTTTCTATATATTCTTTCTTTTTAAACGTGTGATTTTTATAAATAATTTCATTCCGTTTTTATTTTATTTATGTTTGTTACGTATTTTTTTGGAATTTTGTATGTACCTATGTGGGCTTGGTATTTCAATAAACCACCACCATTTATAAATGTGTGTATATGTTAGAGATAGCCAGTTAGCGCTTACTGAGAGCAAGTGAGCATACATTTCAATGTGTTTTACTTCGAAATTTACGCTCCCTTGCTCTCATAAGCACCCACTGGTGCATGTGTTTGTTTTTTTTTGTGGCTTTTGGTTTGTTTTTTTTTTTTGCGCCCAAACAAATATGTGTTTGCACCCAAACATATACAGGACAAATATATGTTTGCTGCAAAATATGTTTGGGGCATATGTTAGAGAGGCCTTTTTTCCTCTGTGTAGTTTAACGAAGATAAGTATTTTTTACTCCTTCGGTTAATATAAATTTTCTAGAAATTTTATTCGGCTTTAATTAAAAATGGTAATACTATATGTTTTATTTTATTTAATAGAGAACTCATCCCTCTCCACTTCGTTATGTAAAGACTAAAACAATTTGATGAGTGTTCGTCACATTAATAGTTATTTCCTATAACGTCTATCAGATTAAAGTATTTTAATGAACAATTTTATATACATATTTTCAGTTTATTTAATTGAATTTTCAACAACAGATATCATTTGGCCTGTTAGTTAGTATTGATATTAGTTTAGTCAAATATGATATACATGATATGTATACGGGGGTTTATGTTCTCGTTAGTTAGAAAAATAAAATGTAATTATTATAATTGCATATTTTTCACAATTATATCGGTATCATAGTTATTTCCATGAAATATGTAATATGAAACTGTTCATTTCTACAAAAGATTTGGAAGACTATGACTGACAAGGATTGGTAGAAGAACAGTAATCATATAGCAACATATCATTTTGCGCTTGAATGTTGTTTTAATGCAATTATCACTTTAATGAACTTCAATCGGATAGAAGGAGTGCACATTGGGTACGAATTATTTCAGAGCAAAAGTACAAACAAAAATATCGTTGTTGTTTTTTGTGTGGGACGGTTTTCAAAGGCATTTGTATCTGAAATATTGTTTTTAGGTCCATATTTTATATGTATATAACATTTTGAAATGCTGTTTATTTACATTCTTCATTCTGTTCCCTCAAGGGTGTTATAGTTAGTTAATAGTTTTTTTTTTTTTTTTTTTTTGATAGAACAATTTTTTTAGTTAAAAATATGTTTACTAAATGGATATTAAATGTTATTCGGGTAAAGAACTTGGTAGCCTTACGAATATAAAGTAATTACTGTATAATCGCTATTTCTCGTAGCCAGTCATGAACCGCTCTTTAGTTCGTAGATACAAAGTCGGTTCTACTTCTCAAAAATTCGAATGACATTTTTACTCATTGAGAACGTTAAATCAATCGACTTGCACCTCGGCCTTTGAATAGACCAAACATTCTTACTGACCTCAACTAACACGTCCGTATAGAATTTGATTAAAAATGTTAACATGTGTTTACATATACTTAAGTATGTATGTACATAAGTCGTAAGATTTATATTTACGATTTCCAGCTTTAAATATTTTCCCAAATGCCCACTGTGTCATTTTGAATGGCCTGCTGTTTTCACATCATTATCCACCGCGAGAATTTACGGAAAACCAACCAAATGTGAATGGTCTTCGATACAATGTTGCTAAATTACACATTTGTTGAAAAATGCTATCAATTCATGTGCGGTTACACACTAAGAGAGAGGCCAAACGACAGAAAACTGCTAGAAGAAAAACTTGGCAGAAATTTTAAGTATTCATATTTGTATACATTTGTATATTTGTTGTACGTTTGTATGTATATGTTTTCTAAATAATGAATGTCAGATAAATCGTATTGTATAATGTTTCCAACAAAATGAACTGCAAATGCGCAAAATGTTCAACTCAACCACAGAATTGTTGCGGTTGGTCAGTAATTGATGATCGTACGATATGCCATCAGATGTGCTAAAACATAAGAGGATTGTGACTAGAAGTGATATTTAATGCACAAACACGTTCCTTTAGATTGTATTTCTCTTACGGAATTGTACACATCGGTATCTCGATTTTATTATATTAATTTTAACTATTTAACAATAATTATATCTTCTATATATGGTTACATACATATATTAAATTCTGCTGTCACAGTGTTCTTCAAATACTCCTCCAAAGTCACTAGCATTTGAACTAGTAAAAAGACGTTAATTCGGTCAACTACGAACTTGAAAATACCTCAAACCAAAATCGGAGGTCAAAATACCTAAATTCGGAAGGCACCATTACACATATTTGGGCTATCTCAAATCATGACAACCTTTGGCAGATAATCTCTTCAAAACACCTAAAATCTGTAGGTGTCGTTATATTGGGCTACGCCAAAACAAGTACTTATATTGGCAATCCGGAGGTACCATTATATGGGTGTCTATTAGGGTTATGACTTTTCGACATTTTTTCTCAAAAATGATTTCCTGTAGGAAGGATGAATGAACTTTTGTCTATTAATCACAAAAGTAACGTTTATTCCATTCAAATATATAAAAAGTTCACGCATAAATCCAATTTCAAAAAAAAATTTTTTTTTTTTGAAAAAAAAGTATGAAATCAAAAAAAAAAAACATCCCAAAAATACTTTCCTGTTGCACTGAAAAATAAACTTAAGCCTACTTATAATTAAATTAACGATTATTCCATTCAAATATGTAAAAACGTCATGCACAAACAACTTTGAAAAAATTTTGAGTTTTCTTTTTATACCCTCCAACATAGTATGGAGGGTAATTAAGATTGTTTTTCTGTTTGTAATGCATTGAAATACTCATTTGCGACCCTATATAGTATATATTCTTGATCAGGGTAATTCTGAGTCGACCTATGCTTGTCCGTCCGTCTGTGGTAATCACTCTAGCATCCACAAGAATCGGGATAGGACGCGGAAATTTTGGGAAAAGGTGTCTATTGTTTGCAAGCAGGTCAAGTTCGATGATGGGCATTAAGGATTCTTAAGTGTCAAGAAACTTACATAACAAAACTTGTGGACATAGGTCCATGTTTTGGAATAGCCCCCTATAACAGTACCACCCGATTTCAGGTATTTTGATGTTTTTAGTCACATGTTTAGACCGAATTAGCTATAATTTGACATTTAGGGTTCCTAGGGACCACAACATATATTCAAAAAACTATGGACATAGGTCCATGTTTTGGTATAGCCCCCATATAACGGTACCTCCCGATTTGCGGTATTGTGAGTATTTTAACAAACTGTCAACATAGGTCTATGTTTGGATATAGCCCCCATATAACGGTACCTCCCGATTTTCGGTATTGTGAGGATTTAACCTACAAATTTTAATCGAATTAGCTGTAATTTGACATTTGAAGTTTTTAGTGGTCAACATATATATCCACCAAAAAGTATGTTTGGATATAGCCCCCATATAACGGTACCTCCCGATTTTCGGTATTTTGAGGACTTTACCTAGAATTTGTAACCGAACCGAGCTGTAATTTGACATTTGTGGAACTCAGTCGTCATCTTTGATGTATGGTTCCGAAGCAGAAAATATTCGTTGACGGTGAATATCGACGTCGTATGAACCACGAGCTGTATCTGCTATACAACAACATCAGTATAGATAAACGTATCGAGATGCAACGATTGCGTTGGCTAGGCCATATCATAAGAATCAGCGATGATGAACCCGCTAAAAAGGCGAATAAACACGTGCCACATGGCGGTGCGCGCAGAATTGGCAGGCCTAAACATAGATAGAGTAAACAAGTGGGTTGACGACGTGAAAAGGAGCGGTATTTCAGACAGGGAAGCAGTAAACAGAGAGAGAGAGTTGGAGATTTTTTCTTAGTTCGGCTTATGGAACTATTGTTCTGTGATGGGCCAGCTAAGTAAGAGCTCAGTGGTCACCATACCTCTCCACCAAAAATTGTCAACATAGGTCCATGTTTGAATGTAGCCCCCATATAACGGTACCTCCCAGTATTTTGATGAATTTTAGCTAAAATGTTTAACCAAACTACCTGTAATTTGACATTTGAAGTACGTAGAGGTCACCACACCTCTCCACTAAAAATTGTCAACATAGGTCCATGCTTGGATATAGCCCCCCATATAACGGTACCGCCGATTTTCGATATTTTATGGATTTAAGCTACAATTTTTAACCGCACTAGCTGTAATTGGACACTTGAAGTTCTTAGTGGTCACCACATCTCTCCAACAAAAATTGTCAACATAGGGTAAAAGCCCCTATTACCGGCCAGTACTAATAATCGGCCATTTTTGTATTGAAACTCAAATAACTAATATTTATTACAACAAAACGTGAAAAATAAACTTATGTAAGCTTTAACGCTACTGTCAGCTATATTTGTGTAAGATTGCATGGAGATATGATAATTTATTACGCCAAAATTTAGGCTTTTTATTTTTAACACAAGTGTAAATCGTCTCTCTTACAGAAAAAATAGTAATCTTGTCGACTTTGTATGTTCGATAATTATACTAAAATGAAAATGTTTCTTCAGAATTTTATTTATTATAGTAAAGAACAGTCTAAAGAATACATTTGGCAAGACAATTATTAGAAAATATATTTTTAAGTTTGTTATTTTTATGGGGGCCGACTTTAGGAACCACAAAAGTATAGGTATAGGAACATGGCATGGGTGTGGAAAACATGAATTTTCTCGATTATTATTAGCTCAACTTTGCTTAAACTTGAGAAAAACTTTAAGTAACTACTCTAAATTCAAATTAGAAACTATTTTTGAAAAAAACTATGAATTTTATCAAATATAGGACTAGTGGCCGAATATAAGTACATGCCATGGACGACTATTGGGTATAGTGGCCGAATATTGGTACAAAGGTACTTTTTTAAACAAATTTAAATTTTCACAAATATAAGAAAAATAATTAAAAATGTGCTTATTAAATCTAAAACTAGACAAAATTTCGAGTCATATGATATCAATCAAACTGACTTCAATATAATTGGACATTTTCACTCGGAGAAGTGAAAGATTGAAAATAAGAAAATTCTTAAGAGGCCGACTATTGGTACACTTACCCTAGGTCTATGTTTGTATTTATAACGGTACCTCCTGATTTTCGGTATTTTTAGGATTGAAGCTAAATTTTTTTTGTCTTAACTACCAATAATTGTACATTTGAGGTTCCCTGCAGCCATGTTTTGGTATAGCCCCCATATAACGGTGCCTACCGATATTCGGTATTTTGAGGGTTTGGCTACATATTTTGACTGAACTATACCGATACCTAGACCTATGTAGACAATTTTTGGTTTGACTGTAGGTAAAACCTTTGTAGGTAAAACCTTTAAAATATCGAAAATCGGGAGATACTGTTATGTGGGAGCTATACCAAAACATGGAACTATGTTGATTTTTTTTTGTAAATAAGTTTCGTGTCTGCAGGGAACATCAAAAGTGAAGTTACGGGTAGTTCAGTTAAAAAATTTAGCAAAAACCATTAAAATACCGAAAATCAGGAGGTACCGTTATATGGGGGCCATACCTAAACATGGACCTATGTTGACAATTTGTGAAGAAGTTTCGTAGGGAAACTCACATGTCTAATAACCGGTAATTTAATCAAAAATGTAGCCAAAACCCTCAAAATACCGAATGTCGGTAGCACCGTTATAGGGGGGAGGGCTATACCAAAATATGGCCCTTTTTTGATGGAGAAGGTTCGTGACTACAAGGAACCTCACATGTCAAATTACAGCTAGTTCAGACAAAAAAATTTAGCTTAAATCCTAAAAATACCGAAAATCGGGAGGTACCGTTATATGTGTCTATATCCAAACATAGACTTGAGAACTTCAAGTGTCAAATTACAGCTGGTGCGGTTAAAAATTGTAGCTAAAATCGGGGGTACTGTTATATGGGGGCTATATCCAAATCACCAAAGTATTATAGGGAAAAATTAAAATTTTCATCACGCGACAATTTGGAAACTTGATCTATGGCGAAAAACTCCTTTTGGATTCTTTATATATTCAACAAGTGCTATCATTTTCAAAAGATAATTTCCACCCCCAGACTTTGAGTTCCATTTTATGTCACAGTGTAATATATGTACATATCAATCTATGGGTCCTAGCGACTTAATGCAGTACGAGGTCATCTTAATTTGAAGTATTTTACTATTACCAACACATTGTTCAACCGAATGTGCCGTAATCAAGTACAAGGAATTATTATTACATAGTAAACTTCCCCATTTTTAATGATCTCATGACTGAAACATGTATCAAGATATATCGTTGTTCTTGGTGTATTAAAGGTTATTATGACCTTTACTTGGTTACAAATGTTACTAACGGTACATTTAATATAAAATATAATAAATATTACTTAATTGTCAAATCAAAATATGTGCATACATACTCACATATATACGTATGTACATGTATCATAAGTTGACTCATCAAGCACAATACCATGCTAAAGTTAAAAATAATTTTAAAATTTGACCCTTAACAATATAAACCTTTTAAATTTATGCTGTTTTGAAAAATATTTAATCCTCTTTAAGAAAAATCTAATCAGCTTATAGTTCTGGCAACTTTCAGCTAATCCAAATCTGTCCATTTACATTTTAATTGATTTGGTAATACTCATAGTTACATAGTTGTTATTATGTACGTATACATACATACATATCTATGTATGTAGCACTCACCAGCAAACAACATTGATACGTATGAAACACTTGTTGTAAAAGCTCTTTCGAAAAACAAACGGTCATTTGTATTGTACAATGTTGAACAACATTTCCGTTCGGTTCTTTATCACTTACATTTGAAATAATAAAATAAACGCAAGAATGAAAAGAAAAAAATACTGATATAAAATTGAAAATTAGTTGAATTTGTGTTTTGTTTTTTCTCTTCTCTAAAGAATGGTGTTTAGTGTTTGGTATTGTTATGCATGAATATGTAGTTTAATTATACGGCTTAATGGCTACATTATGTTAATTTTTTATTTAGTATTTTTCTTTTTTTCAATTTAAACGAGAACTTTGTGTTCGTTCCTATTGCCCAGTACGGTTGTTGATTTTTTTGCTCATTTCCAGTTTCAATAGCAGCCATTGTTGTTGTTCTTCTGATGTATTGCGGCTGTTGTATTGTAAAATTTTATTTGTAAATTTATTTATTTAGTAATAGCGGATATAATTAATCTCTATTATTTTCAAACCATTAGATTTATGATATGATATGCAACAACAACAGCAACACCAACAATGCACAGTAAAATGGAAAAGAAGTCATGACTGTTATATGGAACAGTATTACAAAGCCACAAAAAAGTGTTCTTTTGTCTTCTATTTGAATGTTTAGTATTATACAGTGAAGAAATTAGGCGTAAAGTAACAGTTAACAAATGGTCAAAGCTAAAAATATGGAAAATGATTAAGTTTTAAAAGACATATTTTCGCCTTATATTGTCGATTTACGATGCTGAATAAATATTTGCGGCCACAATTTTTTTTCTGAATTTCCTCTTAAGAAGTCGATGTTATGCAAAAAGTTTTCTGGAGTTGGGTTAAATATTAGGTTTGTATATAAAAAGATATATGTTTGTTTTTTCTTATTCAATAACCGCTCAAAATCGGCGTTAATGTGGAGATAGAAATTTTCAGTGTATGTATGAGTAAATTGGAAGTACCTACATGCAATATTTGAAAACTGGAGCAGGGGGATCAGATGAGCTGCTAATGCAAATATAACATATTTGAATCTCTATTAGGTTGAGAGCCTTCAGAAAGTTCAGGACCCCACTTATGAGGAATCTATCTACTCTTTCTAGGTTGACAGTATAATGGACTTCTGACTGAGCCATCGCTGCTGGTAGTTGGCTTCAACTCCAGACAATAGGTCAAAATTGACTGTTCCCATCTCCACAATCTGTCCACTAGGCTTGAAATATGTGTCTCATTATATGCATTGTGTCTCAAAAAAAACATTGTTCCACAACATCCCATACGGGACAAGGGAGACTTCTTATACGTTTTAAAATAAAAGATTCATTAGTATCGAAATGGGGTTCGATTTTTTTCTAAGGGGACCCTTTCTTTATAATATGCACCACCAAGCTGATGGACGTAAAATTTTATCCCGTTACTAATTGTCGTTTATAATTTGTTTACATTTATATTCTGCATATTAATGTGTGTACATATGTATATTCTGCTAAGTATCAATGAAGAAGGTTTGATTGATTATAACAGAACATTTTGACATTTTACACAACCAATGAATAGTTACCAGATACTGTACTACAGCTTTTTTGCAAAAATGCATCTTTAGCTTTGATCATTATAAAAAATATGCCATATATTTAATGTATGTTTGCGCTGAAATATTTATAACAATAACAATGCTATAAATTTTATTTTGAATTCAATTTTTCCATATCGAGAAGATGTTTATTGCCTGCGTCTTCTTCAAATCGATGGTAACAGGCAACCACTTTCCTCGCACTCATCGAATGGCGTCAATTTACAAATAACAACTCCTCCATCATCTCCCGCAACAAGACATTCCGACAGGCAGATACATACATATATATGTATAAATATCTATATGTCTATCTGTTACCATTCGATACAAGTTATAATTTAGTATGTACAAAAAAAAACAAATTTAATGAAATTTCGCTGGATAGATGCCATTCGATTTTATAATCGATAATAAATCCTAGAATATGTGCCAGCAATAAACTATAACATTTATGTACCTACTTATATGAAGCTTAAATGGTGGACTTGATTTATGCTTTGCAGTGGTGTATTTATGTGTTTACTAACGTCGTAAGCGGAATTGTAAATATTTATTTAATAAATTTTTAAATGAAAATAAGCAAACAACAATGTTCCTTAATAAAATTATTCCAATAATATAAAGGCCAAAATTTGTAATAATAACTTTATTGAAGCCAATATTTTTATTATTTATTTTTTTTTTTTAATTAATTTATGCATTGCATAATTGTTAGGTTTAATTTTTTATTTTCGTTTAAGTTATCTTCTTAAAAGATATTTTTGGGGATAAAAAAAACATACTTTTGTATTCAGTCTGACTGACACATTGAATTTTAATGTCTTATTCGTCTGTTGTTTATTATCACATCAAACAATGTCTACAGATTAATTCTTCTGAGAACTAATGTTATTACATTTTGACAAGCAACATTTGTCAGATGCCCCCAGTGAGTATTATATTATTCTCGTAATATTACATTAATGAGATTTAATGTCCCAAACTTCTGGGTTTCCCTTAAAAATTAAGCTTTAAAATATTCCTGTACATACATACATATTAATGAATACTGTAAATAATGTATTAGAAAATGAAGCTTCTTTCAAATCAAAGTTTATTTATACACATAAGTATAATTTTATAAGGTAGAAGTGATTAACTGATCGGAGCGAGACTGGAATATTCATTCAGAAAATCTAATAAGCGAGGTGCAGAATTCGAGTGCCATGGTAGGGCACTCCTTCTCAGATCAATGTTTGAACTAATACGGCCACTACCGAAACCTATAAGTTTCCAAAACAAATCCAAAATTAATCAGTTCGGATTTGTATATATCTCCCATATACATGTTTGCCCAACTTGAGGTAATTGGTTCAGCAAATTGTGTCCAATTTTTTATAAAATTTGAAAAATGTCACCGAAATTAGAAATAAATTTGCCAAATTGTTCAGATTTGGATATAGCTCTATTATATATTTTCGACAGATTTAAGGTATTTACTGCACCAATTGCAGTGTTGCCGAATTTGATGATTTATCGTCATTTTGAGGATTTTTTGGTCCAAAATTGAAAAATGACGATTTTATGGCCTAAAATGACGATTTTTCATATAAGCCGAAATTGCATGAAATAAAACACGATAACTATCATAGCACCAAAATTCCACAAATGATTTTAAGACAAAAATTCTGTATACTCGATTTTATGCGTTTTTTTAATATTCTTAGTAATTTCAAGATTGGATATATTTATATATTTGAATTTGTTTTGTTTATTGTGGACAACGGCACATCCCGAATAAAACTATTTTAATGGTTTTTGCCTCACCTTCGAATTAAATCAACTAAAAATTTTCGTTTAGGATTGTTAGTTGATGAATTGTATTTACCTCGTTTTGAATGACAGTTTTTTGATCGATTTCCGACTGTCGTAAAACCAAAATGTACGTGGATGACTGACAAACATGGATGGTCACACTGTCAACAAAGCGATATTTGAACAAAGCTGTCATTCAAAACCGAAAATATGTACCCAGTTTTACCTTGCTGGATTGCGATAGGGAAAACTCTCACCTTGTGAAAACTTTTTTATAGCGGTACTAAAGTCAGATTTGGTTAGATTTATTGTTCTGGGTTGTATATCTTATGTTTTCAGTCTCATTTCATAACTATCAGCGAAAAATCGCATTAAACGGTAACTAAACTTAGTTTTGGAATTTCCCGAATTTGATTGACGATTCGCTCAAAAACTGTCGGCATAAGCGTTGCCACCATTTAACTTTTTTATACTCTCAGATTTTAGGCTAGAAAGGGTATATACCCTTTGATACGACCAAAAATGTGCCTCATCGAAATAACCGTTTTAGACCCCAAGTATGTTTGGACGAAATTTGGATCCGATTTAGCCGCCCGTGCGCACGATAACTCACGAACGGATCAACCGATATGAACCAAATTTTGGTTATGGTAATATCTTGTCCAAACTTAGTTTAGTTAGAAGGACCATATCGGTCCACTCCTTCGGGTACCTCCCCCACAAAAGCTCAAAATTTTTCTGTAAAATGGTGTGAACGATAAATCTCGAAGGGAGCAATCGATTTCGTCCAAACTTTGCACATCGTATTATTCCTTCCAGATATATATATATATATATATATATATATATCTGGCTAGAATATGGACTATATCGGGTCCACTCCTTCGGGTACCTCCCACACAAAATTCGGATAAAGTGAATTTTAAGAGCTTCTTTCGGATCGTTTTGAATTTTTTTCAGTAGTAGTTGTCCTTGCGGCTCCCATTGCGGCGGTACAATATTTTTCTTGCGCAAGTCCATACGTCCTGAGATATTGCCCTAAAAGCTCCAACAAACACTGACGGCACCAACAAAAATGGCAACTCCGCAAGATAATTCTCGCAGGGAGTTTCTGATTGGTACAAACTTTGCACATTGTATTATGTCATCCAGTCATGTATCAGGTTGGAATATGGACTATAGCGGTCCACTCATTCGGGTACCTCCCACACAAAATTAGCAAAAAGTGAAGTTTAAAAGCTCCTCTCGCATCGTTTTGATTCTTTTTTCTCAGTAGGTTGTTCTACCGGCTTCATTTACAATTTTTTCCGGAGTAAGTCAATACTTCCTGAGCTCTAGAACCCTGCCGGCAATACTAAAATGGATAATGTGCAAAATAACTCTAAAACTTTTTTAACCATTTCTTCCAAACTTAGTTTAACGTAATTTAATATTTCGAGTCCATCAGCACAGCTGACTGATACTTTCTTAATTGTTTTTTTTTTTTTTTTTTAAGTTTTAGTTTTGTCTACCAAATTCGTTATTAATTGGGTTTTTGTGTTCCCAGAAGATAGAAAACTTACTTATCCAGTTTTATGTATTTAGACGGTTTTTTTTGTAAAATCTTCCAACCGAGATTGCTGTAATTTAATGTTGTGTTTTGCCATTGGATACAGAAGCTCAATTCGTAAAATTGCAAATATTGGTCAATGTTTTGGATATCGTCAGATTATGACTTTTTTGAAGGGTGAATTTATTATCAGTTAAGATATTCTTCTCCTTTCCTTTCATAAACTAAAGGAAACCTTACAGTGCCTGACATAATTATTTTGACAAGTTTGAAAAAATTATGTGTTTCGTTTTCTACCGGATTAGTCTTCTACAAAAATATGAAAGAATATTCTGGTTAATCCTTTACTAGAGTACTTAAAATTAGTAATAAATTTTATCAATTCAAATATACGCTTGCGTTTTTGTAATGGAAATAAGGTTTCACAACCTGGCATAAGTATTTTGACAGAATTATTCTACTGATTTTTAAACCTCAACAATTAAAAATTTCTTTTTTATTTTGTTGATTATCTGTACCATTATGGACCTATTTACGGATCGATATTTCAAGCATATAGGGATATTCAAGAGATTTATCATTAAACAACATTATCGATGGTTTTCACCCATTATCTTGGAATATTTTGGTGATTTAGACTTTTTTATGAGAACAAGAACATTTTTTTCTCTTATTTGAAGGAAATAACTTTAAGATTGAACCCGAAATACGCTCCGATCGTGCTAAACAAAAATTCACCCTTACCATAGTAGCAGTATTCTGCCAATGAATGCATAACACTTCGATCAGTGTACTACCATGTTATTATGAAAGATCGTTCAAAGTGCCAAAATATTCATTATAGTCAACAAGATTAACGATAAAAATTATATATCGCAGTATTTCAAATGGTGGATCAGACTATTCTGATGCCTGGAAGGACATTTATTTCACAAAGATACCCACCTTTCTTGCGGTTTTGGCATATAAATAGCACCAGAAGGACATTTATTTCACAAAGATACCCAATTTTCTTGCGGTTTTTTGATCAAGCTTACTGAAATATGTATTTTAAGATGAAATATGTTCAAATATACTTTTATCAGTCCACAATATGCTCTGCCACAATGATTGTGGGGTATAAATGATTTTTATTGAAAATCTAATTGACAATTTTTGTAGCTATGCCTTATAAACCGAGTGGAATGGCAAAATATGACTTCAAATTAATTCTTTTGTCTAATGTCTAGAGGTTCTAGTCTTAATAGAGAACTTATTTTTACATCGAAATTGCCCAGAAGATGAGGATTTGTGTACATAAGTAAGATTAGATTTGTAATCCTGCTCTATTTTCCGGAGAGCAACTTCTGTAATTTCACATTTTCTGGATAGATCCTGCATATTTACAGCGTTTTCAGTATTTTGATATTTATTCGTTACAAAATAAATAGATAACTGCAGCAATTTCTAATCATTAGCTAAACTTATCACCGAAACTGTCATTTTAAATTTCGTTACAACTTTTGATACCAACATTCCCTATTTTAATTTAAAATCTATGACTGTCAAGTACATATTTACTTAAATGTTAATAATTAAGCTAAAACAATTAATTTTGGTACCAAAACGTACGATTAAGTACCAAAAGTAACATAAATATGACGTGTCAAAGTGCTTATCACGTTTTGCATTTTCCTCCATTTTTAAGCATTCACCAACCTAATCACAAATGAACCTGGAATTTCTTTGATATATTTAATTTTATTTAGCTGAGAGGTCAAAGAAAAGCCCTGAGCTGTTAATATCCCGTTTTATAAATGCTGACAATAATAATATGCCTTTTAAGACAAATGTAGATTTTGTCAAAATAATTATATATATATAAAAAGTTCGGCCCGGCGGAACTTAACGCCTCGTTGGATATTTGTTTTTGTGATCTTCAATGTAAGGCTACACGTGTACTTCTTATTTTGTACTTTGAAATTTAAACAACATACTTCTGTAAAAGAATTTTCCAAATCAAAGTAGAAAAATACAAGAAAAAAACTTTATAACATTTGTGCGTGTGGAGTATTTTGTACATATCAGTTTTTAAAAATCTCTTATATATATTTGAAAATGTGTTATTTGTTTATTCGAATGGCCACAAAAGATACTGGCGAAATTTAACATAAACAACCGCTATGGAGGCCAACACAACTTTTAAAAACAAAATCATAACAAACAAATACAAAATACCTTGGCCAAATTAGAATAGGCAACATTCAAAATACCCCCATATAACGTATGCCTTTTTTGTTCTTGTATATATTTATGTATTTTTATTGTAAAGTTTATGATAACCAAGCGTAACTATCTTTTGCTTTGCAGGAAAAACAACCCAATTATCTTATCGTTCGTCGACGTTTTTGACTTTTTGTTTGTTTGTTTTGAAAAAAGTATGGTTTCAGGGCATTATTTTCGCCTTTAATTGTATTTTTGGTCGGTTTTCTTTCTTAATCTCACCTAGCAACTAAATGCCCGAAACTGTGGAATAATTATTCCAACATATATGGGTCGACATATTAGACAGACGGGCCCACCTTGTATGGTCATAAACAAAAATATAAATAATCACATAAAATACGAAAACAAATGACTCACATAGAAGAAGAACTTTTGTTGTTATGTGCTACTTTATTTTTTGTTTATTTTATTTTTTTATAACAGGAGAACAAGAACTCTTAAAGTTCAGAGATAATCGCAATGTTTTCATCGATAGCTAACCATTCATATAAAAGTGTACACACATATGTATGTAAAAACACTTGTCTCTAAGTGAATAGAAAACAAATACATATATTTAGTACTTGAACTAATCACTGAATTTAAACTTTTTAGTAACACCACAGACAAGTTTTTGTGTTAAAGTCTTAAAGATAGACCGCCTCTTAGGCGATTATAATTATTGTACTTAAGTGAAATCAAACTAAACACTAACAATTTATTGGAGAATAAATACATTTGTTTTTATTGTGGTTAAGAGTGCAGAGCCTTTGCCTCCGTCAGTCGTACTTTCTAATTTGTTAATAAAATGGAAGAGCAATTTGAGTCCAGTTCTTACCAATTCATTCCAGTAAATGGGCTATATGCGGATAGGGCCGATCATGCGACAGCCCAAATCCTTAGAAATATGTATATATGTGCACATGCTCTTAACAAATCCCAAACCTTAAAAAAACTAGTGATACCCATTTGTGGCAGAAAAACAAAATTCGCGCATATCTTTAATCATTAAAGATCTTTATCTCAAAATTTCGGTGTATGTCAAACTGTTGCTTGAATTCATTTATTTCTTTATGCCTGACAAATACAAAATTTTTAATGTTATGGAAATTCGTTATATATATTATAGGTTGTTAATTACAATCCAAACAATTTGTTTAGAAAATTAAAAAGAAATCAAAAAAAAAAAAGTCATTACCATATAATGACTTTATTCAGTAAATTTTTGCAGTTGTAACTACTTACTGATTGACCGTAAAAGTCATTATTTTTACATGGGGATGTCATAGGAAGGAAGTACTTCCTTAAATGTGTTTTTAAGTATATATTTAACCACTTACCAGTAGTCAAAAAAAAAAAAAAAACTACAAAGCGTATGTTCTATTTTTAGAAAAATTGTGGTGAAATTAAATTCAAATTCAATACTTCAATTACACTGTGCAACAAAATGGAGCTCGAGGTCTGGGGGGTGGAAAATTCCTTGTGGGGGTGAAAGCCCTTGATGAGTATATTCAGAACCCCAAAGGGCAGATCCGCTGTGAGTCGAACTTTTGAGTTATGGCGTGATGAATTTTTCACTGGAGACCCTATAAGCCCTCAGATATTAGCGTTATATCTTTGTCCGCTGTTGTTTTAGCTTATTTTTGAGATCACATTTCTTCAGCCAAATCAAATGAGGATTATTTTCGTAGAGCATTTTGACCTTCTATCTCGCTTCCTTCAATGTCCTTTTCGTCCTTTATTTTAAGAGCCGCTATAAAAATACCACAAGATGACGTTTTTCAGCTTCGAAATGTTCTGCAAAAATGTCTGCCAGAAAATTTTAGGTACGGCTCTCATTGACAACAAATCGATTTTGTCGCGTTTTCATAGTCATTTGTTACATTTACCTCTGTTTGCTCAGAAAAAAACTGTGTTTTGTGTTTTTGTATGTTCTGCAACGAATATACAAAAAACAAAATGTAGTCTTTTTCTGAACAAAAACAGGGTAAATGCACAAAACGTCCACGAAAACGCGACAAAATCGATTTGTTGTCAATGAGAGCCGTACCTAAAATTTTCTGGCCGACATTTTTGCAGAACATTTCGAAGCTGAAAAACGTCATCTTGTGGTATTTTTATAGCGGCTCTTAAAATAAAGGACGAAAAGGACATTGAAAGAAGCGAGATAGAAGGTCAAAATGCTCTACGAAAATAATCCTCATTTGATTTGGCTGAAGAAATGTGATCTCAAAAATAAGCTAAAACAACAGCGGACAAAGATATAACGCTAATATCTGAGGGCTTATAGGGTCTCCAGTGAAAAATTCATCACGCCATAACTCAAAAGTTCGACTCACGGCGATTCTGCCCTTTGGGGTTCTGAATATACTCATCAAGGGCTATCACCCCCACAAGGAATTTTCCACCCCCCAAAATTTTGGTTCACAGTGTTATTTTTTGTTTTTATTTATTCTTTTTCTTTTATTCCGCTCCCTGCGGTACCTCCGAATTTTTTGTAACGCGACAAAATCGATTTTTTGTAACGCGACAAAATCGATTTGTGAGGATTTATGCCACATTTTCCTACTAAATCATCCGTAATTTGGTTCTTAGGGTTCTTAGGATCAAAAAATGTGGACCTGGGTCCACGTTTGGGTATGGTCCCCACGTAACGGTACCTCCCAATTTTCAGTATTTTGAGGATTTTGGCTACATTTTCCGAAAATTAATTTTTCGCCTGCAATAACACTGTGCAACAAGGTTTCTGTGCGGTGGAAAATTCCTTTTGGAGATGAAAGCCCTTAGTGAGTATATTAAGAACCCAAAAGGAAATTTTCCCCATAGGTCAAGTTTCTGAGATATCGCGCGATGAATTTTTTGAATTTTCGCCAGTGATGCCTGAGAAAATAGCTTTATATCTCTGTTTGCCGTTATTGTAGCTTCATTTTGAGATTACATGTCTTCAGTCAAATCGAATGGCGAATCTTTTTGTAGAACATTTCATTCTTCTAACTCAATTCCTTTCATGTCCTTTTCGTCCTTTCTTTCTTGAACCGTAGTAAAAGTACCACAACATGAGATTTTACAGCATCCAAATATTCCACAAAAATGTTGCTCAGAGAATTTTAGGTACGGTTCTCATTGACAACTAATCGATATTGTCACGTTTTCATTGTCTTTTTTGACATTTACCCTGTTTTTGTTCAGAAAAAAACCTATGTTTTGTTTTTCTGTATATTCGTTATTTGTTATGTATTGGTAGGTAGACATGCCCATTGGTTATCGCTTATATTGACATCTGGGATGTATCTGAAATATTTACCATATATAGCTCCCGATATGCTGAACACGTTAATGACAAATTTTCTTCGAGAATAGATCCGGTTATCTAATATTTTGAACCGGATATAGCGATATAAAACCCGGATTTTTTTACCGATTTTAAGTAACCGATTAAGGTTATATGTATACCATTAGAAAGCTAGTCAGATTGCCAATCAGGGAAAATAAATTTTTTGACAGCATCTTACCTGAGTTCGGTCCTAAAACAATAAACCCATATTCTTGAACCGTTTTTAAGGAAAAATATCACTGCGCGTAAATAAGAAGATCAAAGCGTGGTGGGTGAAATATTCTTTTGGCCGATGAAAGTGGATGAATTTAATATTATGAACCCGGAAGGACAGTTATGCCGTAGGTCAAACTTCTGAGTTATAGCGAAATGGAATTTATGTTACGGGTTTATTGTCGTGCTCTTAAAGTTCATCAAGAATGTATGCATCACGCCATAACTCAGAAGTTTGACCTACGGCATAACTGTCCTTCCGGGTTCATAATATTAAATTCATCCACTTTCATCGGCCAAAAGAATATTTCACCCACCACGCTTTGATCTTCTTATTTACGCGCAGTGATATTTTTCCTTAAAAACGGTTCAAGAATACGGGTTTTTTGTTTTAGCACCGAACTCAGGTAAGATGCTGTCAAAAAATTTATTTTCCCTGATTGGCAATTTGACTAGCTTTCTAATGGTATACATATAACCTTAATCGGTTACTTAAAATCGGTAAAAAAATCCGGGTTTTATATCGCTATATCCGGTTCAAAATATTAGATAACCGGATCTATTCTCGAAGAAAATTTGTAATTAACGTGTTCAGCATATCGGGAGCTATATATGGTAAATATTTCAGATACATCCCAGATGTCAATATAAGCGATAACCAATGGGTATGTCTACCTACCAATACATAACAAATAACGAATATACAGAAAAATAAAACATAGGTTTTTTCTGAACAAAAACCGGGTAAATGTCAAAAAAGACAATGAAAACGTGACAATATCGATTAGTTGTCAATGAGAACCATACCTAAAATTTTCTGAGCAACATTTTTGTGGAATATTTGGATGCTGTAAAATCTCATCTTGTATACTTTTACTACGGTTCAAGAAATAAAGGACGAAAAGGACATGAAAGGAATTGAATTAGAAGAATGAAATGTTCTACAAAAAGATTCGCCATTCGATTTGACTGAAGACATATAATCTCAAAATGAAGCTACAATAACGGCAAACAGAGATATAAAGCTATTTTCTCAAGCATCACAGGCGAAAATTCAAAAAATTCATCGCGCGATATCTCAGAATCTTGACCTATGGGGAAAATTTCCTTTTGGGTTCTTAATATACTCACTAAGGGCTTTCATCTCCAAAAGGATTTTTCCACCGCACAGACCTTGAGTTCCAATTTGTGGCACAGTGTAATTAACAATTTAGTATCCTCTATGTCTAAAAGATGTTTTTGTGTCATCTAGAATAGAGGATACGCAACGAAATATTGATTTCAATCGTTTTTGTTGTACCTTAAATTGGGGGGTGCTTTAGTTTTGTCCGCTTATATTTGCGACATAAAATATTTTTATACCCTACACCACTATGTGGTAAGGGGTATTATGTGTTAGTGCATTTGTATGTAACATACAAAAGGAAGCGAGATAGACCCATAGTTCCTTCTAGGGATATACATAGAATCACTTTCTGAGTCGATTTATGCATGTCCGTCCGTCCGTCCGTCCGTCCGTCCGTCCGTCCGTCCGTCCGTTCGCAACATACAGGTCGCATTTGTTGACCGATTTCGCTGAAAATTGGGGAATACCATTTTTTTAGCCGTCGGAAGATCAAGTTCGAAGATGGGATATATCGGTCCACGTTTTGGTATAGCCCCCATATAACGGTACCCCCCGATTTACGGTATTTTGACGTTTTCAGCTACATTTTCAGACCGATTTGGCTATAATTTGACATTTAGGGTTCTTAAGTGTCAATAAACATATATAACAAAACTTGTGGATATAGGTCCACGTTTTGGTATAGCCCCCATATAACGGTACCCCCCGATTTGCGGTATTTTGACGTTTTTAGCTACATTTTCAGACCGATTTAGCTATAATTTAACATTTAGGGTTCTTAAGTTTCAATAAACTTATATGACAAAAGTTGTGGACATAGGTCCCCGTTTTGGTATAGCCCCCATATAACGGTGCCCCCCGATTTACGGTGTTTTGATGTTTTTAGCTACATTTTCAGACCGATATAGCTATAATTTGACATTTAGGGTTCTTAAGTGTCAATAAACTTATATAACAAAAGTTGTGGACATAGGTCCACGTTTTGGTATAGCCCCCATATAACGGTACCCTCCGATTTGCGGTATTTTGACGTTTTTAGCTACATTTTCAGACCGATGTAGCTATAATTTGACATTTAGGGTTCTTAAATGTCAATAAACTTATATAACAAAAGTTGTGGACATAGGTCCACGTTTCGGTATAGCCCCCATATAACGGTACCCCCCGATTTACGGTATTTTGACAGTTTTAGCTACATTTTCAGACCGATTTAGCTATATTTTGACACTTAGGGTTCTTAAGTGTCAATAAACTTATATAACCAAACTTGTGGACATAGGTCCACGTTTTGGTATAGCCCCCATATAACGGTACCCCCGATTTGCGGTGTTTTGACGTTTGTTTTTTCAGACCGATGTAGCTATAATTTGACATTTAAATTTATTAGGTCTATAAATAAATGTACCAAATTATATCGAAATCGGTTCAGATTTGGATATAGCTCCCATATATTTTCCGCCGATTTGGCGTATTTGCTGCACCAAACACGCTATATACGTCCGATTTTGATGAAATTTTGAATGTGTAACTGAATTCGGTCTCAAAATAAATGTCCCAAACTACATCGAAATCGGTTCATATTTGGATATAGCTCCCAAATATATTTTCGGCCGATTTGACGTATTTGCTGAAAACACGCTATTTACGTGCAATTTTGATGAAATTTGGAATGTGTGACTGAATTTAGTCTAGAAATAAGTGTAACAACTTATATCGAAATCGGTTCAGATTTGGATATAGCTCCTATGTATATTTTCGCCCGCTCTGTCTAATTTTGATGAAATTTGGGATGTGTATATATATGTATATAAATCAGTTCAAATTGATACATATCTCCTATACTTTACATATTCACAGTGGTGTAGGGTATCATATAGTCGGCCCCGCCCGACTATGATCCTTTCCTTACTGGTTTATTTTATTTTTAATTTTGTTTATTAAATTCCTTATGTTTTTGTTTTCCAATAATAAAGATATAAATAAATAAAAAGAAAAGTAAAAAATAAATGTATAATTTTGTTTTCTTAAAAAATTACAATTAAAAAAAATATATTGAGGGGGTGCTTAGTTTGGCCGATACTAATTTGGGGTAAAAAGAAAAAATTAAAAAAAATAATCGAGCTTTTATTAAAGTATTAAAATATTATAAAGTAATTAGTTTTTATCTTCGTTGGGGGTATAAAACTTCCCATATGAAATTTGTTGGTATAGGTTCACGCTTTCATATAACCCCCATAGAACGGTACCTCCGTATTCCCGGTATTTTGAAGTTTGTGGCATCAATCTTCCACCGAAATTATTGAAATTTGGTACTTAGTCCTCATTGGGGATATAAAAATTTTCCCCAGAATTTTGTCGGTATAGGTCCACGTCTTCATATAGCCCCCACAGAACGGTACCTCCCGATTTTCGGTATGTTGAAGCTTGTGGCCACAATATAAACTTTCCATATGAAATTTGTCGGTATAAGTTCACACCTTCATATTGCCCCCATAGAACAATACCTCCCGATTTTCCATAGTTTGCAGGTTGTGGCCTCAATATTCCTCCGAAATGGCTGAAATTTGGTATTAAGTCTTCGTTTGGGTATAAAACTTTCCCCCAGAAAATGTTCGGTACCGGTTCACGTCTTAATATAGCCCCCATAGAACGGTTCCTCTCGATTTTCCTCTAAATTTGTCGGTATAGGTCCACGCCTAAATTAAGCCCCATAGAACGGTACATCCCAATTTTCGATATTTTGAAGTTTGTGGCCTTATTCTTCGTTGGGGGTACAAAACGTTCCACTTGAAATTTTTAAGGTATAGGTTCACGTCTTTAGGTCCACGTGCCTCCCGAATTTCGGCATTTTGAAATTGCTGAAATTTGGTATTTAGTCTTCTTTTTCATTTTTAGATTTTTTCGTAGGTAGTCCTAGTAGTCCTGATCGCAACGATACAAACGATGGTAAATACAATTTGCCAAGATTACGAAATCCGTTTCAAAAAATTTGGGGTCAATTTAGCCATGTGCTGTTAATATTGGCCCTTCGTAATATTTTATCAAAACTTATCAAGTTCAACGATGGGCCATATTCCCTCGGGTACCTCCCTCACATAAGTTCATCTTCGTGGGAAAGTGTCACGCTTCCTGATGCGCGATAATTATGGAAAGAAGTACTTGACGTTGGGCCAATCTTTTCACATCGAAATATTTCTCTCACATTTAAATCAAGGTACCTACTCCCTACAAAATTTTAAAATTTCCTTTTTAATATTTAAATTGAATAAAAGTTATCATAGTTGTCATTCATACGTGCAGAAGGACATCATTTTTTGAGAAAATTTTTTCCATTTCATAGTATTTAAAAAAGTGTTTTCAAAGTGGTTTGTACGAGACATTTTTTAATACTTAAATAGAATAGACATTATTTTACATTAATAGGCAAAAGTCCATTCATTCTTCCTAAAGGAAATCATTTTTGAAAATAATGTAAAAAATCATAACCCTTATGTACGCAACTTCCTGCTACAATTACCCAAATAGCTGTTTAAAACCTACGGCCACTAACTAAATTGGCTAGTGAGCAAAATCTATATAAATAATAATCAAATGTCTTTCGTAGGTAATGGCATCAGTTGAGAACGACTGGATCTATTTAGATAATTCTTTTTTTGAAATGTTCGTAATAATTTCGAAGGGGCGGGGTACTTCCCCTTGCCATATTAAAAAAAACGCCATATCTTAATGAATAAATATCAAATGCCGTCACAACCCAACTTAGGTTTTTATGGAAAGAAAATTATGTTCAATTTTCATTTCAATTTTAATTTTAAAATTTAAATTTAAAGTTTTTCTGCAAAAACTGCTGAGCCGATTTTCTTAAAACGGTCAGGGAATGTACAGGGATGGCCCCCGAAAACAGGCTACATATTTTATTGAATTCCAGAGGGGGCGGGGTACCACCCCTATGCGAAATTTAAAAAAACGATATAATTGCAAAAATTACGCGTGTATCGGTTTAAAAATTTACGGATTAATCTACAATGTAGTACTTTCTTGGCGCCTAAAGACCCGACCACGCCTGTTTTTTTTAAATGTTATATTTCCAATACTACTGAATCGATTTCCATCAAATTTGCAGCAAAAGCTCAATGTTTGCCCTTGTTATGTATATTTTATGAATTTCGGAGGCGGTGGGATACCTTCCCTATGCCTTTCTTTTAAACGCTATATGTACATATAAGCCGAACTTATGATTATATCGGTTTCATCATACATTTTGGGAGGCAATGGAGTGGAACCAAAATACCGGACCACGACCACTTTTTTAAATATGTTATATGCTATATATTTGTAGACGAATTTCCGGAGCCTATTGTTTTATAATCGCTGTATTTGCTAAACTTATGAGTGCATCGGCTTGCAAATTAATGTTCGAGACAACGGTGGTTGCGCCTCCGATCAAGAAAAACGATATATTTACAAATTTCCATAAATGGTGAGGGTCAACGGTCCATCAGCCATGAAAAATTAAACATATAAGTAGACATCGGATTTTTGCATGTTTTTTATTTCTCATCCAATTGGACTCAAATTTTGGATCTAGGCGTTTTAAGGGTCAATTTTTCGATATTTGGGGTCATATCAAAAACATGCAAAAAATATGCAAAATATATGCAAAAATATGCAAAAAATATGCCAAAAAATATGCAAAAAATAAGCAAAATATGCAAAAATATGCAGAATATGCAAACAGTTTTTGGCCGAAAATCGTCATAAAAGTCGTAAAATTGTCAATTAATGTTAGAAAAATCTTCAAAAATCTTCAAAGTGTTCTAAATTAAGATAGTTGGCCGTTTAACGTCAATTTTTTAGCAGATTATTGTGTTATCGACACCTCTTACGACAGTGTGGTGTATGGTATAAAAGTATGGTATTGTAATACAGTTTTTTATTATTAAACTATGCAAAAATATAAAATTTGATCAAATATCAAACGTTCTATGTAAAATTCAATATTTTCTTTGTTATAATTTGTAGCGTTGGGCTGGTTATTGTTCAAAGGGAACAAATCGATGTCGGATTTTTTAAGGCGGCAACCGCATAAAGTTTTAATATGGTCAGATTTTAAGACTGTCAAAGTTTGAGCACAATTGGAATATGTTAACATGTGCCACTGAGGCCTCGACATTATGAAAATCTCAATTTTTTGGCTATTTAGCGATTTCGGCGACCCATTTCTCTGGAATGGTTAAATTTTGTTGTCTATATTAAGCATTAAATTAAAGGCCATTCTGTTCTTAACATTTCTTGCCGAACAACAAAATATAAGAATATATAATAAATCTAATACTAAATAGGTGTTACAGAATTCGAGATAATAAAGCCAATGCCCCGAAAAACGTGGCTAGGTACGCCTTTGTGCGAAAATGGAGACTATTAAAAAAACATTTTCTTCATTTTTATACATTTTTGGAATGAAAACAAATGTCTCTTACATTTTGTTCCAAATTAAATTTATTCGAGAGTCAGACATCATGTGGTTTTGGAGCTATCTGGGAACAGCTGACAACTTGAAGAACGCTCTGCTATGTAGTTCGCAACTTTCAAGTTGTTTACTATCCTTTGCGCCTCCTGGAAATTCGGAGTTAATGTTTAATCTCTTGAACAACAAGAATTATGCCAGACATTTTTCTAGGATTTTCGGCAGTTGCTCTGTTGGAAGTTTGGATCGAATATTTCTGAAGAAATTTTAATCTTTGCTGCCCAGCCCACTTCCCAAGAACAAGAGGCCGTAGAAGCACCTTGCGTTTAAATCGTTCGAGACTGGACGCCCCCAGAATTATTTTTCTATTTTATTTATTTATTTGGTATCCCACACGACAACAACTAAGTGTTATAAGTGAGAGTTTGGGTTACTGATTTTACAAAACGTATAATGAACAAGATAATGTTTATATAGATATAATATAGGATATATTGGGTAAACATTATCAATAGGTTAAAAAGAAATAGAGACAATAGATTGAGTTTAATACAAAAAATAGTGAAAACGATATTCAGAAGTATTTTTAGGTCCAAAACAAGACCTAATCCGCATTGAAGATTTACTTAATACGAAAGGCATTCACAAACAAATATCAGATAAAGGAAATAACAAAATGATAAATCATATGTGGTACCTTAGTCCTGAACTTATTGGTCTGGCATTATTTGATCTGATAGTGCAAAACACCGTAAAGATCCAAAAGACGACAAAAATCTTAACAAAGCAAAGATAGAAATTTCTCCAGAAATAATCGATCCAAACTTACAAAAATCAACTGCCGAAATTCCTAGAAAAAGGTTTACCAGGCATAATTACAAGTGAGACTTAATTGTTGTTCAAGAGATTAAACTTTAATTCCGAATTTCTTGAAAAAGATAATGCAACTTGACCACAGAACATCAATTACCAGGAGGGGTAAAGGATGGTAAATAACTTGAAAATTGTGAGCGACATAGCAAGGAGTCGAGTTCATCACCAAGTTGTCATCTGTACCCAGATGGCTCCAAAACCACATTATGTCAGTCCCTTAATGCCCTTAGCTATCTATGAGTTCCCAGATATCTCCCATGTAAGCAACATTTTATAATTTCAACGCATAGGTAACGTTACCGAGTCAAAAACGCCCGTGTTACTTACGCCAAGGATTTTACCTGGTTAATCGTTGCCAATGTGTTAAAAGTTGTAAAACACTTCTATGTGGCAATGATTTTGCGAAATCATGAATGAAAATCACCAATATTACCACATGATTTCAAAATTTACACGCCTCGGTAAATGGCATGGATAAATTGCTAAACGCGTAGGTAAAGATAACTAATAGGTAGCAGTTACCTACCCGTTTACCCAGATGTTGAAATTACGGGCATAAGTAAATTAAAATATGTATGAACAAAATGTAAGCGTTTGTAATTGAAGCCATACAATGAATGTACAAATGTCCATCTTTGTAAAAACAAAATTACATTTGATAAATGAAATGTTTGATGGATGGCGATGCCATTCCACGGGCGATATGTCTGATGAGTCTCTACAAAAGACGTAACATGTCACATAATGGTGGTTGTGGGGGTTCGCATCTGCGGCTTTCCTTTTTTCACTTGGAAACATCATCGGTCATTAAGCTCGACTCCAACGAGAAATTAATTAAAATTAATATTAAAATAGATCTTCGCCCTAATAGGCAACATTTTTAAATAAAGTAAAATACATTCGCTTTCATTCACAAAAATTTGATAATATAGGAAGAAAAAAGTTGTTTTTATACCCTCCACCATAGTATGGAGGGTATATTAAGTTTGTCATTCTGTTTGTAACACATCGAAGTAATCATTTGCGACCCTATAAAGTATATATATTCTTGATCAGGATAAAATTCTAAGACGATCTAGCCATGTCCGTCTGTCCGTCTGTCTGTCCGTCTGTCCGTCTGTTGTAATCACTTTAGCGTCCGCAATAATTGAGATAGAGTGCTGAAATTTTGTACCCGAGGGTCTTTTTTCCATAGGCAGGTCAAGTTCGAAGATGGGCTATATCGGTCCACTTTTTGGTATAGCCCCCATATAACGGTACCTGCGGATTTGAGGTATTTTGACGTTCTTCGCCACATTTGCCGACCGAATTAGCTATAATTTGGCACTTAGGGTTCTTAGTGATCAACAAACTTATATCCCAAAGGATATGGGCATAGGTCCATGTTTTGGTATAGTCCCCATATAACGGTACCTCCCGATTTTCGGTATTTTGAGAATTTTAGCCACAATTTTTAACCGAACTATCTGCAATTTGACATTTGAGGTTCTCAGTGGCCATGAAATATCTCCACGAAACATCGTCAACAAAGGACCATGTTATGGTATAGCCCCCATATATCGGCACCTCCCGATTTTCGGTATTTTGAGAATTTTAGCCACAATTTGTAACCGAACTATCTGCAATTTGACATTTGAGGTTCTCAGTGGTCATGAAACATCTCCAACAAACATCGTCAACATAGGTCCATGTTTTGGTATAGCCCCCATATAACGGTACCTCCCAATTTTCGGTATTTTGAGAATTTTAGCTACAGTTTTAACCGAAATAGCTGTAATTTGACATTTAAAGTTCTCAGTGGACATAAAATATCTCCAACGAAACATCGTCAACATAGGTCCATGTTTTGGTATAGCCCCCATATAACGGTATCTCCCGATTTTCGGTATTTTGAGAATTTTAGCTGAAATTTTTAACCGAACTAGCTGTAATGATCGGTATTTTGTCTATTCAAAAATAATCGTCAATATAGGTCCATGTTTTGGTATATCCCCCCATATAACTGTACCTCCCGATTTTCGGGAATTTCCAGTGGTCACGAAATTTATTCACTAAAATTCGTCAACATGGGTCCATTTTTGAGGGTCTACATTGTTTTGATGAAACTACCCTTAATTTGACTCTTGAAGCTATAAAACTTTTCCGTCAAAAAATTTAAAGATAGGTTGACTCTTTGATATAGCCCCGTAGGTGGTACCTTTCACCTAGCTGAACACATTTTTTTAGATTAGATTAGATAACACTGTGCAACAAAATGGAGGTGAAAGTCTGGGGCACGGAAAATTCCTCTTGGGGAAAAAACCCAGGCCTTTCTTCCCCAAGAGGAATTTTATTATGAACGCAGAAGGACAGATCCGCCGTGAGTCGAACTTCCGCCTTATGGCGTGAAGAAATTTTTGTTAGAGACCCTGTGGGCCATCAGGAATTAGCGTTATGTCTTTGTTCACTGTTGCTTAAGTGCTCTACAAAAACAACAAACAA
This sequence comes from Musca autumnalis, assembly GCF_047663935.1. Taxonomy (NCBI): domain Eukaryota; kingdom Metazoa; phylum Arthropoda; class Insecta; order Diptera; family Muscidae; genus Musca; species Musca autumnalis. The sequence continues at coordinate 178,478,635 of NW_027411977.1, read as the reverse complement.
AGATATAATGCTAATTCATGATGGCTTACAGGGTCTCTTGCAAAAACTTCATCACGCCATAACGCGGAAGTTCGACTCACGGCGCATCTGCCCTCCGGGTTTTTAATATACACACATCTCCAAAAGGAATTATCTCTGCCCCAACATTTGTGTTCACTGTGTAATTTAAGCAATAGTGGGAGGCAGTAGGAATCTACCCATTGTCGAAAAGTTGTTCCACCTAAAATTGTAAAAGGACCCTAATTATTCCATTTTAATTAAGACTATTTTATGGTGGAGGGTATAAAAAGTTCGGCCCGTCCGAACTCAACGACTTTTTACTTGTTTTTTTTTTAATAGACTCAATTTTTGGCCTAAGGCCTTTTTCGGGACATTGGGTTATTATCTCGAATTCAGAAAGACTTACGTACTTTGTTGTTCAGCAAGAAATGTTAAGAACAGAATAGCTTTTAATTAAATGCGTAATACGGGCAAGTAGCTTTAACCGTTCCACATATATGGATAGTCGAAGTCGCCAAATAGCAAAAAAAAAAATAGATTTTCATAACTTCGAGGCCCCAGTACCACACGTTTTAACATATTCGAATTGTGCTCAAACTTTGGCAATATTAAAATCTAACAATACTATAAGGTTTAGGCGGCTCCCCGGCTAAAAAATCCGAGATCGATTTGGTCCTTTGAGTTAAAACCAGCCCAATGCTACAAATTAAATTAAGATGCTACAAAAAAGAAAATATTGAATTTTACATAAAACGTTTGATATTTTATCAAATTTTATATTTTTACATAGTTTAATAATAAAAAAATGGTATTACGATACCATATTTTTATACCCTACACCACACTGTCGCAAATAGTCTCAATAACATAATAATCTGCTGAAAAAATCGACGTTATACGGTCAACAGTCTTAGTTTAGAACACTGTTATGTATTTTTTGATGGTTTTACCAATTTTAAATAAAAATTTTACGACTTTTATGACGATTTTCGGCCAAAATCTTTTTGCATATTTTTTGCATTTTTTGCATATTTTGTGCATATGCAAAATATGCAAATATGCAAAATAAATACGAAATATGACCCTGCCATTTAATTTAGATTTCTTTGAAACGAATTTTGGTTCAATCAGAATCTTCGTATCTTTAATATTAAAAAATATGCAAATATGCAAAATCCGATGTCTACATATAAGTCTCAATAAGCTTTTATAATTGGATCGCTTTAGGATAAAACATCAATTGACGAAAAAATCCGATAGTCCGTAAAAGAAAAGAAGGGTTACAGACAAAATCTGTTGATAAATTTAAAATCCACCTCGGTTTGACAATGGACCGAAGAAGTGAGGTAGAAAATACCTATTTTTAAATTGTCAAGCATAATGTCCATAAAAAGTTGTCATTAAAACTCATTACGACGGGTCAGCAACGCGGACCCGGGTCTGCTAGTAACTATATACATACATATGTACCTAGCAAAGCAAGGCAGTTAAATTATATGTACAAGTGATTTGGAAGTACATCAACTTATGACCCAGGAAGGAGGTACTCCATTAGCACTGCATTTTAACTGACACTTTGGCACTGCATTTTAACTATCCCTTGTGCTCTGCATTCTAACTAACCCTTTGGGGTAGAATATTATGCAGTCCAAAGCACCTGTTTTGATACAGGCATTCTGCGGAATGTGTGCAAGCCATTGCAAAATATCCCAGAACAAATAAAATGCATTTATTATTTGTGTAAAACAAAAACTTTAAGAACTTTATTGCATTAACACAAATTATGAAAATTCTCCATTAAATTCAATTGCAACCATGTTTGTTTCCTCCGCTCTCCATTTTATCCTAGCTGAACTTTTCTTCATCTTCATCTACTAAATGGGTTTGTATACCAGTTAAGATTTCGACATGTACTCCAACAGCATTCCATTAGGAAATTTTATTATCGTGAATTACCGCAAAAATGTTCGCAAATGATGTATTTTTTTTAGTAACAAATTTTTGGAAATATTTACACACTTTTCTGATTTGTACACGCAGAAAAATATATGTCAGAAATATATTTGGATCCAAACAAATATTTGTTTGGGGCAGATTGCAAAGAAATATATGTTTGGATCCAAACATAATTTGTTTGTATTCAAACAAATATATGTTTGCAACATTTTTTAACATATGTATCTCAATTTTATTTGTTTGGGTACCAACATAGTTTTTATGTTAGAACATATTTTTTATGGGAGGAGAGAGGATTTTTGTCAAAGAGAGTAACAACTGGGCGACTGCGGTATGCTGTTTTATAATAAAGAGCTGTGTGTATGGTGTGATAGAAGACGCAGAAGCGAAGACAGGAGGGTAAAAAAGTTTGGTTTTTGATGGTGTGTATGCGTTAAAACATGTGTGTTTAGTGCTTTGATGTTGTTAACCAACTTAGCAAGCGAAGAGGAAAAGAAAAAATGATATCAATATGTTGTTCTTTTTTCTTCAGTGTTCTAAATACAATCGTTGAGTAAAGACGGTAAAGTGAGTGATTAAATCAGTGTTTTGTATATTCTTAAAGAAATGGTGCTTTTTATACAATACATTTTATAATTGCAAATTTATAATTGAATCAAAAAGGTGAATGGAAATATTTTATTGGACAAGGAAGAAATCGCATTTAATATTGGTAATTACATCAATACATTTTTCATATACATGCATACATACATACATACGTATATTTGAAATAACATTATATAATCATTTGATTCCAGATGCCGATTTCCCGCTGATGATTTCAACTTTGAGGAAAATGTGTTTTATTTCACAATTAGGGAGAAGCGTTCCACGATGTTTCTATATATTTTTTTCTTTTTAAAAGTGCGACTTTTTATAAATTATTTCATGCAGTTTTTCTTTTATTAAAGTCTGTTATGTATTTCTTTGGAATTTTTGATGTACCTATGGGTCTGTTGTTGCTTTTGCTTTTTTTCTATGCCTTTCAATAAACCACCACCATTTATAAATGTGTGTATATGCTTGAGATAGCCAGTAAGCGCTTATTGAGAGCAAGTGAGCATAAATTTCAATGTGTTTCACACTGAAATTTACGCTCCCTTGCTCTCAGAAAGCGCCCACTGGTGCATGTGTTTTGTTTTTTTTGTGGCTTTTGGGTTTGTATTTGTTTGCACCCAACATTTAAATTGTTTGCACCCAAACATATAAATTGTTTGCAGCCAAACATAAATTTGTTTGCACCCAAACACATAATTTATTTGCACACAAACATATATTTGTTTGCAGGACCCAAACATATGTTATGTTTGGGACTGATTGAAAACAAATATATGTTTGCTGCCAAATATGTTTGGGACATATGTTAGAGAAGCCTTTTTTCCTCCGTGTAGGGATCTACTAACCGAATTACATGTAGGGACCTCTAAGCAAGTACTAATAAAATGTAACGAACGGATTGCCTTTTTCACAACTCCGTTGAACCGCATCCGGATGTTGTTAAAATGTGACAAATGGATATGATTCTTTGGATTGCATCCAAATGCGGTTAAAATGTGAGGAATGAGTGGCTTTTTCAGGATTTCGTTTGATTTGCATCAAAACATGCCGTGAAAGAACTAGTCCACATTGCACTATGTACTTCCAATTTATTTTGCTGGGTATGTATTTTTTAGACATTAGAACTAAACGTGTTGGGGTTGCTTCTATTCTTTATGTCACAGGCTGAGAGTGTGTACTTGAAGACTTTTTTATACAAGTCGTAAGACTAAACCCATTACATAGCATTTCATACCACACTCGTAAGTCTAACATCGTAGCAAGCTTTAGCTTTACAAAAATTTCATGTTTTATAATATCCTTTAAAACAATGAAAATTGATAATAATATTAAAAGTAAAATAGGCCATAAATAAGATTTTATTAAGAAAAAAATTAAGCTGAACTCATTTCGAAATCGTTTTTATAGCCCATTATTGTTTTTGTGGTAACGTTGTTCGTTCGTTTGTTTATGTTTATTAAGGTTTGCCAAACAATGTTTTTATCTTTTTCTTCAAAATACAACCGATCGTCCGTCCATACGGCAGTTTGTCCCTGCCTCAAACTTATGAAACCAGCATAAAAAACTGTTTCAATTGCAGCTATGTATGTTTGGATGGTTGTTTAGTGTCTTCAAGATTAAGTTTAAACATGATATTGGATTGCTACTGTCGAGCTGTGTTTAATGCCATTGCTGTTTTATATTCGATGTCGTTCGTAGCTTACAGAAAAGAGGAAAATAAAAAAACTTAACCAGTTTTCTTTGTTTTGTTTCTGGGTGCAGCAACAATAATCTTGATCTCCAGCATAACATGATCTTGCCATACAGAAACGCAGAAGAAAACTATACGGTTGATATAGGCAAACATTTGGTTTTCTACTGCGAGAATTGTCTACTACTTCAAGAAGTTGTCGTTGCAGTTGTGTGGCAGTTGTTATCAGGCATCATTCCTAGGATTTAGGCCTAAATGCTGTTATGTTTCATTAGATTTTAGGAGGAAATTTTTCTGAGGTCCGAAAGCTGTAAATCCCTCAGACCCACAAAAAAGCTGTAATTTTCAACAATGTTTATCATTGATTGGGTAAAAATAATTTAATATAATTTTCTTTAGTTTTTCTAAAAAAATGAAATTCATAGGTACTCTTCACTTGAATATTTATATCATTTGACATTTTGTCATTGTTATAGGGTATTGCTTTGTAAGTTTCGGCCAATTACAACTTCTGTAGCATGATAATACAGATGCAATTTTCTCTGGCTTTTCTGTTTTGTCGTTTACTTAAAAGCTCGTATACTCTTTCCCCCTTTGTAAACAGAGAATGAAGAATCGCCTTAATGTATCTCTCATCGTTGTTACTTTAGCTGACGTTTTTATGATATTAGCCATTGTTGTCGTCGTTAGTGTTGTTGCTGTTGCTAAGCGAACAGAAGACAGCCAGACATGAAAAAAAGAAAAAAAACATAACAAAAGTCCAAATGGTCTTAACTTTGTTTTAAGTAAGAAAACAAATTTAAAGAAAAGATGAAAATAAGACAAAACCAACAATACTAAACACCAAAAGCATACAGATAATGAAGGTACTGCAGTAACTACTAACTTACACAGTGGGTTAACTTTTGAAATCCATATCAATAACACAGATATTAACGCATCTTCCCTGAAAACGTTAATTTATTCAAATTTCCAATCTTGTGTCTTTATTTGTGTACCCATCTAAAGCTTGCAGATCACCTGTAGAAATTTGCATTCGATCTTTGTAATTTCCCTTCGGTAGTTATAATGCGCACAAACCCGAAAGACAGAGCGATGATTTGTTTGTTTTGGGTTCGATACAATTAATTCGATCACATTTTCACAGCCATGTTGTCCGAAATGGGAGTGAAACATTAGCGGAAAAGGATATTCTCACCCCGGGAATTTTGCGGGTATTCAGTCCTCATACCACCGGTTCACCCACATACCGAATCGCCCACTTCCATAGAAGTGAAATTTTTCGCACAAAAGTTATGGTCCAAGATATTTTTTGACCCCAAATACCCCAAATACCCCAAATACCTAAATTAGACCGGAAAATGTATCTAAATGTCTTCAATTGAGTAAAATAACAGGTAGTTCGGACAAAAAATGTAGCTTAAATACCTCAAATGCCGAAAATCAGGAGGTGGCCAATACATTTGCAGCAAAATTACACGTTTTAGAAAAATGTCTCTAGGATATTTTTTTTAAAGTGAAGTTAAGTATTTTTTTTGCATGTATTTATAGTTTAATGCATCAAAAATTAGAAAATAAAAAGTTTTGACTCGATATACAACAACAAATATGAAACAAATTAAAAAATTTAAAATACATAACACGCCTTAAAATTTAATGGTCAGAACATATGCTACTGAACCAAATCGCATGCAAAAATCTTCAATATTTTGTAAAATATAATATTTTATATGATTCAAATCATTTCCTTTTATTTTGGGAAGTCTAAAAGTGAGTAAAATTTTTAAACTGATATCAGTCATACGTACTCGTACTTCACCGGTGGGGTGACGAGTCATAGGGGAGAAGCATGAACATGGGTGCAAGAGTCAGAGACTTCGGCAATAATGGAAATTTCAGTTTCCGTTTTAATAAAATTCAGAGCCTAGAGTGCAGTTATATCGTTTATTTGCAGAAGTCTGGGTCTCGAAAAACATATGAGCGTAGGGAGTAGACTCTTATCAGGGTTAGTAATACTGATCTATTGTCGCTATAATGGGCGGTATCATTGGTATTTTTTGGTGCAGAAGTTTTGTGACCACTGGGAACCTCACAGCTTAAATGAAGATAAAATCCTGAAAACACCTCAAATCGGGGTACCGTTATATGGGGGCTACACCATAACATGAACCTATGTTGAACATTTCCGGTGGAGCATTTTTGCGACCACTGGGAACCTCAAATGTTAAATTACAGCTAGTTCGGTTAATACTTGTCCCAAAATCCTCAAAATACCTGAAATCGGGGGTACCGTTATGTGGGGGCTATACCAAAACATGGATCTATGTTGACGATTTTTGGTGAAAAAGTTTCATGACAACTGAGGACCACAAATGCCAAATTAAAGCTAGTTCGATTAAAAATTGTAGCTAAAATCTTGAAAATATCGACAATCAGGAAGTACCGTCATATGGGGCTATACCAAAGCATGGACCCTTTCGGTGGAAAACTTTCGCGACTGCTGAGAATGTCAACTTCCAGCTATTTTGGTCAAAAAATGTAGCTAAAATCTTTAAAATACCGGAAATCGGAAGCTTTCGTGATCATAGAGAACCTCAAATGTCAAATTACAGGTAGTTCGGTTAAAAATTGTAGCTAAAACCCTAAAAGTCTCGAAAATCGGGAGGTACAGTTATATGGGGGCATACCAAAACATGGAACTGTGTTCAAAGTTGTTGCTGTTTTGTGTCCATTCAAGTGTAAACAGCCAGATAGTTCGGTCAAAACGTGGCTACAATCCTTAAAATACCGGAGTGGAAGGTTTCGTTATACCAAAACGTGGAACTATATTGATACTTTTTGTTGAAGAAGTTTTGTGACCATTTAAATCTCCAAGTGTCAAACAACAGGTTGTTCGGTCAATATACCGAAACCGGTAGGTATCGTTGTATGGGGGGTATACCAAAATACAGACCTATGTTGAATGTTGTTGGTGGAGAAGTTTTGTGGCCATTGCTAACTTCAAGTGTCAAACAACAGGTAGTTCGGTCAAAATGTGGCTACAATCCTTAAAATATCCAAAATCGGGAGGTAGCGTTATAGGGGGGCTATACCAATACATGGATCGATGTTGATAATTTTTGGTGGAGAAGTTTTGTGGCCATTGGGAAGTTCAAGTGTCAAATAACAGGTAGTGCGGTCAAAAAATTTAGCTAATACCCTCAAAATCCCGAAAATCGGGAGGTACCGTTATATAGGGGCTACACATGGGCCTATGTAGACAATTTTTGGTGAAGAATTGTTGTGACCCCTAAAAACCTCAAATGTCAAAATATAGCTAGTTCGGTTAAAAATTGTACTTAAAATCCTCAAAATACCGGAAATCGGTAGGTAAAGTTATATGGGGTCAATACCAAAACATGGACCTATGCTTATACTTTTTGGTGGAGAAGTTTTTTGACCATTGAATAACAGGTAGTTCGGTGAAAACGCCGAAACCAGGAGGTACCGTTATATGGGGGGCTATACCAAAACATGGACCTGTGTTGAAAGTTGTTGGTGGAGAAGTTTTGTGACCATTGCAAACTTCAAGTGTCAAACAACAGATAGTTCGGTCAGAACGTGGGTACCTGCCTTTCAGCCTAACCCAACGGTGTCCTCACAACACTGGGCTTGCCGGCACCCGTGGTCCCAGAATTAAGTCTCTGGTACGACCTCGTACCCATAAAGGCTACTACCAGTTGGTCCCCAAACGGAGCCGGGACTGGTGGCCCGGAGGTAGTTCGGTCAAAAAAATATGGACCTATGTTGATAATTTTTGTGGAGAAGTTTTGTGGGAACCTCAAGTGTCAAATAACAGGTAGTTTGAATGTAGCCAAAATCATTAATATACCGAATATCGGGAGCTAGCGTTACTACTACAACGGGAGCTAATATAGAATATCATCGAACTTGACCTGCCTATGGAAAAAAAGACACTCGGATACAAAAATATTGCGTTTCAGCTCAATTATTGTGGACACTAGAGTGATTACGACAGACCGACATTCATTGGTAAATCGATACAGAATTTTATCTTTATCAAGAATATATACTTTATAGGGTGGCAAAGAATTACTTCAATGCGTTACAAACAGAAAAAAAAACTTAATTACCCCCCCATACTATGGTGGAGGGTATAAAGATGTGTGCCCTGCATAACTGCGTTGGCTAGGCTATGTCATAAGAATGAGCGATTGCGAAAACTCTAAACAGGCAATAAATATGGTCCACATGGCGGTACACGCAGACGTGGATGGCTAAGCCTTATATGGAGAAAACAAGTGGAAGACGAGATCGAAAAGCGCGGTATTCCCAATTGGAGAAGTAAATCTGCAAATAGAAAGGAATGGAAATCTTTTCTTAGTTCGGTCTATAGGACAAATGTCCTGTAGATGGCCTACTAAGTATGCATATCTTTTCAACTACAGGCGACTTCGATTTAGCGAAACGAACAAATATTAGCAGATCACATATCTAACTCAAATTTTCAACATTGTCCCTTTATTGTTTTTACACCCTATACTCTCTATTATAGAGAGTAATGTTTACAACACGCACCGACAGCCTTGCAAAATTTACTGATCGCTACCAATATCATGATTTCATCCCGGCGAGGGGAATTATTAATTGACTTTTCAGTTTTTGAAATGATGATTTTTCTAGTGAAAACCGAACTCTCGATTATTCTCATGTTAATGAGAATGATGCTCACTTGTCGGCCAGAACAAAGTATTTGCAAGCTGCCGGCGCGATTAAACTAAGAACTCGCCGAGTTTTGTAAGTTGGAAAACATCAACACAGTTACCTGTGAGTGAGTTGTTGGAATTTATTTTATAATAGAGGGTAATAATGAAGTTAAGCAATTGGGGGCAATTGGGGTAATACTCCAGACTTAAAGAATCACACGAGATTTAAAATTCAACAATAACAAAACAAACACATATCTTCTTTAAATATACCGACGTTTAAAACTTGAGAAAACAAAATAATCTAGGTTTTTGTTTCCGTTGACCCATATGCTCATTACAAATTGTAATGGAACTTCAGATCGTCATGAAATTTTGCAGTTAGGTTCTATATCTTGGTCGTTTCGTGATGTCAACCACCGTACGTATGACCGCACTGAAGCAAAAAGTCAGTAAAAAAATAGAGAGCTACGAGTAGAAGTTTAGGCTATCATATGGCCAGCGTCGCCCGACTATAACTTAATTGTTTTTTGTAGGCGTTAACGAATGACCGACTCAACCTCTGATACTTACGATTCTCTTTAGGTACACAATTAGGTACCTATGTATGTGTATATGTTAATTGATATACATAATTTAAAATTTTAACTTCTTAAAAAATAATAAATCATTTCAATATCTTAATTTTCGACTTTTACGACAGGGTTAATACCAGTGTGCACCGTTAGCAACAACAAACTCCTTGTAGGAATCATGGGGTCATGTGTCGACATGTCACCACTTTGTCTACTATTATGGTGACAAAGTCAACACTTTGTCAACAATTGATACTTTTACCTTAATAAGAAGAAGCATTGTTTATATTGTCAGCTGATAGCCCAACGAAGCATCTTCTTATATTTTTTCATTTTCTTAATTGTTTGGTGTAAAATAATTTTAGCGGTTCGTGAAAAAAGTGTTTTTGTGAAAAATCAATAAAATATCGTGAATATACCAAAAGATTAAACTTAAGGTATATAATTTTAATAACAAGAATGAGCAAAACAGCCCAACTTGACCAAAAATCATGAAAATTTAAAATTGTGTGTAGGGTTACGCATAGCTTTTTTAAGGTTTTGCTGTTGATTTTATATGAAATATTGACACAAAGTATAACAATTCAGTAGCGAAAGATCACAATATTTAGGATACAATTTTAACTTTTTACAGAGTATTAAATATAAGTTAAATATAAGGTATTTAGAATTGAAATTGAAACCACGTTTGGTATAGTCGCCATATAAAAGTTGCGCCCCGTTTTCAGTATTTTGGACCTATATGATTAAAAAATATAGGTCAACGTTATGGTATATCCCAGCATTTTAAAGAAGTAGGACGAATTGAGTTATACAGGAGTTATAGGGTATAGGGGTATAGTTCGACCCGAACATAACGCCTCATTTTTTTAATTACATATCGAAATACCCATACGACTTCTTTAAATTAATTACCTTTAAAAAGAAGAATAACACGAATCTGCTAGCACACTATACTACTCTTTAATGCCATAAAACGCCAAATTTGATTAATTAAAAACTTTAGAAATTTAAAAACGGACGATACAGACTACGATTCATAAACTCCAAATCCTTTTCAGAGTACTGTTTGAGACTACATAACTCATGTTTGGACTAAGCCACATCATGGTCGATCAAATATCTCAGAAACCAATTGGCAAACTCTAGCTAAGTCGTGACAAAATAATATAAGTCAAAATTTTTCATGATTGTTGTTCCGGCTGTATTCTTTACTTTTGGTATAATGTTAAAGAACGCCTTAACTAACTTTAATTGAAAGGTGCTTACACTTGGGAAGTTTTTGCAGTTTCTGAAACTACAATGTTCATAGATGAGAAAAATCCAAAAACAAGAAAAAAATCGCTGGATGGATTTTTAAATAAATCGCGGTCAAAGTTCACATATTTAGGTGTCTTTTAGGTTTTCACGGTTTTGCTTGGAATTGCAAGAGGGACGTACATGAAGATGTTGGCCACACATATTCTCTTGGAACTTGTTGTACATTTGGAAAAAAAATTATTTGAAGAACTGGACCGATATAATCAATTTTGGGTTCCATATATTTCTGGAAGAAATACTGCGATGTGCAAAGTTCAGATCGAATCGATTACTACCATTTTAGCGAAATTTTTTTCTTTACGAGATCCAAAACTTTGACCAAATCGGTTGATCCGTTCGAAAGTTATCATGCGCTCCAGCCTGCCAGACAACTGAGATACAGACGGACGGGCTGTCCGTCCAAACATATCGCTCATTTACTCAAAGAGTGGCATAAATAAAAAACGGGTTTTTTGAGTTACCAGTTTCTATTTTTTCTACGACTTTTATTTTATCTTGTGTCAAATTTTCATGTTGATATCTCTAAAAATGAACGAGTTACAGCTTGTTTTCTAGGAGTTTGGCATAAATCAACAAAATGGTTTTTTGAGGTTATAAAGCACTAAAACAATTCGAATCATGCTTGATCTTGCACAGAAATTTAGCACGAATATCTGGCAAGATCTGTACAAAAGATGATCCCAATAGTTATTTTATTTTTTGTGTATTAACCTTTTTAAGTTGGGAAGTCAAATTTCATTCCGCAACTTAAAACGCGTTTTTCTCGAAACTTGATTTTTTGAAATATAAGTGAGCGATATGTGCAATTATAGGGAAAAAATGCAAGTGAGTATGCTACATATAGCAGATATTAGCAGTTTTTGACGAACACAAATTCATTTTTCTTCATAATTTTCTCCTCTTGTTTAGCAACAAGTAAAAAAAAATTTGGTGAAGGCAGCGAAACAAATTTCTAATTGGCTTTCAATATATAGTCCACGAAGAACGCTTCATACATTTTGTCCAATAGACATTTTTCATGCACTTCCATTCCCACAATACTGAATTATTTTGGATTCAGGATGAGTGTAAAGCCTCGAGACCTCAACATAGCTTGAATAAGACATAACAAGTATGGAGCATATTTATTACGGGCTACATTTTCAGACCGATGTAGCTATAAATGTCAAATTATTTATTATTATTATAGGGTTCTTAAGTGTCAATAAACTTATATAACAAAAGTTGTGGACATAGGTCCACGTTTTGGTATAGCCCCCATATAACGGCACCCCCGATTTACGGTATTTTGACGTGTTTAGCTACATTGTCAGACCGATATAGCTATAATTTGACATTTAGGGTTCTTAAGTGTCAATAAACTTATATAACAAAAGTTGTGGACATAGGTCCACGTTTTGGTATAGCCCCCATATAACGGTACCCCCGATTTACAGTATTTTGACGTTTTAGCTACATTTTCAGACCGATTTAGCTATAATTTGACATTTAGGGTTCTTGAGTGTCAATAAACTTATATAACAAAAGTTGTGGACATAGGTCCACGTTTTGGTATAGCCCCCGTATAACGGTACCCCCGATTTAAGGCATTTTGACGTTTTTAGCTACATTTTTACATTTAGCTATAAATTGGCATTTAGGGTTCTTAAATGTCAATAAACTTATATAACTAGTGGACATACATAGGTCCATGTTTTGTAATAGTCCCCATATAACGCTACCGCCTGATTTCAGGTATTTTTACGTTTTAAGTCACTTTTCTATACCGAATTAGCTATAATTTGATATTTAGGGTTCTTACTGACCAAAAAACTTATATTCGAAAAAATTATGAACATAGGTCCATGTTTAGGTATAGCCTCATATAACGGTACCTCCCGATTTTCGGTATTTTGAGAATTTTACCTACAAGTTTTAACCGAATTATCTGTAATTTGAACATTTGACATTCCTAGTGGTCACCACACCTCTCCTCCAAAAATTGTCAAGAAAGGTCGATGTATTGATAAAGCCCCCATATAACGGTACCTCCCGATTTTCAGTAATTTGATGATTTTAGCTACAATATTAAACCGAACTAGCAGTAATTTGACATTTGAAGTTCTTAGTGGTCACAACACCTCTCCAGCAAAAATTGTCAACATAGGTCCATGTTCGGATGTAGCTCCCATATAACGGTACCTCCCAATTTTCAGTAATTTTGCAATTTTAGCTAAAATTTTTAACCGAACTAACTGTAATTTGACATTTGAAGGTTGTAGTGGTCACCACACATCTGCATCAACAATTTTCAACATAGCCCCAATATAACGATACTGCCCGATTTTCGGTACTTTGAGGATTTTGCTTAAAATGTTTAACCAACGAAGGTCCATGTTTTGGTATAGCCCCAAAACAAACCTCCCGATTTTCCGTACCTTAGCTTTCTTTTTTGGACGAACTTTCTGTAATTTGAAATTTAAAAGCCAACAAAAATTGTTCATTTAAGTTCATATTTTTGCATAGCCCACATACCTCCGAACTAGCTGTTAATGACATTTGAAGTTCCCACGTTATGTACCGATTTTCGGTATTTTGAGGATTCTAGCTGCAATTTTTAACCGAATTAGGAGTTATTTGACATTAAAGGCTCCCATCAAAAACTGTCAACATAGGTCCATGTTTTATTATAACCCCTATATAACGGTACCTCCCAATTTCTAGCCCACCAAAAATTGTCAACATACATATTTAGATATAGGCACCATAAAAAATGGTCTCCCGAATGAAGCATTTTATGTACATTATCTGACATTTGAACGTACCCACTAAAAGTTGGGGACAGGAATGAAAACTAATTATTCCATTTTAGTTCAGAATATTTTATGGTGGAGGGTATGAAAAGTTCGGCCCGGCCGAACTTAACGCTTTTTTACTTGTTATTATTTAAATGTTAAAATGTGTAGCCAAGCGTTGGCTTTATTTAGTGCATATTTATATTAGGCAATTTTACTTGCGGTAATTGTCAATGTGAAGGAGAGGGAGGTGAGGCATATGTAAACCCTTTGCCTCTCAACACCCTCTCTCATCAACAAACTGACAATTGCCGTAAGGAAAATTGCCTAATGTAAATATGGACTTACCAATCTTTAGCTTAGCCATTTATAAAGATAAAAGGACTTTAATACGCAATTTGTAATTTTTTAGAATTTTCAATACATATGTTTTTTTTCATTAATAAAATATACTATTTAAACAAATGTGTAAGTTCATCGTCTTATTAAACGTACTATATAGCTTTTTAATCTATGAAAAATTCCAAATAGGCCAAAAAATTTGGTAGTGAAAATCTGGTACTATTGACTCACTACCTCCAATGTCTCCATTGACATACTACTTCCAATGTCTCTACTGACTCAATACTTCCAATGTCTATACTGACGTACTAACTCCAATGTCAACACATGGTCCCTCAGCAACTGCTGACATACTAGTTCCAATGTCACTACTGACTTTTGAATCACACGTTCATACAAAATGTTTATAGGAAATTACATGAGTTGTCTACAGTTTGTCAGTACATAGTACTGTTGACAATGTCAGTAGTAAGTCAGTATTGAAACACTATTGACATTTCCTACAGGGCTATTATTGAAGTTGAAGTTTTTTTTTTTGAAATGATGTTGAAAGGTTTGTTGTTTGTTAGCTGTGCTTGTCGTCGTTCATGGTCTTTGTTTGTGTTGCTGCACTCAAACACATAGCAGAAACGGCAGCAGCAACACCGAAAAAAGCAAGAGCAACATTTGCCATAATGTCATTCATGCCTCTAACGGTTCGTTCGCTGTTGAAGTTCATCTCGGTGTTAGCTTTTTATTGTCATTTTTTTATATTTTTTTTTGTTTAATGTCTGTTTATTTGGATCTTTTCTTTTTTGTTGTTGTAATTTTAACGTTATTTTTGTGGGTCGTTAAGGTACTTCGTTTAGTTTTGTTTTAATGTTCATTTGTACCATTCTGCTGATATGACGTACGAATGAACGGGCGTCCATATGGACTGTTACATGGGAGTGGGGTAAGTGCTGGTATGAAATGATGGTCTGCCTGCCGGTCGGCCAGTCGTTCCATGTTTTTATTTTTTTTAACTTTGAAGTGGCCCATCTTTAACCGATTATGCTCGTTGTATATGTGATCATTAAATGGGGGATGAGTCCGATTGTCTTTTGCTGGGGAAGGTGAACAGTAGAAAATGAAGAGTTTAATTGTCTCGTGCTGGTTTCAATTGTTACTATTGTTAACGCCGTTGTTATTGTTGTTTTTTTTGCTGCATCCACCGTTTTTTTATTTTCTCGTTGTCAGTGTTGTTGTTATTAGTACAATTGTGTTTTTGTTACAATTTTTTCTAGAGAACAGGATTGCCAATTAACTACAATTCACAATTTCAATTTCACACTACCAGATGTCAGTCGATGTCAGTTTTTCTATGCTGCTCCCCCTAAAATGTTTATTTTTATTGCATTTTAAGATTGCCAAAGATTGGACACAATCGGAATATGTTAACAGGTGCCCCTGAGGCCTCAAAGTTTCCATAGTAATTAGTTTGGAGCCAAAGGTGAGTTTTCACGAAATTACTGTAAAGGCCATATTTATTGTCCAATCGATGAGAAAATTTTACCAGTTCATTGATATGGCTAGAACAAAACCCTAAAAAAATTATGTAAATCGGGTAAGATTTTGATATTGCTCCAATAGTATTTTGGCCAATTGGGGCCCTATAATGTAGCCTTATAATAAAATCCAACAGATTTTCAAATTTTTTTGTAAGATTACTTGTTTAACCACAGAAATGAACTGGTAAAATTTTCTCATCGATTGGACAATAAATGTTGCCTATAGGGCAATTTCGTGAAAATTCAGATGTGACGCATTGCGCGTCGATACCATTACATTGATCTTATCGCCATTCACTGCCAGATCCAATTTAGCACATTATCTTACGACTTTTTTAAAGGTATCAGTTACTTCTTTTATTGATCTCCGATGATATCAATGTTGTCGGCATAAGTAAGTAACATGTGACTATATGTGTCATTTCTTCTAACTTACGCATCTCGTATAACTTTTTCCAGGACCGGTTATCAGTTAATGTCACCCTAAAAACCGGACGAGCATTGTGGGAATACCAAATTCAGACATGGCTTGGAATACGTTTGAACTTATATGGGTGTCGAAGGCTGCTTTATAATCGCGAAAAATACGATATGAGTCTGTCTGCATCTCATGGGTATTTTCCAGAATTTGTCACAAGGTCAGTGGTGTATTTGCC
This sequence comes from Musca autumnalis, assembly GCF_047663935.1. Classification (NCBI taxonomy): domain Eukaryota; kingdom Metazoa; phylum Arthropoda; class Insecta; order Diptera; family Muscidae; genus Musca; species Musca autumnalis. The sequence goes on along the minus strand of NW_027411977.1, from coordinate 178,462,487 downwards.
AGGTCTAAATCCGTATTGGTATGACCCAATTATTTCATTGATCATAAGCTTCAGTCCTTTACATAATATTTCAGACCTATGCCTCTTTAGGTTGACCACTCAGTCTTATCTCCATTCTTGTGATTGGGACATAGGATCATCAAATACGCATTCTTTCTAACAGATGTGATAACTAGCTAATGCGTACGCCTTATTAGCGTGCCGCAACCAGTCTTGAATAGCCCGGATGGTAAGCCATTGACTCTTACGGCCTTATTATTATTCTTGTTATTGTTCGGCCAGTTTCTTGTTTTCTTAACCTCATCTTGGCCGGACGGTATAAACTAAATATAATCTTCTGGCATTATCATAAAATAAAATTTCCCTTCCATAACCTGAACACATTATCTGATACCAGCCTATCTTGCTCGTATCTACATGAGGATGTGCCGGTACCAAAGCCATTAATTTCATGTTTTTATCTTTGGTTCGGACTTTTTGGACTTCATTCTGACTCTTGTACATCTCGACTTTTTTCACACTCCCGCCTTTTCATTTCTCTCTTTTTCTTACGAAAATAAATTTTCCTCCTCTTTTCTTTTCTCCCGTACCTCTTTCGTGAGCTACACTACTGATAGAAGATAGTAGCTCTACCACCACACTCCTGATCATACCATGCGTTCCTTGGTAGAGGACTGAGTAGTTCTTCCATTAGGCAATTGCGCCAGTTGAGTGGAATGAATGAATCACTTGCTGATATGGCCGATGAGCGGAATAACCACCACCGAAACGATCGTAGCATATTGGTTGGATGTGTGGTATTTCGCTACATATCATTTTTAATGCAAGCTCAATCATGATAGCTCAATTAAATAAAAAGTCACTTTCTATTGGGTACCGGGATACGGTGATATTGACGTGAACAACATTACCGTTGATCTAGCATGTGCGTGATCACAGTCTCCGAATATTACAATTGCGTAATCTAACTGTTCGTGAATGACAGAATAAACTTGACTGCAGGGTCTCCAGGATTATCTGGCCAGTCGTAAAACTTCTTCCTTGCTTCTACACAACAAGGCTGATATGTGAATTGCTGTAAGGGTTATCACTGGACACTTTCACGTAAGATGTAGCACTTTTTGGTGGAATAAAAGCAATGCGGATTACTGCAGACCATGTGAGGATGAAAAGGGGCATCTACTATGCCAGTATACGACAACACTAGAGATACAGACTCTTTTTCGGTGAATATGAAGTCCTATCTATCTTTCCTAACAACTCACCATCTAACTTTAGTTTTCTACCACTAGTCCTTTCTATATTTTTTCTTCTACTTACGGGATGTACACAATGGACCTTTGGTCTCCAAGTGAAGCGACTGTATTTATTACACTCGTGCGTCCTTGTACCTAAATTCTTAGGGGTTTGTTAGCCTGAAGCCTAAACCAAGTCTGTATCGTTTTGATGGGTGAACGCGCGGCACCCGTTAACTCACTACATTTAACGGGTGTTAAAGGCAGTTTCACAGGTGACACCACGGGAAGGTCAGTGTTTATTTGAGATGAAAGAAGGACCGAAATAAGCCCTGGCCTTTGTCATGTTAAAGCTGGAACTGCACACATGGAGGGAAGTTGACAGACAAGTTGAAGACCTCACGACAGTTATTCGGGATTGCTATGAGAAATCTAGCCCATTGACTTTTCCAGTTAGAAGAACTCAGCCAGTTTGGTGGAATATAAAACTGACCAACACCCAGGAAAGTCAGAAGAAGGGCATAGAACAAGGCTAACAGGACCAGACTTAGTGCAGATTGGGATCTATACAGGAATAGTTTCAATAAGTATAAAAACGAGGTCAGGAAAGCTAAGAGCAATTCTTGGATTAATTTTATTGCGCCAATAGAGGGAGCTGCTAATGCAGTGGCAAGATTCTGTAAGGTGAACTCAAAGGACCCTAAAACCTATTGGGAGCATCAAATTAAGTGATGGTACGTTGGCGAATTCCGTTCAATAGACTGTAGACCTGCCGGAAAATGCCCATTTTCCGGGGTGCAAGGATGCTAATTCTTATCCTAGCTTGGATTCCCAATGCTGGAAAGTCAAGCCACTCGTTACCGAAGGACTATTAGTCTTCCTTAATTTCTACTAAAAACTTTAGAAAGGTTCCTCGACTTAGAGATTAGATCTTACATATATCGAACAGAAACAGCGTTACTCTCACGCTGGGCACACTACACCAGCGTCAGGCGAGAGAGCGCCCACGTGCGCTCATTTAACGCCGATCGCTCCACACACACAATTCAACCCATTGAAAAAGCATGCACTTACACAATGACATCCCATAAAGTATGCAATAGAATAGTATGGTGTCTGACGCTGATCTACACCCAATGTGTTCTTCTTTGACACGGCGGTGCAGAAGTTTTTCGGCATTTTACATACATACGACCCGAATGCATAGAAAGGGCGTACGAAAGGGATATAATGTTTTGATTTGTGGCTGTTTTGAGAGTGTGTGCTTTAAAACACACCAGGTATCGGCACCAATACCAACGCATTGTTCGCGGTCTCACGCATACAACTCTCTCTCGCTCTCTGCTCAAACAGCGTGTGCGTTAATGCTTTGCTAAAATTAAAAATCATTGAAACAAGCGACAGCAGAACCTTGTTAATTGACTTCTGAAAGAAGTCATCATCAAGGGCACGTATGCCCCTTTTTGTCGGATACTGATCTACACCACAAAGAGAGAGTCCGTCCGTCTGTCTGTCCATGTATTTTTGTGATCAAAGTACAGGTCGCATTTATTGTCCGATTCAGCTGAAAATTTGGGAAGATAATTTTTTTAGCCATACGAAGAACACTATTTTTTTGGTGAAAATCGGTTCAGATTTGGACATAGTTCCCATATATATGTTCGCCCGATTTGAGGTATTTGGAGCACCAAACATCCAAATTCTACCCAATTTTGATGCGATTTGGAAAATGTCACCGAATTCAAAGTAGAAATATGTGAGATAAATAATACTGAAATCGGTTTATATTTGGATATAGCTCCCATATACATGTTCGCCCGATTTGAGGTATTTGGTGCACCAAACACAAATTCTGTTCATTTTTAATTATATTTTCGCCCGATTTCATGTATTTGACGCACCAAACACAAAATTATACAGATATTTTGATAAAATTTGGAAAATGTAACGCAATTTGGTCTAGAAAAAAATTTCGCAAAATTATATTGAAATCGTGGTAGTGTAGGCTATCATATCATACGCCTGACCTTATTGCTTTCCTTACTGTTTATTACTGAAGCCGTAAAAAGCACCCATCAGGCAGCAAGTACAAACCCTCGATATTCTAGTACAGGATTAAGCATCCCGATGTGCCTTGAGGCACAGGGACATGTTAACCCGACTGAGCTATGTGAAACTTTGACACAGCGGAGGTAATAATTCCTGATAGGAGTGGTAGCAGGGCAGATAGCCTATCCATTTTCACCAATGGGTCAAAGATGATATTGTGAAGAACATAATATCAGACGATGGTATAAACTTAACAACAACTGCAGTGTTTTTCATGCAGAAGTCTTTCAATTCTGAACGCCTAAAGGCGTTAGTATCCTACACTATTAACTCTAAGGCTGTCAAAGTTGTAGGTCTATCTTAAAAAACTTATAAAATTTTGTTGGGTACCAGGGCACTGCAATGTTAAGAAAATGGAACACTTAATGAACTGACAACACGAGGTTCCCAGTCGCCTGACCTTCGGGTGGAGGACTGTGTAGAGCCACAGCTTTGTTTTTCCTTCAACAAACTCTGCGCTGAGGAAACCATACGGATTGGCCGGCAATCTCATGGCGTAAAACTGCGTACCTTCTCTCACCAAGTAAATCGGAACCGCTGTAGTGGTCATTACTGGCTACTGCGGTATAAGATCTATGACGAGTAAGATGGAGGACAACAACTTTGAGTATTGCAGGCTATGTGAGGATGAGGAAGACACTGAACCAATAGAACACTTTATCTGCCGGTGCCCTAGACTGTCAGTCAAAAGAAATAGGTTGTTTGGTGTAAGTAAGATGGTATTTGTTTCTAATTTTTCCTCCATTGACCCTGCAGCCCTGTTAACCTACTGCAGGGGCCGTAAGTGGCTATAGGGCGGGTCACTCTAGAATAACCATTTCAACGAACTACCTTATCTTCCCCACCTCTCTTTTATATCTTCTCTCCTTCTACCTCCTACCACCCTTCTATCTCTTTTCGGCACCCACTGATCTCCAAGTAATTGGCTTTCAACAATCAACGTAACCTATATTTAATCCCCTACGTCTGTGTACCATATAGCCATGCTTATAACTGCACCACAATGGATCCCATCTTCTCCCACTAGTGCAACGTTCAAATATCAGATAAAAACGCCATAGGGGTATATATTTAAATGAGTAGTTTGTATGAACTGATCCTCTTACGTTTTACCCAAATATTTATATATGTATATCAAAAGACTTCGTATAGATTAAAATCGTCAGTGTTTAAACCTAGAGAGACTAAAATGCAAGACATTTCCCGTCCAAATGTGTAAAATAGTCATTTTAAATAATAGATTGATAAACGTGTTGAAATTGTTCCTAGTTTATTTTTAAAAGAAAACTGCAATGTGAGTACGTTGTTGGTGTTTTAGATATAAAGTTCAATCATCCCCATATTGTTGAATATTGCTAATGGGGTTGATATTAACCTCAGTCGCTGGAAAAATCATATCTAGATCCTCGTTCAAGATAATAGATTTTATTAAAAGCTTAGCTAAGTGTTTGCTAATGGCAACCCTGAATTATGTCGTGTTGTTACCGTTGCTATAATTGTGATTACTATTGCTGCTGGTGATGATGTTGCCGTTGCTATTGGTGTCGTCGTATTGTTCTTTATTTACGACTAGTATTTTGTTGTTTTGTAGGAGATATCGTTGTGTACTAAACACGCTTTTCACCTTAGCCCCAAATGACATTAAAAATTGTTTGTTGCCATTGTTGATGCTGTTAACGCTGCAGCTTGTACTCTCTAAAGTTGCTTTTCACTCTGTGCTTCGATTGATATTCCTACCCAGTTGTTCATAGCAGTGAAGGTGCTCACCTACCTACCTACCTATCTGGCATAAATACATACAGACATGCATAGTGGTCTATGGACAAATATACCCGCAGTGAGCAGTTCATACGAATCCATAACCATTTGAAAGCATTGTTTTCTAAGTTCAAAGCAACACACACACAGAAAAAACAGCACTCTAGAGGTACGACCATAATAATAGCGGAGATTTAGGTAAGATAAACCATTAACAAGATGAAAACAGGGTGATAAACCCAAGATTATGGGAGTAACGTCGTCTTTTTAAACAACAGCTACTAGAAAATCTATTGAGTCCCCATTGTAAACATCATTAAATGGCTGATGTCGACTGAATAGAAATGTTCGTAGAAACAAAAGACAGACCTCTTCAAACTGTGATTGTTATTATGCATGAGCATATCCACAATTTAGAGTATTTTTTTCATATTCACGTTTGTAGGTTATGTTTAGATTTATTTGTTCAGATTAAATGTTCTATTTTAAATAATTATTTCTCTTTCATTAAAATTAATATGAACTAGAAGAGAAGTTTTTGTAGGGGACTAATATAATAGCCACAACCTCTATTGGGAACACATACATCGGAAATATGTAGATTAGTATGTTTTTACTAGTATATTCAAGAATAGGAATAGGATAAAAATCAAGTAACACTTATTCCAGACCAGAATTTGACACGCTCCAAATAAATTAATTTGTGAATAATAAGCTTTATAATTAAATAAAAGAAAACGAATAATAATATTATATGTATGTACTAGCAAAGTGCCCGCTACTTCGTATGTCGAATGGGAATAAAAAACAATAAATGAATATTTAATAAGGAAATGGTGAACACTGAAAATTTGTTGTATTAATAGCAAACCTATTTTAATTAGTATTTAATTTCGTTTAAGTACTGTTCATACCAGATTAGTTCGATTTTCAAAAAAGGCGTTCTGTCCTCAGGGAAAAAAACATTCTTGTAAAAATGTCGCCTAGGTCTACGTTTCCAAATAAAGAAAATGTTGAAAATATAGAAACCGCAGTCATGTTCACATAAAACCAATGGTACAATATTCAATACCACTTTTCAAACCCAGGGCCTTATCTCAAAATTTTCACGTTTAGCCCTACTTATTCGCTCAAAGGATTACCAGCAGAAATATGTCATACATTTTAGCACATCTGAAACACTTATTGTATATTACTTTTTGGAACATTGCTAACATTAGTAGTATTATTTCAAATTATATAGTTTTAGCTTCATTCCTACAACCATGACCAATTTTATTATCATTTAGTACTTTTCGTAGCCTTATAGTAGGTATTTCCAATACAACCCCCATAGCTCAGCCCACAGCGACAATCATACCAAATTTCAGCGCTATATTCCAACCGCGATTATCATTTTAAGCTCTATATGTTCCAAATCCAAAAATCAGTTATAGTACTACTAGGAAAGTGCCCGCTACTTCGTATTCGGAAAGGATATAAAAACAAGTAAAAAAGTATCAGTCGGCTTTGCTGACAGAGATATACCCTCAGCCTGTATAAATTGAAACAATTTTTTCCCAAAAAACGTATGCATTTAGGTGTTTTTAAAAATTTTGGGCGTTTGAACCAACAAAAATGTTGATTAGGATTAAAGATCAAAAGTTTTGAGGAGGAGATATTAAAAGGAATGGATCTACATTGACCATTATGGAAGTGGATCTCCAGCCACTACATATGGCGCCATAGGGGGTTTTTACACCCTTCGGGCTGTTTGCTCAAGATGTATGCAGCGAATGCAAGTTGCTTCAACAAAAATCAAAGTGATTCGATAGCACTGTGCAACATTTTTAAGGTGATCTTGTGCAAACAATTCGAACTGAGGATTTTTTGAAAGTACAAACCCAAACGACAAGAAACCCTAGTTGGGTTTTATTGTGTCAGATCCAGCTCGGATTTTATGGCCCCATCTAAACATGGTTAAATATTGAGTTTTTAAAGAAATTCGGGGCTATATCTCTGAAACCAATGCGAATCTTCTTCTGACCTCTGAAGCAAATTTGTAGATAAGGACAAGAATAAAATATTTGGAGAAATAATGAACTCAAAAAACTACATTTATTGCCTTAAATATCAAAATATATGCAAAAATTACACAATTTTTATACATTTCGCATCGTATCCTAAAAACCGTTAATTTTTTTCTGAATATTTTCTTTTGGAAAAATATTCCCTTGAATGTAATACACAACTCTTCAGAACATGTCATTGTTGTAAAATGCCTCTATCCCGTTGTTTTCAGTACATTTTTCAACGACGATTTAATAAAAATGTCAATAATGTAGTGAAATCCGACATGCGAGAATAAACTGTTGGTGTGAACTGCGTTTGAAATACGTGTTGTAAAACATATGATGCAAAATACCGCTGAAACAACATAAAGTAAGCATTTTAGAGTTTCAGAATATTCTAAGGAATTGTTGAGAACTTTATTTGGAAGATTTTTGCAAAAGGTTACTTGGTTCAACTCCCAATAGTTTAGCCGAAACTGATCAGAATTTCATCAGTTATGTACAATTTTCTATATTTTATAGATTTTGATGCCCTAGATGGGGTTTTTCGTATGTGGTTTTTTCAAAAAATAAGTTTTACTAGTTTAGGGCTACATTATTCCTAAAGACAACAAGGCCAAATTCCCATTCGTTTCTGAGATAAAGACCTGATAAATGCAAAAAAGTGTAGATTTAGCCCGGTTTAGATGAGGCCATAAAATCGGAACTGGATCTGGCATGACAAAACCATACTAGAGTTTTTGTAGTCTAAATATGTACTTTCAAAATATGCGTACTAGAAGTTGTTTGCATTTTCAGTGTTGCATAGTGTAGCAGTAGGCCTATTCTGTAACTTTTATCGATTGAAAAGTTGTTAAAATTTCTTTTGTTTTTGTAACAACTACAAAACAAACAAATGAAATTGTTGTAAAATAAACAATGAGTGAAGTTGTTAAAAAGTTACAGAATAGGCCTACAAAGGTCTCAAAGGGAACTTATCCGAAATTTTGTGTGGGAGGTACCGGATGGAGTGGACAAATATAGTTTATAATTGAACCTGATCTAAATCTAGTAGATATATTAGGATGTGTAAAGTATGGACCAATTCGGCCACTCCCTTCAAGAGTTACCGTACGAACAAATTTTCCGAACATTTGTGAACTTTTGTGGGGGAGGTGCCTGAAGGAGTGGACCGATATGGCTTATCTTCGAACTTGAACTATGTTTGGACAAAATATCACTAGGGCCAAATTTTGGACCGAATCGGCAGATACGTTCGAGAGTTATCTTGCGCTCCAACCACCTCACACGGTGTCAAAGGGGGTTTTTGCAACTTTCAGGCTATTTTCTCGGGAAGTATGGACTTGCCCCTAAGGAAACTTATACCGTCGTATGGGGGGCAGTGAATACAAGTTGCTAAAACAAAAATCAAAGCGATTCGAGAGACGGCCCTAAACTGAACTTTTCCGAAATTTTGTGTGGGAGGTACCTGAAGGAGTGGACCGATTGAGTCCATATTGAAACCTTATCTAAGTCTGGTACACACTTTACGATGGGAAAAGTATGGACCAAATCGGTTACTCCCATCAAGAGCTATCGTGCGCACAAATTTTGCTAACATTTTCGAACTTTTGTGGGGGAGGTACCGGAAGGAGTGGACCGATATAGCCCATCTTCGAACTTAAACTAAGTTTGGGCAAAATATTACGAAATTTGAACCGAATCGGTGCATCCGTTCGATAGTTATCGTGCGCTCCAGCTAGCCACACAGACAGACGGACGGACATTGCTCAATCGACACCAAATTGTCTGAAACACATTTAGTCCAAACATACTTTGGGTCTAAAATCACTATTTCGATGAGGCACATTTTGCCCATATGAAAGTGCATATACCCTCGTTAGCATAAATGCTGAGGGTATAACAAGTGAAAAACATTAATTTCGGCCGGCCGAAATTTTTATACCCTTCACCATAAAATATTCTGAACTTAAATGGAATAATTTGATTCCTGTAAGGTGCAAAAATGGTTCGACCACGGATACCCTAAATGCCTTAAGTCAAAAAATCTTTTTGCTGCGGACTTTCGGTACCTCAGAGAACTTCAAATGTCAGATTATAGCTAGTTCGGTAACAAATTGTATCTAAAATCCTCAAAACACCGAAAATCAGGGGGTACCGTTACATGGGGGTTATTTCAAAACATGGACCTTTATTGACGATTTTTGGTGGAGAGGTTTCAGGACCACTGAGAACCTCAAATGTCAAAAAATTAGCAAAAACCCCTACAAATCGTTAAATAGGGAGGTATCTCTATATGGTGGCTATACCAAAACGCCGACATATCTTGGCAATTTTTAGTGGAGAAGTTATTTGTTCATTGGGAACCTCGAATGTTCAATTTCAGCAAATGTGGTCACAAAATGTAGCGAAAAGACTCAAAATAATTCGAATCGGGAGATACCGTTATATGGGGCTTGGTATAGGCTAAATAGCCTGTATACCTATATAGCCCATCTTCGAACTTAATTGGCCTATGGAAGAAAGACACTCGGGAGTCATAATTTTATGGTTCTATCTCAATTATTGGGCACGCAAGAGTGATTAAAACAGACGGAAATGTCTAGGTCCTTTTAAAATTTTATCCTGATACGTAGACAGCGGATTTCTATGCAACCTGTATTTTTGGTCCGATTCAGATCAAATTTTGGGACTGGGCATATTTTTGGCTCCTGATTAAATTGCAATCGAAACATATGACATATGCAATATTATGCAACAATTATTTCAATAATAGGTACAAACATTATGGTGTGTAAAATTTTTCTGTTTAAAATTCTCTTCAAACAAATCAATAAAATAGAGAAATTTATAACCACAGCCACAACCTTCAAAATACCGAAAATCGGGAGGTATCGTTCTAAGGGGCCTGAACCTAAACCGACAAAATTTGCCCCCGAGGAAGACTTAATACCAAATTTCAGCCGTTTCGTCGGGATATTGAGGCCACAACTTTCAAAATACGCGGAAACGGGAGGTACCGTTCTATGGGGGCTATATTAAGACGTAGGACTATACCGACAAATTACAGGTGGTAAGTTTTATACCCCCAAGGAAGACTTAATACCAAATTTCAGCCATTTCGGAGGGATATTGAGGCTACAACCTTCAAAATACCAGAAATCCGGAGATAAATGTAGACGTGGACCTATATCGAGAAATTTCAGGTTGAATTTGGAAGGATATTGAAACCACAACCTTTAAAATACCAGAAATCCGGGGGTACCATTCTATGGGGGCTATATGAAGACGAGCACCTATACCGACAAATTTCAGGTGGAAAGTTTTATACCCCCAACGAAGGTGTTGTACCCCCAACGAAGACTAAATACCAAATTTCCGTCTTTTCAGTGGGATATTGAGACTACAACTTTTAAAATACCGAAAATCGGGAGGTACCGTTCTATGGGGGCTATATGAAGACGTGGACCTATACTGACAAATATCAGGTGGAAAGTTTTATACTCCCAACGAAGACTTAATACAAAATGTCAGTCATTTCATTGTGATGTTGAGGCCACAACCTTCAAAAGATTGGAAATCGGCAGTTACCGTTCTATGGGGGCTATATGGAGACGTGGACCTATGCGGACAAATTTCAGGTGTAAATTTTCAAACCCCTAGAAGACTTATTACCAAATTTCAGCCATTTCGGTGGGATATTCAGACCACAAATCCTTGTATATATTTTTGCGTATGCTCATTTTATGCAAATATGTAAAAATATGTCAAAAATATTCGTTTTATTTTGTGATATCATTTTAGGTTGCAAATATAAGCTGACAAAACTAAAGCATCCCCCCCCCCAATTCGAGGTACAACAAAAACTATTGAAAACAATATTTCGTTGCGTATCCTCCATTCTGGATGACAAAGCACATCTTTAAGGCATAGAGGATACTAAATAATTAATTATTGCACCCGAAATAATTAATTTTCGTAAAATTTTGTTTCAGTATTTTGAGGATTTTCTGAAAAGCGGGAGGTACTGTTATATGGGGATCATACACAAAAGTGGTTCACAATTTTTGGTGGAAAAGTTTTGTGACCCCTAGGAACTCTAAGTACCACACTACAGGTAATTTAGTAGGAAAATGTGGCATAAATCTTCAAAATACTAAAAATTCGATTCGAAATTCGGGATATACCATAACACTATACGATATTGCTGATATTCATCCAAAAATTATGCTACAGCATCTTCTGTTCGAATACAAAATCCCTTAGATTTAACAATTAGCAAAAGAGCGATCCACAGAAGAGCGGTAGAGGCCGGCTTATTCAGTCGACGACGGGGCAAACAAAAACTTTCATATCGACAATAAATGAACAAGCCAGACTGGATTTCGCCAAGACTCATCTGAACTGTACTATCCACAAATGGAGAACTGTGCTGTTGTCTAATGAATTTAAGTTTAATTTAAATTTTCAGATGACATAAGGCGCATTGCAAAGGCACTGTAAACCACGGAGGCGGAACATAATGGGTTTTTTCTAGGGGCAAGGGATTGGACCAATTTATAAAATTAATGGAATTATGGATGGTTTCATGTATCATAACGTATTAAAAGGCGTGAAGTTCCCTTATGCTGAAGAAGAGATGCCATTTAAATGTACATTCCAGGAAGACAACGAGCCAAAACAAGTAGTAAAATTGGTTAAGGAGTGATTTCAAAACAATTCGACAGAAGTTCTCCATTGGCCTTCCCAATCCCCTTATCTAAGCTCTCGATTGGGGTGGAGATCGTTAACTCAAAAAATCAACCGAAAAAAAATTGCAAAACCAAAGAAGATTTATTTGAAGTCGCAAAAATAACCAGGGAAGCAATATTGCCTGCAATAAATAATAATTTTGTATCCTCTATGCCCAAAAGATGTGCTTGTATCATCCAGAATAGAGTTTTTGTTTTACCTCAAATTGGGTGGTGCTTTAGTTTTGTCCGCTTTTATTTCCGACCTAAAATGTTTTTTAATTTTAACTATTTTTTTTAAATTCTGAATTCCTTATTTTTGCGTTTTTCAATAATAAAGATATAAATAAATAAACAGAAAAATAAAAAATAAATTTATAACTCTGTTTTCTTAAAAAAAATTATCTATTAAAAAAAATATACTGAGCGGGTGCTTTAGTTTTGGCCGACACTGTACAAACTTTCTTGATTGAAAATAGTTTTTCCACAACAATATATTTATTCAGTTGCACTGAAATAACAATACCTTGTATCATTGAAATTTGTCATTGGTTTTAAACTAACGTAAGACTTCATTGCATTAATGTAGAATTTTCATTGAGTTTCATAAAATAATTTTCATTATACCCTCAGCATTTATGATAACGAAGGTATTTACACTTTTATGCAAGCAAAATGTGCCTCATCGAAATAATGGTTTTAGACCGTTTCAGACAATTTGGAGTTGATTAGCCATGTCCGTCCGTCTGTCTGGCTGGAGCGCGCGATAACTCTCGAACGGATCAACCGATTCGGTCCAATATTTGGCTTTCGTAATATTCCACTCCTTCCGGCACCTCCCCCACAAAAGTTGGAAAATGTCCCGAAAATTTGTGCGCACGATAACTCTTGCAGTGAGTAACCGATTTGGTGCATTGAACATAGTAAAATTTCTACCAGACTTAGATGAGGTTCCAATATGGAATCCATCGGTCCACTCCTTCGGGTACCTCCTACACACAATTTCGGAATAGTTCAGTTCTCGAATCACTTTGATTTTTGTTGTAGCAACATGTATTCCCCGCCCCGCATACAACGGTACAAGTTTCATCAGGGGCAAGTCCATATTTCCTGAGAAAATAGCCTGAAAGTTGCAAAACACCCCTATGACACCGTGTGTAGTGGTTGGAGCGCAAGATAACTCTCGAACGAGTCTGCTGATTCGGTCCAAAATTTAGCCTTCGTAATATTTTGTCCAAACATAGACTAAATTTGAAGATATGCCATATCGGTCCACTCCTTCAGGTACCTCCCCCATAAAAGTTCAAAAATGTTCGCAAAAATTGTACGCACGATAACTCTTGAAGGGAGTGACCGATTTGGCCCATGCTTTATACATCCCAATATATCTACCAGATATAGATCAGGTTCGAATATGGATTATATTTATCCACTCCTTCCGGTACCTCCCACACAAAGTTTCGGATAAGTTCACTTTTAGACCTGCTCTCGAATCACTTTGATTTTTGTTGAAGCAACTTGCAATCGCTGCCTCAATTACGTCGGAAAAAGTTTTTTCAGAGGCAAGTGCAGCAAGTCCATACTTCTTAAAAAAAAACCGAAAGTCGTAAAAAAATCCCTATGACACCATATGTAATGGCTGGAGAACACGATATCTCTCGAACTGGTCCAAAATTTGGCCTTCGTCATATTTTGTCCAAACTTAGTTTCAGTTCGAAAATGGCAATACCGTTCCAAAACTTCCGGCACTTCCCCCCAATATTTAAAAATATCACTAAAATGGTAAGCACGATATCTCTTGAACGGGGCAACCAATTTGTTCCAAACTTTTGACCTCCTCTTATTTTGTCCAAATGTAGTTTAACTTCTAAAATGGCACATATTTGTCCTCTGCTTGGGGTACCTCCCCACAAAAGTTCAAATTTGTGTCTAAGTGCAGTTTAGGGCTGTTCGAAGATCCTTTGGAAATGTTTACTGATGCTGTTTGTTGTAGTTATATTTACAGCGATATTATTTTATCCGTAGACAAGTTCATGCTTCCTGGCATACTGGTCCAAAAGTTATACGATGACCCACTGAAATGACTAGTGGGCGCTATATCTTTCGAAAAGATATGACTCCCTAAATAAGATCCACTTCCATAATGGACTATATCGATCCACTCCTTTAAGTACCTCCTCCGCAAAATTTTTGAACCTTAATCGTAATCCACATTTTTCTTGACAAGTTCAAATGTCCAAAAAGGGCCAACAATTCTGAAAAGACCCTAAATACGAGGGATGCACGAAAACCACCTGGCCTAGGCAACAGCGCGCATTGCCAGGCTCCATTTAAAATTTTTTTTTTGGAAAGTTTGACCGTTTTTAGCCTATTCTTACTCAGGACAGTTTGTGGTGAGACCATGTGTTGTTTACAGAGACTTCAAAAATTAATTTGCAAAAAAAAAAAAATGGAATTTACTTGAGCACATTTTCGTCCAAGAATTTTTCACAATTTTCGACGTGGATAATCACCGCAAAAGTGTATGGATCAAATTAAATCAAATCTTTGTATGTCGATAAAGGACCATCCTATAGGACTATGAAAAACTGGTTCAACGAATTCAACCGTGGTCGGAACTCGCCAAAAAACGAAGGTCGTGAGGGTCGCCCAAAATAAGTCGTTGTGCCAGAAAAAAATATGCCGTGCATGAACGGATAATGCGAGATCCCCAGGTTAAATACCGTGAGATAGAGACATCCATGAGCATTTCTTCCACCAACTAACATTTGATATTGCAAAAGCACCCGGACGCAAAAATGGATTTTTCTCGTTAGATCTAGCAAAATTGGACAATCATGAATAAAAACGATCTTCTGCTTCAAACGACGCACAGTGTCACGACTGTGGCCAAAAATGGTAAAAACTAAATACTTCGTTGAACAAATTTATTGATAAGGAGTGATAGAAAACATATTAATTAAGAAGAATCTGAAGTTTGGTACTGATAAGAGAAGTAGTTTGTGTTATATGAGGATTTAAATCCGACAATTTTATTAAATACGTATTTTTGTGTTTTTTTCTAAAATTAATAAATTATATTATGCGTTAATATTTAAAATTTAAAAGTAACGGTCGCTGCAAAAATTGTTCCTAAATTCTCTTGGGATGTAATAAACTTGGCTACACTTTTGTTTGCATGTAAATATTAATCATATGGTGTTTACATTTACCCAAACATGTATTACTAAGTGCATTAATTTTCTGAAGCAAATTTTAAATTGAGTGGAGTGGAAAAAATTGTATAAAAGTGTATATCGATATTTTTTGCTGTATGAGTAGTAAAAAGTGAGTACTACAAATATATAAAGGTCCTAGCTGCAGAGGTTTGCAGATGAATGCGTCATTTCTCTTTTTCAGCGACCACCTTACTGAGAGGGTACCCCTTTGTTTAACAAATCGTTTTGCGGTGTTGGCTATAGCGCGAAAACGAATGAACCGATCATCATATATTTTTGTGGGCTTATTAAGTACCTAATAATCTTGCTTTAAAATCAGAGTATTTTAAAAATATCAATTTTCAATAAAATTGTGAACAGCGAAAATCAAATTTTGATTTTTTACAAAAAAAAAATTGGCCGTTTTTTGACCACTAAACGGTCCAAAAAATTTTGTAAAGGAAATTTGTCATATATAAAGACAAGAGTTTGATATATTCAATATGCTCACAAACAATATGAAGACTAAACACCAAATTTCAGTCATATCGGGTGGATATGGAGGCCACAACACTCAAAATACCGAAAATGAGGAGGCACGGTTCTATGGGGGCTATAGGAAGACGAGGACCTATACCGGCATATTTCTGGTGGAAGCCACTTCGGTGTGATAATCAGGCTAAAACCTCAAAAATTCCGAAAATCGGGAGGTACCGTCCTATGGGGGCTATATGAAGGCTAGGTCCACGCCTTCATATAGGAGACAAATTTCAAGGTGAAGGTATAATGCCCCCTACGAAGACTAAATACCAAATTTCATCAATTTCCGTGTAATAATGAGGCTAAAATCTTCAAAATACCGATAATCGGGAGGTACCGTTGTATGGGGCTATATTAAAACGTGGACCTAAGCCCACAATTCTCTGTTGGAATGTTTGATACCTCTGCCGAAGACTAACCACAAAATTTGAATACTTTCGGTTGATCATTGTGTCTAAAACATTCAAAATACCGAAAATCGGGAGGTACGGTTCTATGGGGGCTATATCAAAACGTGGACCGACCAACCCAATTTTTTGTCCTGAAGATTGTAAGTCAATAATAGGTACGTGTACCAAAATTGATGCACATACGACAACTCCATCTATTTTTGGTCACAGTTAATATGAACTCGCGACATTGTGCGACGTTTATAAGATCGCCACAGACGATGAATCTTTGATCTATGCTTAATAGCCTGAAACAAAGCAGGAATCGGCCGTTTGGGTCTTCGAAAATGAGCCAAATCAAACTAAATTTGTTCATGTAAGAAGCACTTCCAAGCAAAAGGTTGCCTGTTTCTTCAGAAAAACTGACCGTGTTGCGACTATACGGCTTGAGAAATATAGGACGGTTAATTCTGAGTGTTACACTAAAATTTTTTTGCCTGAAGTCTCCTGAGAAATTCCAAAAACGAACAAGAGAAGACAAATCATTCTGCTTCATGACAAAGTGGGCTCTCACACATCGTTTCAAACCAGCGGACAATACGTGGAATTGATGGGTCATCTGCCGTACAGCCCTGACTGGGGATCCAATGACTTCATTTGATTCCAGCACATCAAGAACAAAAGGCGTGGTCAACGATTTTTGGTGCCTAAAGATGCTGTAAATGCGTTCACAAACCATGTTTTGGAAGTGTCTCAATCGGAGTGGAAAAAGTGTTTCGTCAATAGGTTCGACCGCGCGAAAAATGTATAAATCATGCTGGAGACAACTCAAGAAAACAATAAAATCGTTTTTGATGGTAAATATTCGCGTTTTCATTGTTAGGCCAGATAGTTAGTTGAAAGTTTCAATCCACATAAGCTGAGGGTATATCTCTGTCGGCATAGCCGACTGATACTTTTTTACTTATTATTGTTTCATAGTATTAATGTGACAGTTTCATAGCAATAATAGAATTGTAACTTCTAACTACTTTATTGAATTAATAAAGAAATATCATTGCACAATTGAGGAAATTTCATTGGAATAATGAAGAAATTCATTATTGTTTTTTATTGAAACTTTTCATTTATTCAATGAATCTATGTTGGTTCAAAATCAATGAACTTTTTTTCTTTCATTGTGTTGATTATTTGCTGTGAATGATGTTCACGATTTCCCTGTTTTATAAAGTAAAGTAAGCTAAGTTCATTCTACTAATACATATAATACCTTTGTCCTCATTTGTTAGGTCCTACCTTAATCAAAAAAAATGTGGATATCTAACTGCGTTTCTGTTTTGTTCAACGAACTGTTATGACATGTTATAAATAAAAAATATATCGTTTTATAAACCTTATTGCTAATTTACTGTGTTTTCAATTTAACACCTATCTGATTGATAACTTACATTGTAGCGTTTGAACGGTTTCAGTTAAGCCATCCACTTGAACACAGTTTTTGATTTGCTGTTTCTGTTTTTGTTTGTGTTATTTTTGCAATAAAAAACAAACAATTGCGTCAGAATTATTACAAAATCCATATAAAAACAAATGTGGATGTTGGCAAAATATTGATAAGTCAGTGATGTTTTTTGTTTTCTTTTTTCGTGTTTTTGTTTAGCAATGTTGATTTATATGACGTTTGTTGTGCCCGTCCATTAAAAAGGGAAGATAATGGAACTGAATAACACAATTTAAATCAATGTCAGAAAAACGAACCCAACTAATGTCGAACAACCAAAACCAGAAATCCAAGAACGAAGTTATCAGGTAACCCATAAGCACAATGTTGAAATCATCATCATTGGTATCAGCATCGACATCACTTCCTGGTTAACAGCAACAACGATGGGCACTAATAAAAAAGACAACAACATTGGAAGAAACAACTCCACACAACAACAACAACAGAGAGGCAATAAAGTCAATCATCAAGCGCACGACACAACCAAATAGGCACAAATAAGTTCATGAAAAGAAGAAATAAAGTACAAAATAAAAACTGATTATCAATTCTCCGCCCAGGTTACAAATTAGACAAAAAACTCTAATCCAAGTCCCTATGCTGCAACATTGATCTGTATCTACGTTATTGCCCTTATTAATAAAACTCGATGTCCATTTCAAGCAATGGACGAATGCAAAGATCGATCTCCTCGTATGGATAACGATATCTGTTGAGTTTCAAATAATTTTTTTGTGGTCGTAGATGAAAAATTATTTTTTTTTTCAATTGGATTAGAGATTATGTGGAATTGTAAAGGTCTGCCGCCTTATTCGTCTTCTTCTTGTGAACTACGGATTGGTAATCTGATAAAATTGTTCAGTATAGTGAGTTAAGATTTAGATAGAAGTAATATTGTTTGAATAACTTGGAATCAAACTCCATAATAGGAATGTTACTACGTGATCCATTTTTTTTGTGTTGAAATTAAAATATATTTGATATAGGAATCCACAATTATTTTTATACCGCGAATAAGAGTAGATATGGTATAAGGATTAAAAATGTATTGCCTTTAAGGATTTTTCATTTACAATTGTATTAAATACGCTTGAAAATGTAGGTAGTTATGTTGATGCATGCTGGTCAAGAACATCTTTCAGGGTTTATTCAACTTCCGAGCTCGCTTATTCCGTGCCTGGACTGAGATGAAACCCGGAACATGGATTTGTTCCGTTTGCCAGATTCGCACCCACCACATGCCAAAATCGGTGTCAAAGACAGTTCGGACCTTAGTCGACTCCAGGGTTACTGCGATAGGACTTATGTTGCTGCTTGCTGGGCAAGAACATCTCCCAGAGTTCTCTCCAACTTCCGAGTTCATTTGGTCCGTGTCTGTACATGTATTCGTTCCGTTTGACTGATCCGCATGCACCACATGTCAATATCAGTGAGGTGTAATGAATGTAAGGAATGGGTGTACTTCCAAAGCTGCCCTGGCCTTAGACGCTTCCTTACTACGATAGGAGTTCGTCGGATAACGAGGCACCCCGCAGTATCCCCAACAACAAACGCAGCATTTAACACACCACAAGCTGTTGTTCAGTGCCCCGAAGACGTATCGTTCCTGCAATCCATTTGCAACGATCTTCGTAACAAGATCAGCGAAACAAAGCTCAGGTGACGACCTGCAGCTTGCAAGGGTTGCTAGCCCAGTAAAGACCTATCTCGATAGAACTTGACTCTAATGACCCATACATGAAATATATGGGCTTAGCATTAAAGTGCGGCACTGCCGATGTAGAGCTGCTTAGCGTTATATATATATAGTTATAGTAATTTTAGAGGACTATAACCGTTTGGTGTTGGACTACAGCGCTGGAATGCAGCGCTGGTCAAGCAAATTGATAGCTCTACGTTTTGCACAGTGAATGAAGACGCTCTTAGAAGGATAAGAGGAGATTGCCATAGTTGGACAGATATCAATTGTGGCACCACGTCTGATAAATGACGTATTCTGGCGACCCGTCATTTTCCTTGGCTCAGACCACCTTCGTCTCCGTAAATATACCACCCGACTTCATAACCTTTGAATATACCAATCACCGCTCCAGAGAGCTGCCTATTACCTCAAAACCTCGGGTAGCTGAGAGAACTTTTCGGGATATCATCACTGCATCAGCCGCTCACTACATACCTCTTGGTCAAATACACGAAATCAGACCAAACTTCCCAGCAGAGGTGACGGGCCTAGCAAATGAGCGTGATAAGCTTCGCCGTATAAACTTTAAAGTTTCAAGAGTTAGACAACTTACTCTTGAAATTAACAGACTAGTAGGCGAACGTTAACGGAATCCGAAAATGGTGGGTAATTGTTAAATCACTCTCGAATACGGGAAAGAAAGATGATAGATGGGCTGTTACTTTCAACGGCGTGTGTGTAACTAACCCATTGATGGCCAAAAACACACATTTGCAGATTATACATTGCGCTTGTGTGAGTATAAAAAATCCGAACGACCAACATTAGTATTACATTAACCCTTCGTTGGACCGATACTGTTTGTCACATTCGTAACACATGAGTCTGGCCAGACTCATAAAATTATTTATATTTTTTAGGAAACTTAATTAATATTTTCGTATAAAAAGTTGTAGAATATGTTTAAAGGATCCTAATCTTACCTAAATAATCCTTATTTGTCAAAATAAACATGCCGGAAAAAACTAAATTTAAGTAATTTTATCAAGTTAGTAAAAACGTACGTATTCCTATGAAGTAAAAATTCGAATTTTTCTTGTCTCTATCCTCGAAAGTCCTATTTATATATCATTTTGATGCATTTTATTTTAATTTGGGGTTTTATTCAGAATGAATTGTGTCTATTTTGTAACTTTGCAGCTTATTGCAGTGCAATAACGACGATATCAATTGATAAATGAAGGCATATATCCTATGGATTTTCTTCTAATTCATATGGAGAATCCTATATTTGAACCATTCCACCCCACAAAAAGAACATAAAGGGCTATGTAATGGGTTTTATTTGTCCAGTTACGTGTAAATTTGTCTAAAATAAATGTGTAACCCTATTAGCTTGTGGAACATTTACTGATTTCAAACCCATCTCCTACTTTTGCGACCTTTTTATGTGCAATTTTAAAGACATGGTAGGGTCAAATGGACAAATTTCATAAAAGGGTATTCATTTTGTCAAATAATGTAGAAAAATATCCAATTTTAAGAAAAATTTCGGAAATTTTTCAATAAAAAATAGGTGGGGTCTGGCCAGACGCATGTGTTATGAATGTGATATGTATGTCAAAAAATCCTTGGAGCTCCTTTTCTGGTGATCCTTTTGACTTCATGTTTCTTTCGTTGGAAAGGTAAGAAAATTTCATGAAGCTACCTGTAATCCATAGCATTATTGTAACCCAGTTTAAAATGCAAAATAAAATGAAAAGGCCTGGCCAGACTCAAGTGTCCAACGGGGGTAACAAACCCACGTTCTTCTCTTCGACTGATTTGCAAAATGTAAACAACTCGCCAACCTAACGAAGCCACACGAAGATGTTTATGCCCGCGGGCATAGGACATTTGTTGTTGCTGTCAATCTCTGAACTAAACCGAAAAGGTGCGCGTGTTATTTTGACAGGCATTTTATAGAATACCACGAGATTGATAAGGCGAAGTGTACTATGCCGTATAAGAACCCTCTCAGCCGAAGAGATACGACTACATTTTACGACGAGCCATGTTGCAGACGTCATCCGGAACTCGAAATTATCCAAAATGTTAGACCAGAACGGAATCTCAAGCAACTACATGAACCCGGGGTTGAGTATTAAACAAATGTCCTCAATCTATCGTTAGCTACCTATATTGTGCCAGAAACCTGGAAAGTAGGGAGGGTGGTCCCACTACTGATGTCAGACACGGATGTTAGCAGAGGTGATTCGTTCAATCTAAGGAATATGAAAATATCTGCTGCTAGATCTACTGCCGCTGCTGACAAAGGAACCTTGTTGACCTCTTATAAAGTAATATGCCGTTCAGTGGTAAGCTATGCAGCTATAACACATTACAAATGTTAGCACTACGCAGTGGAAAAATGCCAAAATGTCACTCTGAGGACAGCACCAGGACTATCAACATGAGGAGACGAAGATTTTATCTTTACATCAGTATAACAAGATGTTGTAGATGTAGTACCTTATTGGGTGTTACCGCACAGTGGTTCAGAATCGTTTTTTCCTGGTCAAGCTCTGTAAAAAATTTAACAAATTTGTTCAAAATGTTTTTTTTTTTTAATAAAAATTTGGTCAAAAATTAAAAAAAATACTCCTTGGTTTTTAAAAAACTCATATATTATTACAAATGTCCTTTTTTGTATAAAAACTATAATTAATATAGTAAATGAGATGGAAAACACGTATTATTACACATGTAATTTCAAAATGGGGCGTGTACAAAAGTATGTATGGGCTAAAGGGGACACTCTCAGGCATCATTCTGCAGAAACCAAACTTTGTTCCGTGTTGTTCCCTAAAAGTTCTAGTTCAATAATTTTGGAATTTCAATAAAATGTAATACCTGTGGGAAAATAAAATAGCTCACTTTCTCTAGAAATTTGCAAAAATGACGTACAGTATAGTCTCGATAACACTGTGACACAAAATGGAACTCAAAGTCTGGGGGGTGGAAAATTTCTTTTGAATATGAAAGCCCTTGATGAGTATATTAAGAATCTAAAAGGAAATTTTCTCCATAGGTCAAGTTTCTGAGATATCGCGCGATGAAGTTTTTGATTTTTCCCCTATAATTCTTGGTAAAATAGCACCATATCTCTGTTTGGCGTTTTTGTAGCTTCAATTTGAGGTGACATGTCTTCAGTCAAATCGATTGGCAAATCTTTTTGTAGGACATTTCATTCTTCTAACTCAATGCCTTTCATGTCCTTTTCGTCCTTTATTTCTTGAACCGTAGTGAAAGTACCACAAGATGAGATTTTTCAGCATCCAAATATTCTACTTAAATGTTGCTCAGAAGATTTTAGGTACGGTTCTCTTTGACAACTAATCGATTTTGTCCCGTTTTCATTGTCCTTTTTGACATTTAATCGGTTTTGGTTCAGAAATAAACTATGTTTTGTTTTTCTGTATATTCGTCATTGGTTATTTATTGGTATGTAGACATAACATTTGGTTATTGCTTATGTAGACATCTGGGTTGCTTCTGAAATATTTACCAAAAATAGCTCTTGTAATGATGAACACGTTAATAACAGATTTTCTTGGAGGATAGATCCGATTATCTCAATTTTTGAACCGGATATTCCGACATTAAAACCGATTTTAAAACCGGTTTTAAGTAACCGATTAAACTTATATGTATACCTTTAAAAAGCTTATAGAGTTGTCAATCAAATTAAATTAATTCGCTTATGAAAACTTTGTTAGTTTCAGTTCTAGAACAAAAAACCCGTTTTCTTAAACCGTTTTTAAGGAAAAATATCCGTACGCGGAAATATGGAGATCAAAGGCTGGGGGGTGAAAAATTTTTTTGGCTATGAATGTCGATGAAGTTAGTGTGATGAGCCCGGAAGGACAGTTCTGCCATAGGCCAAACTTCTGTTATTAAATGTCAAAAAGGACAATGAAAACGGGACAAAATCGATTAGTTGTCAAAGAGAACCGTACCTAAAATCTTCTGAGCAAAATTTTTGTAGAATATTTTGATGCTGAAAAATCTCATCTTGTGGTACTTTCACTACGGTTCAAGAAATAAAGGACGAAAAGGACATGAAAGGCATTGTTAGAAGAATGAAATGTCCTACAAAAAGATTTGCCAATCGATTTGACTGAAGACATGTCACCTCAAAATGAAGCTACAAAAACGCCAAACAGAGATATGGAGCTATTTTACCAAGTATTATAGGGAAAAAATCAAAAACTTCATCGCGCGATATCTCAGAAACTTGACCTATGGCGAAAATTTCCTTTTGGATTCTTAGAATAGTCATCAAGGGCTTTCATATTCAAAAGAAATTTTCCACCCCCCAAAAATGCTGCTGCACAGTGTAATCGACGGCAAGATAAAGTCAGTTGCTGATGTTCATAGAAATGGCTAAAATACATATATGAATATATTCACCATAATGAATTCTGAAGTTATATCTCAAGTCGTAACAGGCTGATGTCCCATGAACACTGAAAATCAATATGTGTACATGGGCTACGAAGTTTATATCATCGACAAAAAAACAACACACACAATGAATAAATATACATCATAGTAGGGAAGTTTTAGACTACAACAATACACAGGGAATGCCACCTAAATTACGACGGAGGAGTCAAATTAAGAAGTAAATTTGGTGGCCAGGAAAGTCCTAAAATGGCAGCAACCCACGATATTTGCTTAATACGAATTCGTTGACCTTAGATCTCAGATTATTACCTAGTAAACGTCCGTTATTAATGAGTTTAACTTACAAAATTAAATGTTTTTGCAACTACTCGGTATTATCCCGATTATCGAGGCTGTACTGTATTTTCCAAAATTGGGAAGAATTGTTGCCTTTAGGGCAGCATTCCGCAGCTCTTTACTCGCGAGCAAGCAAAGAGAGTTTCTCTCCACTCACTAATTGAAAAACCATGAACTAACAACAATGTTTGCTCAAATTTTTTTTGTTGTGTGCCGATTGCTGCTTTAGGGGCACTCCTTGGTCAGCAAAACCACTGTGCGCCCTGAGAAAATATGTCAATATCTAGTTGATAGGCTTCCCCCACTCAAGCGCGTTAGAAGAAATCATCATCTGGAGAGAGAGAGGCCCAAATATTTCTCTAGATCAGCGTCAGGCGATTAGGCGCCCGTGTGCGCTCATTTAACGTTGCTCTCTCCACACACACAATTCAACCCCTTTAAAAAGCATGCACTCATACAATGACACCCCGTAAAGTATGCAATAGAAAAGTATGGTGCCTGACCCTGCTGCAGATCAGTGTCGCCCAAGAGGAGGGCACACAAAAATGTGAATGTGTTCAAAATATTGGCAACTTTTGACAGTGTATTAGTTTGTATGCACGAAAGCTGCACAACAAAAAACAAATCAAAACATTTGCTCTCTCTCCCTCTCTCTTGTACGCTCTTTCTTTGCGTTCGGGTTGTGTGTGTGAGTGTGTGTGTGTGAATTGCCGAAAAACTTCATAATCAGCGGTAACCGTGCGTTCGGCACTACTCTATATCAACGAGTCAAGATTTGAATAGCATTCACACTGATGCATTTTGAATCTGGACATGGAGAAACCCTGCAAACCATTGGAAGATTGTTGGACGATTTTTCGACCAGATTTTTCTTCAACGCTTCTTTCCGGCGATCTTTTAGCGAATTTTTATATAAAATTCACCCATGCGAGTAATTTGCCATTCGTAGATGATTCTCAAAAATTATTGTTTATAATCAATCGCTACGACAAATTACCTGTTATGGTTCTCGGCGATCTTTCCGCGAAATTGTGTTATGTTCCGCTATTGTTAGAGCAGGCGAATAATATATTATTCTTCCGAACCCCGATCTCGCGATTATTACTAAAATTTTTGATTTGGTTGCTTATAATTCTCATATACACATTCTGCATAACTTTGGTATAAATGGCACGTATTATATTATGAGTATTGACAAACATAGTACATGTCTGGGTTTTGCCAAGAGGAATTAAGAAAGGCCCGAGAAGCAGTATAAACCACTATGTCATAAGGAATGGTAAAAAATTATAACAAATCAGAAAATAAAACAAAAAATATAAAAATCAAAGACAAAAAATGAAAGAAACAAAAAACAAAGAAAAATGAAAAATAAATTTTCTTTAATTTTTTGTTTATATTTTCTTCTTCTTAAGATCTTCCAAATGATTCGTCAGCGAATCTTGGTCGCGATTCGCTTTCCAGAAACACTTACTTTAGGTTGGTGTTACGCAGAAGATTTTTAGGCGATATCGCCTGCCAAAAATTATTCGCCCAGGAAAAGCGCGTATTATTCTTAGGCGATAGAAATGGTTTGCAGGGAAGCAGAACCAGATAACTGAAAAGATGTACGAAACGACATATTTGCGTTGCTGCAACAGCACCATAGTATGAAGGGTACAATAAGGGTTTCCAAAACCGAAACAGGATAACCGGTTAACCGGTTTTGCGTTCAAACCCAAACCAGAAACGTCATTTGCGTTTAACCGAAAAAAACCGGCGTCATGATATAATGATCTAATAGCTCCAAGCAACCTTGACGGCGGCAACTAAAATAGCAAATCCCCAAAATAACTCGCGCAGGGAGTTTCTTATTGGTCCAAACTTTACACATTGTGATATATCATCTAATAATGTATCACGCTGGAATATGGACTATATCGGTTCCGTCTTTCGGGTACCTCCCACACAAAATTTGGAAAAAGTGCAGTTTAACAACTCGTCTCTGATCGTTTTGAATTTTTTTCCCCTGTTGGCACCTCGAAGGTAGAAACCGTTTTGGTCCAAACGTTGCACATATTGACTACATCGGATCATTCTTTCGAGTACCTCCCACAGAAAGTTTGGAAAGAGTGCAGTTTAAGGACTCGTCTGGGATCGTTTTTAATCTTTTGGCAAAATGTTGTGTATGCTGTCCTATTTATGACGGTTCAATTTGTTTCGGGGGAAAATCCATATTTCCTAAGAAATTGACCCGAAAACTCAAATAACCCCTATAGACGTCAGAAGTGTTGTGCTGGCTTCCTTACCAAAAATGATGGACAAGGTCCACTTTTTGGTACAGCTCCATATAACGCTACCAACAGATTTCGGGTATTTTGACGTTTTTAGCTTCATTTCAGATCGAATTAGCTTTAATTTGGCACTAAAGGTTTGAAGTGGTCAACAAATTTCTCCACCAAAACTTGTGGACATAGGTCTACGGTTTGGAATTGCCATATAACGGTACACATCTCTTTCTTTAGCTATATTTTTCTGGCCGAATTAGCTAAATTTTAGGACAAATATTTTGGAGTAGCTCCCATAGAACGGTACTACCCTATTTCAGTAATTTGGAAGATTTTATCTCAAACTAGTCAGAAAAACTTCTCCACTAAAAAATTAGACATATTCCACATTTTGTTATAGCCCTCCATTACAAGTTACGAACATGGGTATACGTTTTGTCATGAGCCCATATAACGGTACAACTAATTTCAAGTTTTTATCTAAATTTCGAGATATGGTTCTCAGTGGTTAAACACTTATGTATATGAACATAGAAAATTGTGGACATAAACCAGCGTTATGGTATAGCCTTATAAGGAGCTACCGCCTTTAAAGTTTTTAGCTGACCGAATTGGCTAAAATTAGGTATTTTGGTTTTCCATTGGTCGAAGAACTTTTCCATCTAAACGTGTGGACATTGGTAATTTCGTATGATTGTCACTAAAAAAGCTTCTGACCTAGACATCACGCAGTGTCGCCAGGCGTCATTTGACATGACGTACTCAGGACAGTTTTAAATACGACCATGTGTTGAGTTGTTTACAGTGACTTGAAAAAATCACTTTGCAAAAAAAAATAGAATTTACTTGCGAACATTTTCGTCCGATAATTCTTCACAACTTCAGACGTGAATAATTACGGCAAGAGTGCATAGATCAAACTAAATCTTTGTATGTCAATAAAGGACCATCCTATAACACTATGAAAAACTGATTTAATGAATTTAATCGTGGTCGACACTCGCCAAAAAACGAAGTACGTGAGGGTCGTCGAAAAACGGCCGTGTGGCAGAAAAAATTAAGCCGTGGGTGAAGGGACAATGCAAGAACGCATTGCTATATACCGTCAGGTAGAGGCATCCTTGGGCATTTATTCCAGCAACTAACATTTGATATTGTATGAACACTTGGCGGCAAAAATGTATTTTTTCTCGTTAGATCCAGCAAAATTGGACAATCGTGAATAAAAACGATCGTTCTGCTTCAAACGACGTTTATAAGATCGTCACAGACGACGAATCTTGGATCTATACTTAGGAGCCCGAAACAAAACAGGAATCACCCGTTTAGGTCTTTCAAAGCGAGCCAAATCCAAAGAAAGTTGTTCATGTAAGAAGCATTTCGAAGCAAATGGTCGCCTGCTTCTTCGACAAAACTGACCGCGTGGCGACTATACGGCTTCAGAAATGTTAATTCTGAGTGGTACAATACAATTTGTTTGCCAGAAGTCTCCTGAGAAATTCGAAAAACGAACAAGAGAAGACGAATCATTCTGCATCATGACAAAACCAGCGCACAGTGGTTGAAACCACTGATCCAGCGGCGCAAAATTAATAACTGGCAAATCAATTGAGATGTGGTACTGAAATTTTGCACAAACTCAGCCTGCATCTGTGGGTAATAATGGGAAAAGAAGAACAATACCGGCTAATGTTTTGGTATTGCCCCCATATAACAGTAACATCCGATTTTCGGTATTTTGAGGATTTAAGCCACATTTTCGTAGCAAATTTGCTTAGGGTTCCTAGTGGTCACAAAACATTTCCACAAAAATTATAGACATATCTGCATGTTTTGATATAGTCCCCATGTTTCGATGTAGCCACCCTTTATGGCACCACCCGATTCGCTGAATTTTTTAGTTGTTATCCCATATTTATTAACCGATTTGGCTATAATATGGTGTTTTAGTCTCTCCGGGGGTATAACTCCTCTTTGCAAAAATTTCTTAAGATAGGTCCATATATATAAACGCACAGCTAATTATACCCTCCACCATATGGAGGGTATAATTAAATCTGTCATTCCGTTTGTAACACATCGAAATATTCGTCGGAGACCCTATAAGGTATATAAATTATTGATCAGCATAAAATTCTATGTCGATTTGACCATGTCCGTCCGTCCGTCCGTCCGTCCGTCTGTCTGTTGAAATCAAGATACAGCTCGCAATTTTAAAGATAGAGAGTCAAATTTGGTACAGAAGTTGTTATTACTTGCAGGATGGTTGGTATTGAAAATGGGATATATCGGTCCACGTTTTGATATAGCCCCCATAGAACGGTACCTCCCGATTTTCGGTATTTTTAAGGTTTTAGCTTCATTATCACACCGAAATGGCTGAAATTTGGTACGTAGTCTTCTTTAGGGCTATAAAACTTTCTCCCAGAATTTTGTGGGTGTCGGTCCATACCTTCATATAGCCCCCATAGAACGGTACCTCCCGTTTTTCGGTATTTTGAGAGTTTCGCTTCATTATCACACCGAAATGGCTAAAATTTGGTACGTAGTCTTCTTTAGGGGTACAAAACTTTCCCCTAGAATTTTGTCGGTATCGGTCCACACCTTCATATAGCCCCCATAGAACGGTACCTCCCGATTTTCGGTATTTTGAAGGTTTTAGCTTCATTATCCTACCAAAATGGCTGAAAAACTTTCTATAAAACTTTCTCCCAGAATTTTGTGGGTGTCGGTCCATACCTTCATATAGCCCCCATAGAACGGTACCTCCCGTTTTTCGGTATTTTGAGAGTTTCGCTTCATTATCACACCGAAATGGCTAAAATTTGGTACGTAGTCTTCTTTAGGGGTACAAAACTTTCCCCTAGAATTTTGTCGGTATCGGTCCACACCTTCATATAGCCCCCATAGAACGGTACCTCCCGATTTTCGGTATTTTGAAGGTTTTAGCTTCATTATCCTACCAAAATGGCTGAAATTTGGTACGTAGTCTTCTTTAGGGGTACAATACTTTCTCCCAGAATTTGGTCGGTGTCGGTCCATACCTTCATATAGCCCCCATAGAACGGTACCTCCCGTTTTTCGGTATTTTGAAGGTTTTCGCTTCATTATCACACCGAAATGGCTGAAATTTGGTATTTAGACTTAGTTGGGGGTACTCAAACTTCCCCTTTAAATTTGTTGGTATAGGTTCACGCCTTTATATAGCCCCCATGGAAAGGTACCTCCCGATTTTTCGTGTTTTGAAGGTTGTGTCTTCAATACTCCACCAAAATGGCTGAAATTTGGTATTTAGTCTTCAATGTGATATAAAACTGTTCGCCAGAAATATGTCTGTACAGGTCCACTCTTTCATGTTGCCCCATTTCTGACTAAAATTCGTCGGTATAGGTCCACGTTTCGATATAGCCCCCATAGGACGGTACCTCCCGATGTTCGTAATACTGAAGACTGCGACGTCAATATCCATCCGAAATGGCTGAAATTCGTTATTTCGTCTTCCAAGAGTAATAAAATATTCCAGAAGAGTATTATCAGTATAGGTCCACGTCTTCCTATATCCCCATAGAAGCGTACTTCTTGATGTTCGGTATTTTTTAAGTTTTAGCCACATTCTCTTACCGAAATATAGGAAATTTGGTATTAAGTCTTCTTTGAGCCGTAAGAAATTTGTCGGTATAGATCGACGTTTTGAAATAGCCCCCATAGAATGGTGCCTCACATTGTTTTACCGAAATTGCTGAAATTTAGTATTAAGTCTTCATACACGAAAGGAAACAAATTATTCAATTTTACTTCAATACAACTTGTGGTGGAGGGTATAACAAGTTCGGCCCGGCCGAACTTAACGCCGTTCTTACTTGTTTTTTATTAATTTCAAGCAAAATTCCATATTTTAATAGTGCAGTTATCAGAAGATTTGTCCATGTTTACAAGATGCACTCTATGGAACAAGCGCGTACAACCCATAAAAACACTATAAAAATTAATTTGTTTTGAAAATTTTTGGGACATAACTATGTATGTACCTCCAGACCACAAACTATTTTTTATAATTTAAATCACACCCTCCGCTATCAATTAAAAATAAATGTTCAGTTTTATTACGAATTTATTTAACATTAAAACAAATATGAATTTAATTTTTTAGCAACAATAGCTTCGTTCCTGTACTTTTTTAATGGCAAAAATAGCAAACGAGAAAACTATAAAAGTTGTTCTCAGAAAATGTATTTGTTCAAAAAGTACAGGAACGGAAAATATAGTAAAGTTTATTAATATGTCAAGAATAAAATATGACAGACGTCATACAAAAATAAAAAATATATACATACATACAACGACTTGAGATTTTAAATGTATTTATTTCCTTTTTATATCGTTATGTGCCCATTTGATGCAAGTTTTTGCTGTTCATTTAGAAATTAATGAACGAGAGAGAGTAGAGGACCAAACTGTTCACAAAAGGCAGGTGAACGAACATCTTACCCATGGGGCCCACGCAGGTCAGTGCTTGAAATGGGCAAGTCATCTGAAAATATAAGATGTCCTTGGTTGGACTGAATTTTACACCTGTGTGTAATACAACCACATACATATCTGGGTATTCCGCCTGTGTAAAAACCCCATTTATGTTGCGTCGAACTATGTTCAGTACTCCGATTGGGCATATCGACTGACTTATAACATGTAGTTAAAATAGAATCGGCTGGGATAATCCTGTTCTTTCCATTCTTTGATGTTGGGAGGAAGGTAACATTTGGCCTCTGGGAAGAAAGCATTAGGCTTTTGTATGTCAACCATTTGTTCCACCAAGGATATTGTTGTAGCGGGAGCTAAAAACGTTGAAGGATTTGAACAATATAAATCAAGTTCTTTTAGCGGACTTGTAAAGAAGATAATTCCACGTACTTGAGGATATATTTGCCGTACTTTGATCATGGTTTCTTACAATGGTCATAATTGCCATAGTTGAACTGCAGGGATGAAATTGTTAAATAATTATGAGCTTTGATGACATTTTCTAGTTCATTACCACGTATTTTTATTGAAAGATTCAACAACTATTACCGAAATATCTCAATTTAATGTTGATTACTTCATTTCAATTTAATTCATTTTAAAATTTTTTTGTATTGATGTTTTGTTTCTGACTTTTTATTTTTTGTTCTTTCAAAAAATGCCAAATATTCCCTTTGACAAATTTACAAATTTTTACACAACCAAATTTGTGTAGTACAAAATAGCAGACGAGAAAGCCTTTCAGAGCCATTTTTATTTAAAGAGAAAAGCTAATTTCGCCAGTTTCTGTTTCAGAAAATTGTAAAAATAGTACTAAATAGCACTATTTTGCTGGTTCTGGAACACAACTAATATTTTTTTAACTCTGATGCAGCAAAATTTTTTGTATTTGATTGTGAATAACTGAGTGAATATTTACAACAACAAAAATGAAAAAATAAAATTGTTGTCAGCAAAGTAAGTGTCTGTAATCGATACCATGGAAAATATTTCCCATTTTTATAGTTTGATTTTTTGACTTTCGCTCCGCTAGATCAGTGGTGTCGACCAGTATGCAGCCCTGACTGCGGATCCAATGACTTTATTTGAAAAAGCGTATAAATCATGCTGGAAACTACTTAAGAAAACAATTAAACTATTTTTGATTGTAAATATTCGCGTTTTCATTGTTAGGCCAGATAGTTATCGTTCAGTCCTCGTATACACCAGGAAACGCAGGTTACGGAGATCTCATCAGTGGTTATATGCTTACCCCTCCCAACATTGACCCCCTAAATGTAATTATCCCAAGCAGAGGTACGACTCCTCCTTTAATAATAATATAACAATATCGGTTGAAAACTGTTCCAATTATATGGAACCTATACCAAAACGTGGTTCAATGTCGATAATTCCCCCATACAGGTTGATGATATTATTCGAATGTTCTCCACAAATGTTTTTCTTTTGTTTGCCAAAAGTTCGAAAACGATATTATATTCGAACATTTTTTCCCCTAACTGAGACTTCCCCTCCCCCTGATTGACTGCTGTACTTTTAGAATAACCTTAAATAGATATTCCTATATCTCTCTCACTCAACTGATATTAGTAATTGTTTTTTTATTTGTATTTCTCCTCCTAATCTTTCTCACAATAATTTACACTTTCTTTTTATACAAAACACACAAAAATTATCACATTACATTTAATGTAAACGCCAAGTGTATATTCTCCTGTTCATTATTATCTGGCACTGAGTAATCGCGTGTAACCAAAAACTGGCACAGTTGTTTGAACTGTCTTCTGTCATTCATATCTTCCGTTTTATTTCAAAACTTTGCTGATACAAATTCACTGTTGTTACTAAGTGCTACTTTTCTTATTATATGTGTTGGAATGATTGTTCTTAATATTTCTGTTGTTGTTGCTATTGTTTTTGTTGTTGGATTATTATTACTTCTGTATGAATTATTTGTTATTTTAAGTGTTTGTATTTTACGACTTTGGGAAAAAGGGATAAGTGGGCAGCAGAACCATACTGAGGGGTCTTTTCATCATTGACGTTATACTTAAATTTCATTCCGTATAATGTTCGTGACGTTTTGTTAATAATTTTGTATAGTTTTGTTGTTGTTTTTTATTATTTTTTGTTTTGTGTTGCGATCAAAGCTACGAATGTTAGGGTATATGTATGTATATGTACATATTTAAGTATGTATGTGATTATGTACTTTATTTACATCACAAATGCTCGTTTTTACAGCTCCAAATGAATACGTACATACGTTCTTACATATATTTGTACATATGGGTGTGTGTATATGTACAATTGAAATAATTTCAATATAATTGATATTTTCTGTAGCGATTTGCCCGCTGTTGCTATGCCAGATTTTATGACATCTTTCGTATTTCATCGTTGGTTCTCACATCTTTGTCATAATAACGTCATACACATTTGCTATGTGTAACGACGCTAATCATTTTTATGCCTTTATTCTATTGAAATTCGATGAGGCGCAGCAATTAAAGTTGGAAAATGCTTAGCACTTCAGCTACTTAGATATGTATGCGTATTTCATTTTGGATACTTTTTTATATTCGACAATAAAATAATTTAAAAAAATTTAAATAATAAGTGGGAAATTTGTAATTTCATGGCCTTCTTATGCTAAGACCTCATTATTTATATAATTAAGCGCCCAAGTTTAACGCAACTGTGTTCAGATAATATGGAATAAACGAAATAATTGCAAATTCTTGTAATAAATTGATTTTCAATTAGAAATTATATTAAGAAATTTCGTAAAAAAAACAGGTTTGGTTTTTTCTAGATGCTTTGCGTGTTCAGGACAATATTAAGAGAATAAATCCAAAAAATAGAGCGAAAAAGCTGAAACCCTCTGATATTTTGGATATGCAATACAGGGTTTCCTGTATTACACCCCAACCCTCCCCCAGACGATCACATTGCAATCATTACTTATGTGGGTGATTGTACGATCTTGACGTCAGGCGTTTTTTGTACGATCTTGACGTCAGGCATTTGTGAAAAGCTGGACTCCTATTTATCAATCTTACAGTCTTACCTGCGAGGAATATTCAAATATCTGTCAGTAAGTCTGCAGTCCGTCAGCACATAGCCTGCGGAGATGAACACATAGTTGAATGCCCCCAAGATTCTAGAGGTATAATGCAACACTATGGCCACGTCGTAAGCGCAAGCCGCATTTATCTGCGATAAGCTGGGATGTAGGAACTAAGTCCTCAAGTCCACCGCTTCAGTATTTACTCGAGTGTTACCGCGACGTTCATCCTAATCACTATATGAGGGATAGGATTCCTCTACACAAGATCTCTAAATTCCTATAGAACAGGGAACCGTGAAAAACATCTGCACAGCCCATGGTGGTGGTCCGCACAACTCATTGCACCTTTTCTACTGCACTGCCCGAGCTAATCAAATGACTCCAATAGTTTTGTGGTAAAAATCCATTGGAGCAGCCACATCCCTAGACCATGAGTTAGAGCCAGGGCCTGACTAAGCAGAAACCGGTAAATAGTATTAAAACCCAAAACAAGTAAGTTCGGCAATGCCGAACTTTTTATATCCCTCCACCATGAGTTGTAATAAAGTAAAGTTGAAAAATTGGTTTCATATATTTTATAAAAATATTACTCTCTTCCGCTAAGTCAAGGCTTACTTCTAGGAGAAGTGGAATATGCTAACTGAATAATATCAATTTCTTTTAAACAAGATTTAATAAGAGTGAGACATCGTTGTTTAATACCGATTTAGAATGCGAAGTATCATGCTGCAGCCACTTCAGTACAAAATCCTTTAAAAGACTTCATATCGGGCGGTGTCGTTTGCATTCCAATCAGAGAACAAGCTATCAAAACCTACGCACAAAATTTCAGCCATTTCTGTTGAATAATTTGGCAAAACCTTCTAAATACCGAAAGTCAGAAAGTATGTTTTACGGGGACCACCGTGGGGACTACAATGGTATGCACACAGAAGGTCGTGGGTTCGATTCCCGGCTAGGCAACATCAAATTTTCAACGGTGCCAAATTGGTATTTCAGCCATGTAAAAGTTCTCTACAAGTGGTGTCTTAGGACACGCCTTTCGGACTCCGCGATAAACTGTAGGTCCCACATCATTGAGCTAATATGAATCTGGGTGCACTCATTGATATGATATGAAAGAAGACTCCCTTGTCCCGCCTGGGATGTTTAAGGAGCAATTATATATTATTAAATACCGAAAATCTGGAGGTACCGTGGGCATATACTGAAATATTTCTGGGAAAAAATTTTGTAGCCCCAAAGAAGACTAAATACTAAATTTCGGTGCAATGAGGCCCCTCAAAATGCCGAAAGACGATATCGTTCTATGTGGGCTCTATAAAAACGTGAACATGTATCGACAAATTTCTGGGGAACAGTTTTGTAGCCCCAAAGAATTTCAGTTATTTCAGTGTAATAATGCGGTTAAACATTGAAAATTGCGATAATCG
This sequence comes from Musca autumnalis, assembly GCF_047663935.1. Classification (NCBI taxonomy): domain Eukaryota; kingdom Metazoa; phylum Arthropoda; class Insecta; order Diptera; family Muscidae; genus Musca; species Musca autumnalis. The sequence continues at coordinate 178,427,217 of NW_027411977.1, read as the reverse complement.
GGAGGTACAGTTGTTAAGTTTTTAAGATTTAACCCAGCAAAGAAAATCCTTACTGAGTAATGGATTTTTATAGTACTTTTGGTAGTCGTAACTACTTACCAAATCCCCTATTAACCTATTATTTTAACAAGGGCACGTTGCACTGAATAATTATCTATATATATAAAATAGAAAAATGTTTGTATGTTTGTTTGTTTGTTTGTTTGAAATTTATAGACTCAAAAACCGCTGAACCGATCTTGCTGAAATTTTCAGGGTATATTACTACATCGCCTGAAAGTAACATAGGCTATAAAAAGTTTCGAAATTCCGCTCTGATCCGGAGATATAGCATCAGAATCGGAGGTACCTCCAAAAAATTTAAACTTTGTATGCAAATATCTATAGAACGGTTACAGATACAGACCACAAATTTGAAATGTGTGATGGATTTTAGCCTAAAAATAAATGTGCCAAAATATATCGAAATCGGTTCATATTTGGATATAGCTCCCATATATATTTTCGTCCGATTTCAAGTATTTGATGCATCAAAAATGCTATATATGTCCGATTTCAATGAAATTTATAATGTGTGACGAAATTTGAACTATAACTAAATGTGCCAAAATATATCAAAATCGGTTCATATTTGGATATAGCTCCCATATATAGTTTTGACCGATTTGAGGTATCTGATGCACCAAACACGTTATATGTGCCCGATTTCAATGAAATTTGAAATGTGTGACGGAATTTGGGCTATAAACAAATGTTACAAAATATATCGAAATCGGTTCAAATTTGGATATAGCTCCCATATATAGTTTTGACCGATTTAAGGTATTTGATGTACCAAACCCGTTATATGTGCCCGATTTCAATAAAATTTGGAATGTGTGACGGAATTTGGCCTATAAATAAATGTTCCAAAATATATCGAACGGTTAAGATTTGAATATAGCTTCCATATATATTTTTGACCGATTTGAGGTATTTGGTGCACAAACACGCTATGTGAGCCCGATTTCACTGAAATTTGGAATGTGTGACGGAATTTCAGATCTTACTGAAATTTTTAGGGTATATTACTACATGGCCTGGAATGAAAATAGGCTATATCATTTTTTTGAAATTTCGCATTGATCTGGAGATATAACATCAAAACCGGAGGTACCTCCAAAAAATTTAGATTTTGTATGCAAATATCTTTAGAACTGTTACAGAACCATCTCAAAATTTTGTTTGTGTGACGGAATTTGATGCAGAAATAAATTTATAAAATTATATTCAAATCGGTTCAGATTTGGATATAGCTCCCACATACATATATTTTCGGCCGATTTCCTTATTTATGTACCAAACACGCTATATAAGTCCAATTTCGCTGAAATTTTACATTTCGGACGGAATTTGTTTTAGAAATAATTGTGCCAAATTATATTGAGATTGGTTCAGATTTGGATATAGCTCCCATATACATATATTTTCGGCCGACTTCCTTATTTTATGCACCAAACACGCTATATATGTCCAATTTCGCTGTTCAGATTTGAATATAGGTTCGGTTCAGATTTGAATATAGCTCCCATATATATTTTCGGCCGATTTCCTGTATTTTATGCACCAAGCACGCTATATATACAGAACTTGGTCTAGAAATAAATGCGCCAAATTATATCGAAATCGGTTCAGATTTGGATACAGCTCCTTATATATTTTCGGCCGATTTCCTGTATTTTATGCACCAAAGTCGCTATATATGCCCAATTTTGGTGAAATTTGGAATGCGTAACGGAATTCGTTCTAAAAATAAATGGGACAAATTATATCGGAATCGGTTCAGCTTTGAATATAGCTCCCATATATATTTTCGGCTGATTTTCTGTATACATATATTTTCGGACGATTTCCCGTATTTGATGAACCAAACGCGCAATATATGTCCAAATTCGCTGAAATTTGGAATGTGTAACGGAATTTGGTCTAGACATAAATGTGCGAAATTATATCCAAATCGGTTAAGATTTGCATATAGCTCTCATATATATTTTCGGACGATTTCCCGTATTTTATGCACAAAACACGCTATGTATATTCAAATTCAATGAAATTTGGAAAGTGAGACGGGATTTGGTCTAAAAATAAATTTGACAAATTATCTCGAGATCGGTTCATATAGGAATATAGCTCCCATATATATTTTCGGTCGATTTCATGTTTTTGTTACGTATGTTCAATTTCAATGAAAATTTGAAGACTTAGCAGTCAGTAGAAGTCATCATTACACTGTGCAGCAGCATTTTTGGGGGTGGAAAATTTCTTTTGGAGATGAAAGCCCTTCATGAATATACTAAGAACCCAAAAGGAAATTTTCGCCATAGGTCAAGTGTCTGAGATATCGCGCGTTGAAGTTTTTGATTTTTTCCCTATAATACTTGGGAAAGTAGCTCCATATCTCTGTTTGGTGTTGTTGTTGATGAATCCGGAAGGACAGTTCTGCCGTAGGTCAAACTTCTAAGTTATAGCGAAAATAATTCTTTCTTGGCAAACTATACATACCTACATGACAAAAAACCTAACGAAATTTGATCACGCCATAACTCAGAAGTTTGACTTACGGCAGAACTGTCCTTCCGGATTCATCGCATAATCTTCATCGACATTCATCGCCAAAAAGAATTTTTCACCCCCCAGCCTTTGATCTCCATATTTGCGCGTACTGATATTTTTCCTTAAAAACGGTTTAAAAAAACGGGGTTTTTGTTCTAGAACTGCAACTAACAAAGTTTTCATAAGCGAATTAATTTAATTTGATTGACAACTCTATAAGCTTTTTAATGGTATACATGTAATTTTAATCGGATACTTAAAACCGGTTCAAAAATCGGTTTTAATGTCGGAATATCCGGTTCAAAAATTTAGATAACCGGATCTATTCTGAACCAAGTCCGAATAAATGTCAAAAATGACAATGAAAACGGGACAAAATCGATTATTTGTCAAAGAGAACCGTACCTAAAATCTTCTGAGCAACAATTTTGTAGAATATTTGGATGCTGAAAAATCTCACCTTGTGGTACTTTCACTACGGTTCAAGAAATAAAGGACGAAAAGGACATGAAAGGCATTGAGTTAGAAGAATGAAATGTTCTACAAAAAGATTCGCCAATCGATTTCACTGAAGACATGTCACCTCAAAACGAAGCTACAACAACGCCAAACAGAGATATGGAGCTACTTTCCCAAGTATTATAGGGAAAAAACCAAAAACTTCAACGCGCGATATATCAGAAACTTGACCTATGGCGAAAATTTCCTTTTGGGTTCTTAGTATATACATCAAGGGCTTTCATCTCCAAAAGAAATTTTCCACCCCCCAGACTTTGAGTTCCATTTTGTGTCACAGTGTTATTTACAGCAGTACTTATAGTTTCGAAGGAATTGACCAAGGCTACAGCTATTAAGTATCATATCTTTGAGAGACTTCTTAAGATATATATTTTATGATGATATATCTAAATCATTTGTAATACTTATAGGCAGAAATGCTTTCGGAGGAGTGTTACCTCCTGAAACATACAAAAATACCATAGTAGCTCCATAACAACCCTGAATAGGTATATAACGCCTTCATATCTCCTATATTTATTCGTTAAAATATTAAAAACGTTAATATAATTATGGCATTCCATTATATTTTATCGTAGTCGGGCAGCAAAGCGCACCGGGTTCAGCTAGTTTATTATATAACCACTATAATAGCTAAATATTCTATGGCCAATAGAATTTGAAAAATAGGCTAAAAACTTTCGTTCTATTTTTAGAACAGTTGAGGTGGAATTTGTTTTCAATTTTAACGCACTTCATATTTTTATCTCTCTCTCCCTCTGCTGGATTTGATCATGCTAACGCGTACGAACATTAAGGATTTTTTAAACGCTTACATGTGCACCAACATCACTTCTTTATTTTGAAAACAAAAAAATCGAGTGCCGACAGTGAACGTTGAATACTAGGGTTATGACTTTTTTACAACCTCGTATGGCTGTATGATATTTTGATGAGTTTTTACCTAAGATTGTATAAAATCTTAATTATAAAGTAATTCGATAAAAACGCTTCCGCACAAAAGTTTTTATTTTTCAAAAATTTTGAAATTTTTTTAATGTCACTGTAAGCAGATATTTAACTGAAAACAAAATATAGGGGCACACATATATCATAAAAATTAAAAAAATTTTAAATGTAAATGGAATAAAAATTATTTTAGTCATTAATAGGCAAAAAGCCATTCATTCGTGTAACAGGAAATAAATAATTTTTTCAGAAAAAAATTTTTTTCGTTTCATAGAATTTTTTCAATTTTTTTCAAAGTGGTTTGTGCGGAACCTTTTTTTTATAGTAAATGGAATAAGTGTTATTTTAGGCATTAATAGGCAAAAGTTCATACATTCTCACTACAGGAAATTATTTTTGAGAAAAAATGTCAAAAAGTCATAACCCTATTGAACACACAACCCTAGGATTTGTAGTCGGACACACACGCTCAGTGCCACCGTACTCATTACTTAGTAGGTATTGAAGTAAGTAGTTTTAACTTGTTACATTGTTTTGTAATGTGTTACATAATGACTAAAGGATCCGAATTGTTGCTGCGAAGTGAGTAAAAGCGTATACACCAATAATAGCGGACGGACATAGGCCCACGTGTTGTTATGGCCCATATATAACGGTACCAACGATTTCAATTTTTTTGTTTACATTTTCGAACAAAATTTGATGTCATATTGCATTTATGATTACCAGTGGTTAAAAATTTTGGACATAGACCCACGTTGTAGTGGTACCGCCCGATTTTTAGCTACCCGTAGCAGCCAATAATAGGTATTTGGGGTTCCCGGATGTCAGGGAAGAAAAACTCATTAACTACAGAAAAATTATAGTCTTCCACAGTCGATCCGAGTCTTCTGGGTGCATTTCGTGTTTATACCATAAACTTGGTTTTACTGCCGCACAATGGTTCAGGAATCAATTTTCCTGGCCAAAAATCAAAATTTTGTTTTGTCAAAGATATTTAATTTCTATATGTGATTCGATAGTAAACATATTGAAACTAAGGAATCCAAAAAATTAGGCCCAAATATTGGAAGGTGTGGGCGTGGCGTGCCCCTAAAGACGAGCATTTTCCCCATTTTTGGGAAATACGTAATTTTTGCAAATTTCTGGAGAAAGACGAAGCTATTTCTCTGAAACTATAACAGTTATTGTGTTTATTGTTTTTTTGTAAGGTAGGTAGGATTGTGGCCTTTAAAAATCGTTTTAGTAAATTACCGTAGCGTTTACACAACATGATCTATTTTATTTTTCCTCGGGTACTAAATTTTATGAAATTCCAAATTTAGTGGACTAGAACTTTTGTGGAACAAAGTTCTGTTTTCACAGAAAGATGCACGAAAGTCTCCTCTTCCAGCCCATATATACTTTTCTACCCGTCCCGTTCAGTCCGTTTAACATTTTTTTCAATTTATTGAAATTACATGGGTAAAAATGTGTGTTTTTCTATACTGTTTCCATATGAATTACAGTTTTTTGACACAAATTACAACTTTTTTGAGTATATGAGTTTTTATACGAGTTATATAAGTTTTATTAAAACCCAAGGAGAATTTTTTTAATTTTTGAAAAAAATTAAATTTTTTTTTGTAAAATTTTTTTTCGCAAATTTTTGAAAAAATTTTTTTCGACTTTTTTTCGAATTTTTTTTTAAGTTTTTTTTTGTAATTATTTTGTTTATTTGTTGGTGTCTGACCATCTTTAATACATAGGAAGATATAAAAACCCCAAAAACACTCATATTTTGATGAAAAATAGTTAAAAAACTCAAAAGTTTAACTTTGACCTTGAATTTCTCTGCAACTACCAGACCGAACTTTACCGCTTATAATTCGTCTGAAAGCTGATTGTGTTATCTGTCTAACAAAAAAAGAATTATGAATATATCTCTATCCGTTCAAAAGTTACAGAATTTTGACCAGGAAAAAACGATTCTGAACCACTGTGTGCCGTACCTTCTTACCCTCTTTCTAAAAGATGGCTGCTACGTCTCATTTGATCGATCTATTGTATTGTATCTCTGTCATCTGGCATGGTCAGTGTTAATATGATTTGTCCATATATAAGTCAAACTAAGGCTTAGGAAAAATTCTTTCCTACTTTAACTGCAAATCTTTTATATGATAAATGTCCCAGGAACACCAATATAAGACATGGCTTTGAATAACTCGGATCTTACTGCTCTATTGGAGGCGCCCTTATAGTCGACAATTATGTTGAAGGTGTCAATCTGTTTTTCAGTGGTCTTCCGCCAGTGCGTTAAATGTGTCTTCTCTGTAAAATTCCAAGTGCAAATATTGGGCACCCGATTTACACCTCGTTTTGAACCGACTTTCAATAAAATGTTGTTACGTTGCATAGAACGAATACTTTTGTTATGAATGTATTGTCGACCTTTAATTAAGATAAAGAATCTGGGAATCTTATATGCGAAGGTTGTTTTGATTCAAGCTATTTTGAAGATTTCGGACTTTCGGACATAGACCTAGTCTGAAATCTAAAAAAAAAACTAAATCCAAAATTCCATCAAATCCGATTAAGCCGTTTCGGAAGAATAATTAACACAACAATAAAATTGTTGATATATTAGAATACCTACAATAACAACACTTTCAGCCGAAGGTTAAAAATCTCATCTAATCAACAAAAGATCAAAGATGAATTACTTGCGAAATTCGTTTTTGTGAAAATATTCTAAAAATATTATTTTTTATTTATAAAACGAAAATCAACAGTCCCAAAGAAGAACTTAAACGTCATAAAAATATTTTAATCAGATTTATACGAAGTGTTATTTATTTGAGCGCACGGAGGGAACAGCTTACGCCATTACTCATGGAATATCATATAGTATGTGTGCGTGATGCAAGTCACAGTGCTTACTGCAAACAAAAACAATCTCCTGATTAAATTAAAGCTGATATTGTTAAAAGCGGCAATTTATTAACTTTCGTCGAATGTATTGGGATATATATATTTTTTCATTTAGAATATTTAATTATATTATTACAAATACAAATTCTTAAATTTACCTCATATAGATGCCTGTTCAACAAAAATATGATGAAATTTTCGGCTGCCAGCCCTAAAGGTGACGGACTCCATGCAAACACCGGCAAAATTCATAATAGGATGTCAGAGACTTCCACCAAGGAATCCATGGTATGGCCAGGAGTGTCGTGTTGCTACCGAAGAGAAAAATGCCGCATATAGGGCTACTCTACAGTTAGTAGCAAAGCGTATCGCACCAAAGGGGTATCGGGCGAAAAGGGGAGAGAAGAAACGCTTTTTGCTCAAGAAAAAGAGAGAAATGGAAAAGCGGGTGTGTGAAAAAATTGAGTTGTACAGGAGGCAGAATGAAGTCCGAAAATTCTACTGATGGCTTTTGTGCAAGCACATCCTCCTGCAGAGACCAGCAAGATAATTTGGTAACTGATACAGATAGTGTACTCTGCATATGGAAAGAGCATTTTTCCAAACCCTTGGTCTCCGCTAGACGTCGAAGATACCACAGATCCATGATGTGGTAAAGACAGAAATAAACAAAGAGATACTGATCGACACTTACCATAGGGATCCGAAGCATGGGTACTTGGGCAAGCAGATAATGCTGGGCTTGGTATGTTCGAGAGGAAAGTTTTTCAAAAGAACTACGGCCTAATATGCGTTGATATTAACGTCGTATGAACCAAGGGCTGTATCGGCTATACAGACCGTGACATAAGAATGAGCAATGATGAACCCGCTAAAAAGGCGTATAAATATGGCCACATGGCGGTACATGCAGAAATGGAAGACCAAGGCTTCGCTGGAGTAAGCAAGTGGAAGACGAGATTAAAAAACACGCTATTACCAATTGGAGAAGTAAAGCAACAAATAGTGAAGAATGGAAAATGTTTCTCGAATTCTAGTCGTTAAAACATTCCTATGGACTTTGCATCTTAACAGTTACCTCTTTATTGGTTTTTATAAAGGAATCAATGTGAGTGGGTAATAACAGGATATTTAAATCAAGCAAGAAGTTCAATGTGCTCCTTATTGGTCTTATCTAGAAAAACAAACAATTTACTAATTTTTTTTACTATTTTTTCGATATCACAAAGGAAAAATTGTTATAGTACTAAAAATTTGTAGATTCTTGCAGGTTCTGTAACAGATATTAAATAAAAACCTATCAATTAGAAACAAATACATATTCGAAAACTCCCTTATACAGTAGCTATATAGGAAATTTTGTGGGGAATTTTTTTTATGCGAACTATTATAATAAAACTAATATTTCATGAAATTTTTCCGTTCCTTTAGAACGTGCCAACAAGTTCCATAAGCGACTTATATAATTTATCCTAAACTATATGATTGGGTCAATAATAGCATAGTCACCATTATTATTACAATTAGGCTTATATTTACTTTCATATTTTCCGTTCTACGCGATTAATAAAAACTTTGAAATTTTTACGAATAAAAAACATAACTTACGAAGGTGTGGCCAAGGATAAAAATGCGTAACACATTCCTAGGTAATATTTTGTGTACACACTTTTAAGACAACATAATAATACGTTTAACTCCTTAGCATTTACCAGACCAACAACAGCAGAAGCAGCGGACACTGCACTTCGATAATAACAGTAATCACTGTGTGTCACATGTCCTGTGATGAATGGCTTTTTGTGAGGTGATGTCGCCTGACCTACTCCCAACTGCAATAGGGACATGTGTACAATACAGTGTAATCGAACACATACATAGTCGCATTAACGCATAGAAAAATAATAATTAAAATTATTTCCCCATGTCTAACAAGATTTTAATAATACAATGACTATGACGGCAACGGCGATGGCGACGACCAGTATTCATATCCGCAAGCAAAACCGGAAGGTAACTCATTTATTTATTGTACGTCCGATGAATGTAAGTCGTTGTGGTGGTTTGAACAATGTCCTTCGTAAATGTACGTGCGTGCGTGCGAGAGAACAAAATAAAAATAGGAACTACGAAGATTATCAAGAAATATCTGACTCATTTTATGGTCACGCATTTGCTTTCAGACACACACACAGCCATACACATTTACATGGTTATTTTCAGTCACATACGTCCATAGGTGGTTAGTAGAGACGACAAGTTTCTCCCATTATTTTGTCCATGTAAAGATTTTGCTACGGTTTATTGCAGATCATAGTGGTTGAAGTACCTTCCTAGAATCACGTTGACCTGGGTTTTCCCATTGACATGCATTTGTATTACGCACAGGCATGTTGTGGTTGGTTAATTGCAAATTACAAGATATTTGCACAGAACACTAATAAATAGCAATTTGTCTAGAACGAATTATTTCAAAAACAATTTTCTATAATTTTCTTTAATTCGGTGCAGGGGGAGTTAAAGATTATTATTCAGGTACAGGAAAACTAGTATAAGTGACTAAAAAGAGTCAGAATTGTTTGTGCGCAGCACGAAAATAAGATATAAAACATTGAAAGTACGTATGCATATCAAATAAAACTTTGCTTGATGCCCGGCTGATTCCTAGGATCTGGAAAGACAATTATTCCTATTACCAGGCAAAATTCTCCAATTGATCTGTACGTGAAATTTGTCCATGGAAGAAATCTAGTTTTATAATTTTAACTAAATAAAAAACTACGTTTTTTTGTGTATATAAATTAGAGGTAAAGGTTCCTTTTTTGGGGGGATTCTTAAGCGGGGTACACACGATCAGTTTTGACTGTCGATTATTCGGAATTATAGATTACTGTCAAACACTCAGCAACCACAAAATATTTTGTGGTTGCCTGATGACTGACAAAAGTGAACGGCCACACTGGTAAGCAACCGATTTTGAAACTGATCGTGTGTGAAATTTGGTGTAGAATAATTCTTCAATGGAAATCAACCGCCTACACCCAGAGAAAGAAGGACACCATACGTTGTCAAGCTGACCTCATCCGTTGTCTATAGTGTATCAACACCGTTTGTGGTCAAATTGAGCACGCCGTTGTCAATTTGACAACGAGATGTTGTCAACAGTTTCGAAAATTGACAACGTACCGTTGTCAAAGTGAGCAAGTTTATGGTCGAAATATTAAAAATTGAACACGAATGTGAAACATATTGAAACAATCAGTGATCAGATTAAAAAAAAATGACAGTATCCGACTTATTCGCATCTGTGTAAGTGAACGACAAAGATCAAAAAAATTCATGTCGTCATTTTAAAAATTTAAAGACGCAAATCGCTTCGAAGCTCTCCAAATTTTTCGAAACTCAACTTTTTTTTCCAATTTTTGGCGGTTTTTAAGGAGAAAAAGCCTAACAAACATGACTAATTTTGAAGAAAAAAATGTATTTAAAAATGAGAAAAAATAGTTATATTCTAAGCGAATTTTTGAAACAAAGGACTATTTTTAACGCCTTAATTGAAGTTGAGTCGTTTAGTTAATTGCCTAAGCTTAATTTTTCTAGTTATGAAAATTCCTCTAAATTGCAAGGGTTGCCAAATATTTTGGTTATAATATTGGTAAAAATGAAATTATTTAATATAGATATTTGGATTTCCTTAAAGTTTTAGTCACTTTCCAAAAATACGCAAGAATGGCCACTAGTACCAAATTGAAGCCTAGTGCCTGTAGATTTCAAAACTGTATAGACTGTTTGCGGAAATTTGCGGTTTTGGCAGTTATGACCAAAATTTAACTCCCTTTTTTTGCTTGTGAATTTATATTTTTTGAATTTTTAAAATTATTTTTATTATCCTTTCTTACATTTATGTTCAATATAATGTTTTTGTGCTATTAGTGATTTTTTATCATGGTAACTTAGAGCCGCACTAAAAACTCGCGATTGAAAAAAGGTTTTGGGGGTATACACTTTAACAAATATGTGTTCTTGTTTTGGACACCCTAATGTTGCAACACGTTAAAACGTGGAAATTTTCCCCGAACTGAGAACAGAAAATACGTTATTACAGGTAATTCTGCAGAAAAAAGAAAAAAAGGCCAAAAGTGGACCAATTTATTTATAAAATTCTGTTCTAAACTCTGAGTTCAGTACTAAAGCCTAATCCGTTTAGAATTTGTTAAATATCTGTAAAATACATTTAATCGAGATTGAATGGGCCAATATTGACAATTTCTTGCGGGGAGGTTTACTATGCAATAACAACTCCTAGTACCGGATTACTGTGAATTCGGTTAAACAATATGTTGGCAACAGTAAAATACTTCAATTCAGAATGATTCGTTACATGGGAACCACGCGAAATTTTGGACCTAGGACTCCAATATTTTTGTTGGAGCGTTTTTAGCCCCCGAGGACCAATTGATAAAAATTTCAGTTCGATATATCATCTAGAAGTGTTTTTGTCACACCTTCCCATGTAAGTGCCACCACTGTGCACCATAGTATGGATAATATATTAAGTTTGTTTTTCCGTTTGTAATGCATTGAAATTATAACAAGTAAAAAAAAAAAACAAAAATTCGGCCCTCCACCATAAAAAAGACTGAACTAATATGGAATTAGTTTTCTTTCTGTTACGAAATCCATTGGGCCACAATTTTAGGCGGAGAAGTTCAGCAAATTTTAGCTTATTCAGTGAGATGGAAACATGAAAAAACCTGAAATGGGGCGGTACCATTATATGGAGCTATACCGCAACGTGGGTCTATTTCCACAATTTTAATGAAGTTCTTAGTTGACCACTGGGAGCCCTAAATGCCAAATTACAGCCATTGTAGATAATAACCTCTAAATACCTGAAAACTAATTTTTTGGTGAAGAAGTTTTTTGACCACTTCCAACTTTAAATGCCAAATTATAGCTAATTCACTCTAAAAATGTAGCTAAAACGTCAAATCGGGCGGTACTGTTATATGGGGGCTACTCCATACCGCGACCTTTTGTCCAATATTTCTTGCGGAGAAGTTTGTAGTCGGACACTCACTCTCTGTGCCACCGTACTCATTACCTAGCAAGGAGTAAAGTAAATAGATTTGGCTTGTAAAATTGTTAAGAAATAACCCATTACAGTCGAAATCGCTTATAACGTCGGTCAAGGGACCGACGGAATTTGTCGCTATAACCGATATGTCGTTATAAGCGATAGGGCTATAAAGGGCCCCAGAGATTTGGGACTTTTGGATATCGTCGTTTTAACCGATATGACGTTATAAACGACGATGTTATAAGCGATTTCTACTGTATTTTTCAGCTTACTGGTAATGTAGCTCGTTTACACAATGACGGATCCGAATTTTTTTGGGTATATAGTAATATTCACGCCACATTCAGATTTGTGTTCAAAATAAGAATTAAAGAATACCCCTTGGGTAACATGGATCTAATGTATGGTTTTTCGATATAAACACTTCATCACACAAAAATTTATGCTGACATTTTGAAGTTTTCATTTCGGCGTTTTTTGAATTTTCGTTATAATTAGAGGGCGCAACCAGATCACGACATAAACAATTTATACGATTGTAGAACTCGTGATTCCACGCCGTTTGATGTATATCTCATGAGTGTGCTCTGTACAGCTTCCTAGTAATAGGAGTCCAAAGTCGAAAATTTGGTGCGTAAATTTTCTTAAAAAACCTATAATTTGGCTTTAAAAATTGCAACTGTGACAAAGGTACCTTTGAACCCCGCGTGATTTTAGTTTTTTTACGCGCCGGATCTAATGAGTCTTTCCGCGTTCGAATCCATCCACTAAAACGGCCGATATGGAAACCTTGAAAATGTGAAAATCTGCAAAAATATATTTTGGCAATTCCGCACATTGAACCGCGATTTTCTTTGAAAATTTATACATAAAGGATATCCTTTATACGCGGTTATAATATTTTCAAAAAAGTTTGTCATAAATTATAGAGATTCGGGAGTAATATTCGCATTTACCCCAAAACAGAATGTGGTGGCACATCCGCGGTTCTTGACGAATCTGTTAAAAATTTGTTATATTCATGTATTTTTAATAGGCTTTCACTTAAATCGGATGCACCTTACAAGCATATGCACATCGCGATATTTTTACCCACTTGAAGGTTTTTTAATGGTAAGATGCAACTGACGGCACACTTTGGCGGCTAAGTGAAATATGGATAAATTCATACATATTGATGGAGATGCACTCGCTGTATCCGAAAAGTGCATGCGCCTCATCTGATTTTAAAGAGTTCGCGAATTACACGCTTTTTAACTTTTGTGTTTTTTCTTTGGTTGTGATTTCAATATTACTCTGTTTTTCTTAATTCTATTGCTTATCATACTAAGCAAATATACTTTCGCGATGATAAACTATTTTCCTTGAAAAAGTTTTAGCAAAATACTTGGGGTTTTGTATGAAAAGTTAGCGAAATGGTAGAATAGCTCCTAAAAATGTTTCTCCAATTTTTCGTATTAAACCAAAAAATATATTTTTGAATATTCCAACAATAAGATCTTGTTGGCCCTTTTTAATTGATTTTTTTGGGCACAATTAATAAACTTGAATTTAAATTTTTGTTTGATGTAACTGCTAGTGGTTATCCACAGCATAGTTTAAAGAATTGATCTTAGAAGGTAGCGAAAAGCCACATGTTTAATTATTATAGATTAGCAATAAATCATTTTGTATAGTCATAAGATTTTCTTCAATAAATAATGGCTCTAGCCGAAAAAAAAAAAAAAAAAAAAAAAAAAAAAAAAAAATAAGATCTTGTCTTTTGTTGTTGCTGCAATAGGCAAGTTATATACCCAATATATAAAATTTTGGTCTCACATTTTTCTGGACATTGTCTAGATTCTGTACGTATTTTTAATTAATTACGAGGGTTTGCGTATTTAATTTGGGATGACGACTTCTATTTTGTTTTTCAAAATAGTCAGGCTTAATCCCATAGTCGTTGTTGTAATATTTTATTAAAACAACTTTAATTTATTAGTGGAAAAAAAACTGGCGATGTTTACCAAGGGGTAAGGCAGGGAAGACTATAGTTTCAGATCTCGCCACAGATCTTCATCAGTTCCCTTGTTTCTTGTTTTTCAACAAGAAACTTTTTATACCCAAGTGTCAATTGCTCGCTCAAATAGATAAGTGTCCAAAGAAACACTCTGATCGAGAATTTCTTTGGCACTACCTAAACTCGAACAACTTCACTTGCAAACAAAACCAAATCTTTCCCACTGCTATGCGTTCGTCGATTCTCGACGAAAAAACACATAACTAATTTGTTGATATTGCATACTACAGCAATAAACAACATTTCGACGGTGCCCGGTCTCTCAAACTCAGTTTATGTTCGAAGATGAGGCAACAAAATTTGGGGAAAAGGATTTTTGTTTTGTAGCCGATATTTGCTCTGTCCGTAGATTAAAGTTTCAATTCACATATGCTGAGGGTATATATTTGTCGACAGAGCCGACTGATACTTTTTTACTTGTTTTTTTTTTTTTTTTTTTTTTTTTTTGGCAACCACTTGTATTCTCTGCTCCCATCGAACAAGTATTTTATGTGCAAGTCCATATTATTGAGAAAATGGCCCGAAAGCTGTAAAAGCCCTAAGCCAGCATGTATGGTGGTTGGAGGGCACGATAACTTTCGAATGGACCACCCGATTCGGTCCAAAATTTGGCCTTCGTAATACTTTGTCCAAATTTTGTTTATTTTCGAATAAGGGTCATGTTCGTCCACTCCTTCCGGTACCTCCTGCCCAAAAGTTCAAAACTGTTCGATAAAATGGTGCGCACGATAACTCTCGAAGACAGTAAGCGATTTGGTGCATACTTTGCATTTTGTAATATTTTTTAAATAAAAATCAAATGTAGTTAGTTGGTAATTGCATCAGTTGAGAAAGGCTGGTCCGATTTGGATAATTCTTTTTTTGAAATGTTCGTCATTTCCAAGCCCACTTTTACGCCCATTTTTTCAATTGCATTTTTTTATACAAAATTTACTGAACCAATTTTCCTGAAGTTGTCAGGGAATGTACAGGGATGGCCTCCGATGAAAATAGGCTACATATTTTGTCGAATTTTGGAGGGGCGGGGTACTTTCCCTATACCTATTTTTTTAAATGATTTATTTACAAAAATTACGAATGTATCCGTTTGGAAATTATTTTACGTGACAATTGTTTTTGTGCCTCCGATCTTACCTACTTATTTCGGAATCAAAGACTTGACCACCGATTTTCCTGAAATTGTCAGGGAGTGTACAGGGATAACCCCCGGAGAAAATGGGATACATATTTTGTTGAATTTCGGCGGGCAACTTCCCCTATACACTATTTTTTTAAAATGCTGTATCCCTACGAATAACAATCAAATGTCGTTCGTTGCTACTTGCATCACTTGAGAACGGCTGGACTGAATAGCATATTTTTCTAAATATTCGTCATAGACCAACATAGGTTTTTATGGAAAGAAAAATTGACCACGCCCACTTTTTATAGATATGCTACTGAACCGATTTTTAAACTTTCAGGGAATGTACAGGGATGGTCCCAAGTATCGGCTCGAATGTTTATGAATTAATCTAAAATCTAGGTACTTTTTTGGGGCCTAAAGACCCGACCACGCCTACATTTTTTATATATATGAAACTACTAAACCGATTTTCATGAAATTCGAAGCAAATGCTCTAGGTTTGCCCTGGTAATGTATAATTTCTGAACTTCGGTGGGGTAACTTCCACATGCCTTTCTTTTAAACGCTATATTTATACGCTAAACTTATGATTATATCGTTTTCAGCATTAATTTTTCTCCACTCCACTCTTTCAATACATTACTTTTCCAAAACTACTGAACTTAATTTCATGAACTTTTCTGAAAATGTTCAGTAAATGCTATATATTTGTTGACAAATTTCGAGGGCCTATTGTTTTATAATCGCCATATTTGCTTAACTTTTGAGTGAATCGGCTGGGAAATTAATTTTTGAGACAACGGTGGTTGTGCCTCCTATCAAATGTTCTTTCTTGGTGACCGAAGTTCCGACCACTTTTTAAGTACGTTATATCTCAAAAACTAACGAACATATTTTCTTGAAATTTTGTGGAATGTGCGTGGTACATATTGGCATGAATTACGGAGGTGGTACGTCATTTCCCCTATTAAGAAAAACGATATATTTACAAATTTTATTAAATGGTGAAGTTCAAAGGTCCATCAACCATGAAAAACTAAAAACATATAAGTCTCAATAAGCGAGAGAGTTCGACTTTACCATTTTGTAACTTTTATAATCAGATCGGTTTAGAAT
Organism: Musca autumnalis; assembly: GCF_047663935.1. NCBI lineage: Eukaryota > Metazoa > Arthropoda > Insecta > Diptera > Muscidae > Musca > Musca autumnalis. The sequence goes on along the minus strand of NW_027411977.1, from coordinate 178,410,867 downwards.
AAAGATAGAGGACATGGACGATAATAAATCATAAGCAACATCATTGGGCGAAAAAATCGGGCAAAGTCCGTAAGAGAAAAGAAAGGTGACAAAAATTTAATAAAATCTTGATAAATTTAAAATCTTGAATGAATAACTCGGTTTGAAATGGACCCAAAGAAACTGAATTGTGAAGCATAAAGTCCATATAAAATTTTCATGAGAACTCAATACGACGGGCCAGCAACGCAAGTTGTAAATAAAAACGAAAGATGTTCATCGATTTCTACGATCAGTGTCTCATTTCATTCATAGCTGATGGTGCTTTTCGTGAAATATATAAAATTTTACCCTTTTTCCCGTTTGATTGAAGGAAAAATACACAATTGTAATTTTTCCACAGAAATATAGTTTCAAAGTGTTTTGAGCATACATGAAAATACATTTTGAGAAAAAAAGTCGAAAAATCATCACCCTAATCTGCACTGGCTAGGTTTTATAGTGAAAACGGATGTAAGCCAATGCGTTCAAAAACTATTCTACATTAGGCTTCAAGATTTGAAGAACTTGTGTTCATTCATAACTTGTCACTGACTGTCATTTTTCCATCCCATTTTGCAAGTTAAGTTAGGCCAATGATATGGTACCTACTTTTTATCAAACAAAATACAAATCCGTGTGTATCAATGCACTTCTTCAGGACACTATCTGTATCAGTTATGATACAATTAGTCAATCCGAAGCATGGAAAAGTCACTAGATACCTTTTAAAGGGTTTAAGAATATGCACCATATTATAAAGAAGTTTTGTCATAGAATTTAGTGTCAACTTTTAAATGTGTTTATTTTGGTAATAAAGGTATACATATTCAAATTATTTCTTTATAAATGTTATAACCCACCTTTAATGTCTGCCTAAATACTAGAATATCAACTTTGCTTTGCTGATTATATTTGTCATGCTTCCATTCCAACAGCTACTTTCATTATCTTAATTTACCTGAAATGTCTTCATACTAACACAAGTCATACTAATGCAAAATCTATGTTAAACTTCCTCCATAAAATATGCAAATGAAAATCCAACCATTTCCAGTTGCAACAGATTGTTAAGAAATCGTCGAATGTATGTATGTTTGTAAAAAAATTCAGCATTTATTACCAACGAACTTCAACGATTCATTTACCCCTTTTGCATTTTACAGCTTTTCTCGTTGTTTCGATTAGTCATGGCCGTTGAGAAGAAATTAGAAACGCTAAGATTTAAAAATTCCGATTTGTTAACTTTTCATGCTGTCATAATGGAAAACAAAAGGAAAACAAGTGTTGAACAACAATTTGGCCATAAAGCATTTTTTTCAAATCCTCATGAACTTCCGTTTGATACACAATTTCCATACATTAACCCGTTAGATTTCAAAAACTAAGTTCTCTTTATAGTCTGTGAGAACAGAGTTGGATGCGACACAACATTGTGGGGTTCAAGTGTTTTTCTCCTAGAAATGTTTTCTAATTATTTATGCTGATCACAAACTTTGACATCAGTTAGAATTGTTGAACTGTGTTCCGTGCTGAATGCCGTGTGTCATCAATTATGCACGACATGAACAATTGGCCAGACATTATAAATCATAGGTTTTTGTGTTTATGCTGGCCGGCCATAGGCGTGAATGTTTGAGATGCCATCAAACCAGGAAAACGGAATCCTTGAAGTAGAAAAAATCTTAAAATAGATTCCTGTAAGACAAATATCCCACCCCAGTGACTGAATATCTTTGATTTGAAGGAATGGTAGTAAAATATAACATTACAACACAATTAGTTAACCTTTGCACGTCCTTTAAATTCGTTAATGGTTAATTTACCCTAAAGTTGTATTCCAGAAAATAAAAATCACAACAAATCAAAGAAGAATATTATTGTCTTTACCAATACACTCACAGGAGTTGCAGGTATAGTGAAATACTCCTTAAAAATATTTTATTTGAATAAATGTTACATTTGACAGAATATCTTTTCTTGTACGAATTCCTGTTTATACCCTCAGCCTTTAAGCTAAAGAAGGTATATTCACTATCAAAATAATAGTTTTAGACCCCGCAAGTATGTTTGGACGAAAATCTTTTCAGACAATTTGGAGTCCAATTAACCATGTTCGTCCGTCTGTCTGGCTGGTGCGCACGATAACTCTCAAACGGATCAATATTTGGCCAAACTAAATTTAAGTTCGAAGATGGGCCATATAGTTCCACTGCTTCGGGTACATACCCCACACAAGTTCAAAATTTTACTGTAAAATGGTGTGACGGTGGAGCAAAAGCAGAATTAGGAAAAAGTGAAAATTAAGAGGCCCTATCCGATCGTTCTCCAAAATGCCCAAAGAACCCTGCCCGCACATACCAAAATGTGTGTAAGATATCCTTCAAATCATTTCAAAAATTTCTAATAAAATTTGTTTAACGCAGTTTTATACTTCGAGTTCTCTTACAAGTTCAAACTCAAACAAGTTCAAACTTATTTCCTATCGGGAAAGGTAGAGAAGATTATAATTTTTATACCATGCACTACTATGTGGGGAGTGAGTTGGTCTTACCTGAAAAGTTTGTAACACAGAGACCCACCATTATATGTATATACCAAAATAAAGGTCTCGACGAGCTGAATCGACCTGACTGTTCATATAAACTTTATAAACACGCCACAGCACACCGACGTAGAAATGATTTTCGTTCCCATAGGATATTAGTTTATGTTACACATTTTTTTAATTTTTGAGTAAAAATTTAAACTGTTTAAAATTGTTCAAGAAATATGTAAAGTAGTTAGTAGTTAAAGGAAGTATTACAGAGAATTATTTAACAATATTAGTATACTTATTATCCAACATATTTGAAAATATAAAAATAATGAACAAGTTAGGCTTTTTGAGCAATTTTATGCATATTTCTTGTAAAGTTTTAATGTGTTGTTTAAGCATTTAATCGGAATTTTAGGCTGACTGTAAGTGTTACTGAGTTCAGAACAAAACGTTTATTTGTATTTATTGAACGTTTGTAACATAATACGTCCAATACTTTGGCAGCATCCAGAAAAAACATTTTTGCGGTATTTTGTTTTTGAAATTATAAGAGCAATTTAACAATAAAAGGTAAAACCGTTGCTTAATCTTTGTGGTTTTAAGTGTTTGTATATTTTCTCTAACACGATTTTATAATGAACTATTTTGAAATTCATAACAATTACAAATTCTTTATTATGTTTGAAATTTGCAATAAAAAAACTGTGTATATCAACCATTTTTTATGATATAATTTCTGTTCCACCGCAGTGTCGTAAATGTCTATTGGACAAAAGGATTTTTCTGCCGAATTTTTATGTTTTGTTCGACCTTTCGAGTTTGAGGTCAATGTTAATATTTTACTAGCTGAACCCGGTGCGCTTCGCTACCCCGAATAAGGTAAAATATATTTTGACAAATTTATTTGTAGGCCAATTTTCGTCACTCATTGCAACTTTCATTAAAATCGGGTATATAAAGCGAGTTTGGTGCATCAAATACATGAAATCGGACGAAAATATATATGGGAGCTATATCCAAATCTGAACCGATTTCAATAAAATTTGAAAAATTTATTTCTAGACCCAATTCCGTCACACACTCCAAATTTCATTGAAATTGGACATACATATCGTGTTTAATGCATAAAATACATGAAATCGGCCAAAAATATATATGGGCGCTATATCCAAATCTGAACCGATTACAATATAATTTGGCAAATTTATTTCTAGACCAAATTCCTGCACACATCCAAAATTTGGAGACATTATCTGTTCATTTTATAGATATTTGCATAAAAATCTAATTTTTTGGAGGTACCTCCGATTCTGATGCTATATCTCCGGATCAACGCGGAATTTCAGAAATTTTTATAGCCTATGTTACTTTGAGGCCATGTATTGATATACTCTGAAAATTCAGGAAGATAGGTTCAGCATTTTTGAGTCCATAAACTTCGAACAAACAAACGTACAAACATTTTTCTATTTTATATCTTCTATACTTATAAAAGAGTTCAGTAATGATGACTCACTGACTCACTGATTCACTGACTCACTGACTGACTGACTGATAATCAACGCCCAGACTAAACGGCTAAAGCTAGAATCTTGAAATTTTGGGTGAGGGTCACTCTTGGTCCGAAGGTGTCAGATAAGGCTGGATTTTTGGAAATTCGAACTAGAACTGTACTAAAAGTACTAAAAGGTACTAAATATGGTACCCTTTGTATTAGGCAAACGCGAAGAGCTAGAATTCTGAAATTTGGAATGAGGTTCATTGATGGAGAGTTAGAAAGGTGTACCAAATGGTTTTTGGAAATTCGAACTATAAGTGTACGAAAAGTACTAAAAGTTACTAAATTTAGTACTATTTGGTATTACGTGAACGGATAGAGCTAAAATCTTGAAATTTGGAATGAAAATCAAGGTTTAGAAGATAAGTACTAAATGGTACTAAATTTGGTACAATTTGAATTTGGGCGAACCGATAAAGCTGGAATTCTGAAATTTGGAATTACTATTACTATTGGAGCCTAGGTTTGAGATATGGAGGTAGTTTTCGAAATTCGTACATATGGGTACGAAAGGTACTAAATAGTACCAAATAAGGTACAATTTGGATTTGGGGGAACGGATGGAGCTGGAATCCTGAAATTTAGAATTAGGATTACAGTCGGGGTGTAGGATAGAGGTATTTTGGAAATTCGTACTTTTGGGTACGAAAAGTACTAAATGATACCAAATTTGGTACAATATGAATTTAAGTGATCGGATAGAGCTGGAATAGTGAAATTTGGAATTAAGATTACTATTGGAACGTGGGATTGGCATACTTTTGAAAATTCGTACTTATGGCAACGAAAAGTACTAAATGATACCCAATTTGGTACAACTTAGATTTGGGTGATCAGATACATTTGCGATCCTGAAATTCGAAATTAAGATTACTTTTGGAGTGCTGGATAGAGGTAGGTTTGGAAATTCGGAACAAAAGTAATATGGGAACAAAAAGTACTAAATGGTACTAAATTTGGTACAATTTGGATTACGGTAATCTGATGCAGCTGTAATTCTGAAATTTGGAATTAAGATTACTGTTGGCGTGTAGGATTGAGGTAGTTGTGGATATTCGTACTCTTGGGTACGAATAGTACTAAATAGTACCAAATTTGGTACAATTTGGATTTGGGTGAACGGATATAGCTGAAATTCCGAGATTTAAAATAAGGAGTACTAATGGAGTGTAGGATTGATAAAGTTTTGGAAATTTTTAGTTATGGGTAGGAAAAGTACTAAATAGTACTAAATTTGGTACAATTTAGATTTCAATGATGGGGTACATTTGGAATCGTGAAATTCGGAATTAAAATTGATGTTGGAGTGTTGATAGAGGTAGGTGTGGAAATTCGTACTTTGGATACGAATAGTACTATATGGTACCAAATTTGGATTTGAGTTATCGGATGTATCTGGAATTCTGAAATTCGGAATTAAGCTTATTGTTTGAACATAGCACTGAGGTAGTTTTGAAAATTTGTACTTATGTGTACAAAAAGTACTAAATGGTACCAAATTTGGTACAATTTGGATTTGGGTGAACGGATATACAGTGGCGGTCAGCTAATTAGGGACAATAAATTCAGTTTTATAAATTACTCGATTTCATTTAAAAATGTTTAGATTTTGATGAAATAAATTTTGCACAAAATGTATTGGTATAAGCATTATCGAGAAATGTCAAATCGTTCCGAGATTCCACATATGTGGGGGAAGTACAACCCACTTTTCTAAAAACGGTCCATATTAGCCTGGCCAGCTAATTAGGGACATTAGTAGTAAAATTAACTTTAAGGTTAATTGATGCATATTTTTATACAATAATTGCTAGTATTAGTTAGTTCATAGTGTATTCAACTGATTTCATGCTTTACCCCCGACGAAAGTCCTTTAAGGGGCCGAAGTATTACTATAATCCCTAATAAGTTGCTTTAGGCCTTATTTTCCGTTAATGCACCAAAAATATGCATACTTTTTGGCACTTTATAACAAAAACTATATTTTTAGTAACCCCAGACATCATTCCGAACCATATACTACAAGTACCGCTCCATACTGGGTGTACATTTATCCTTAAATTACTTATTAACCAATTTGGTTGGGTCATTAAGGTGAAAATCTTATTTGTAGCATTAGTTATGAGGCATTTCTAAGTCAACAAAATGTGGTAATCTGGTCATTGGTATGCCGACATAATGTAAAAAAAATATTTTGCCGCTATCTTTAAAATTGAGCAAAATTTAGATGAGAGATTATTAACATACACAATTAATAGCAATTACGATTACTGTTGGAGTGTTGAAAGAGAAAGGTTTGGAAATTCGTACTTTGGATACAATTCGTACTAAATGGTATCAAATTTGGTACAATTTGGATTACGGTGATCGGATGCAACTGTAATCCTGAAATTTGGAATTAAGATTACTGTTGGCGTGTAGGATTGAGGTAGTTGTAGAAATTCGTACTCATGGGTACGAAAGTACTAAATGGTACCATATTTGGTACAATTTGGATTTGGGTGAACGGATATAGCTGAAATTCCGAGATTTGGAATAAGGAGTACTATTGGAGTGTAGGATTGATAAAGTTTTGGAAATTTTTTGTTATGGATAGGAAAAGTACTAAATTTGGTACAATTTAGATTTCAATGATGGGATTCATTTGGAATCCTGAAATTCGGAATTAAAATTGCTGTTGGAGTGTTGATAGAGGTAGGTTTGCAAATTCGTACTTTGGATACGACAAGTACTAAATGGTATCAAATTTGGTACAATTTGGATTATGGTGATCGGATGCAGCTGTAATCCTGAAATTTGGAATTAAGATTACTGTTGGCGTGTAGGATTGAGGTAGTTGTAGAAATTCGTACTCATGGGTACGAAAGTACTAAATGGTACCAAATTTGGTACAGTTTGCATTTGGGTGAACGGAATAGCTGGAAACCCGAGATTTGGAATAAGGAGTACTGTTGTAATGTAGGATTGATAAAGTTTTGGAAATTTGGAGTTATGGGTAGGAAAAGTACTAAATAGTACTAAATTTGGTACAATTTGGATTTCAGTGATAGGATACATTTGGAATCGTGAAATTCGGAATTAAAATTGATGTTGGAGTGTTGATAGAGGTAGGTTTAGAAATTCGTACTATGGATACGAATAGTACTAAATGGTACTAAATTTGGATTTGCGTTATCGGATATATATATGGAATCCTGAAATTCGGAATTAAGCTTATTGTTTGAACATAGCACTGAGGTAGTTTTGAAAATTTGTACTTATGGGTACGAAAAGTACTTAATAGTACTAAATTTGGTACAATTTGGATTTCGGTGATCCGATGTAGCTGCCATCCTCAAGTTTGGAATTAAAATACCTGTTGAATTGTGGGATTGTTAAAATTTTGGAAATTTTTAGTTATGGGTAGGAAAAGTACTAAATAGTACTAAATTTGGTACAACTTGGATTTAAGCGAACGGGTAGAGCTGGAATCAAGAAATTTGGAATTAATATTACTGTTGGAGTGTAGGATTGAGATATGGAAGTAGTTTTGGAAATTCGTACTTATGAGTACGAAAAGTACTAAATTTGGTTCAATTTGGATTTGAGCGAACGGCTAGAGCTGGAATCTTGAAGTTTGGAATTAAGATTACTGTTGGGGTGTAGGATTGAGGAAGTTTTGGAAATTCGTACTTATATGTACGAAAAGTACTAAACGGTACTATATTTGGTACAACTTGGATTTGAGCGAACGGTTAGAGCTCGAATCTTGAATTTTGGAGTTAATATTACTGTTGGGGTTAGTTTTGGAAATGCGTACTTATGCTTACAAAAAGTACTACATTTTGTACAATTAGGATTTGGGTGAAATTATAGCGCTCGAATCCTAAAATGTGGAATTAGGTACACTTAGGGGTACGAGATGGTTCCATGTATGGTACAATTTTGTATTGGATGAACGGATAGGTCTGGATTCGGGAGATTTGAAATTAAGATTACTGTTATCATTTGCTTATAACGTCCGATTTAAGAAATATGTGCCATAAATAGAAGAAAAGTTGTAAATGGCACAGAATTTGGTACAATTTTTTATTGTGTAAAGGGAATTTTGAAATAATAGGAAGAGGTTCGTATTTATGTATTTACATGTAAAGTACTAAATAGTTCTGTAATTGGTTTTGGGGGAACAGATAGAGCTGGAAATGAAGATGGCGGTTGTTAGGTTAGGCCGTATTTGCGCTGAGAACCTCAATTAAAATATCTCAAAAAATGTGGATTGCTCTTGATATGTAGGCGTAACGAAAATCGAACTAAAGTGGTACGTATTTGTACACAACATGTTTCCACCATTCTATATTATATATTGTTTATTTGTTTTGTATATTTAACGCATACGAAGTAGCGGGCACTTTGCTAGTACATACATATATTGATTTATTTCCAATATTTCAAAATTACAATGAATATCATCTTAATGGATATTTCTGTCGATTTCTCTTTGAATAAAACCAGAAGAAAACGTCATAGAAACCCACAGCAATTGTATTTTGGGAAGTACTTTCAATGGATGCACATTTCTAGAAATGTTCATTTTTCCTCCTTCGGTAAAGGACCTTGTGACGACAAACGAAATCTAAAACTGATCGGAAACAGGTTCTTCTTCGAATCGTAAGAAGTACCACTCGACTTTGCGGATAGGAATATACTCTGAGCCTGTGTGAATTGCAACTTTCATCTATAGTCAGATCGAATAGCGGCTACACAGCAAAAATCCTTAAATCTATGCATTAGGAGATTTTCAGAAATTTGTAGCCATTTTCGGACGTATGAACTTGCAAATTGAGTCTCGCGGACAAATAGTAAGTCAGTATGTCATGATTTATTTTACTGATATATTTTATTTTTTTTTCATGTAATTTTAATCGGAAAGAAGTGCGTTTTTGTAGTTTTCAAAATTATTTTTTTATTTTCCGTGGACATTTCAAAAGCGATTCCCGTACATTCCCGTGTTAAGATATATATAATTTGAAAGAATAGGGTCTCCTCTGTTCGCAAAGCTTTAAAACCAGGTACAGAAACGGGCAGTCTTCGGAGATATTCAAAAGTGAAAAGTAAACGCGGCATAGAACGCCGTTGATGAATGTCTTTTGAAGAAATGGACTCACTAATTCTAACAAATGATGTTTTCTGTTAAATTAAGACCTCTCGCAATTTTTCATAGCTTGAACTTTAAATGTTGGTGATTTATATACACTCTAAACTTTTTCTATTGAATTTCAAAATGAAAATTATAGGCAACAAAATGCGACACAAAAATGCGTAATTTTCAACAGCTTTGTTTAAAATTTACACATTTTGAGTCGGGGGTTTATACACAATTTTTTGTAATTTGACGCACTTTTCTTTGTAAATGTATACAAAGGTACCCAAATAATTTCTGAATGTGTTTAATAAAACTGCATTTTGAATACGGAGAAAAACTTGTTTTATTTATATAAAAACATAACTTATTTAATTTATTTAATTAAAAATACTAATAAAAGTAAATATATATATACGGGAATGTTCTGAGGCACACTTCAACTCTCACTTCACGCCTAAAACATTTTGTTCACCTCATTTACTCCTATTGTTTTGCGAATTTCTTGAGGCTAAGATTCATTTGGGTATTTAAAGAGAAGAGTACACCCTAGTCCGTCCATAAAATACTCAAAAAATAAGCGTAAATGGGATAAACAAAATGCCTGAAGCGTGAAGTGAGAGGTGAAGTGTGCCTCAGAACATTCCCGATAAACTGTTGGTTGCACTAAAAATATTTTACAACTTTTTCGACTTTTATGCATAAAACAATATCATCACAATCTTTCGTCCGCTTCGAACAAAGAACCACGAGCAACTAACACGTGTTTTTTGAGTTTTGTTGTTCTCCTCCATGAATAATACGCATTTTTTGTTGTGCGAAAATGAATTTGTTACTGTTTGTGTTTAATTTTAAGCACTTTCTATTGCAATTACAGCTTTTGCAACACTTTATGTTTGAAATTAAGCAGTTTAAGCATATTCTGTTGAAATTAAGCATTTTCATAAATTGCACTATAATTTGCTAATTATTACGCATCACCTAAAAATCAACAAAAAATCTCAGTGATTTTTATACCCTCAGCCTTTAGGCTAAGGAGGGTATATACACTTTGATACGATGAAAATGTGCCTCATCGAAATAATGGTTTTAGACCCCAAGTATGTTTGGACGAAATGTGTTTTAGACAATTTTGAGTCGATATAGCCATGTCCGTCCGTCTGTCTGTCCTGCTGGCTGGAGCGCACGATAACTCTCGAACGGATGAACCGACTCGGTTCAAATTTTGGCTTTCGTAATATTTTGCCCAAACTTAGTTTAACCCCCAGTTTTTGTAAAAATTTTTATTCTTCTCACACGAATTGTCAAATTTTGTAGATCGATTTACTCGCTTTAGCGCAAATGTAGAGCGCTGATTTTTAAATGAGGAATCCTTAACGATATATGGAACGGGTATACTAAAAATTAGATGTGTATGTCATCTGGGGGCTGAGCTATGAATGCCTAAATTATTACGAATATAGACGAACGAACAAAAATAAGTTACAAAAACTGGGGGTAAGTTCGAAGATGAGCTACATCGGTCCACACCTTCCGGTACCTCCCCCACAAAAGTTCGAAAATGTTCGGAAAGTTTGTGCGCACGATAATTCTTGAAGGGAGTGACCGATTTGGTCCATACTTTGTATAGCGAAAACTTTCTACCAGGGTAATATGAGGTTCCAATATGGTCTCAATAGGTCCACTCCATCGTGTACCTCCCACACAAAATTTCGGAGAAGTTCAGTTTAGGGCCATCTGTCGAATCGCTTTGATTTTTGTTTTAGTAACTTGTATTCACTGCCCTCCATACGAGGGTACAAGTTTCATCAGGGGCAAGTCCATACTTCCTGAGAAAATAGCATGAAAGTTGCAAAAAACCTCTATGACACCGTGTGAGGTGGTTGGAGCGCAAGATAACTCTCGAATGGATCTGCTGATTCAGTCCAAAATATGGCCTTAGTAATATTTTGTTCAAAAATAGTTTAAGTGTGAAGAGAAACCATATCGGTCCACTCCTTCAGGTACCTCCCCCACAAAAGTTCAAAAATGTTCGGAAAAATTGTTGGTACGGTAACTCTTGAAGGGAGTGGCCGAATTGGTCTATACTTTAAACATCCTAATATATCTACCAGATATAGATCATGTTGAAATATGGACTATACTTTTCCACTCCATCCGGTATCTCCCACACAAAATTTCGGATAAATTCCCTTTAAGACCTAAAATCGAATCACTTTGATTTTTGTTGAAGCAACTTGCATTCGCTGGCTCAATTACGATTTTAAAAGTTTTTTAGGGGCAAGTCCATACTTCTTGAGCAAACATCCCGTATAGTGTAAAAACCCCCTATGGCACCATATGTTGTGGCTGGAGATCCACTTCCATAACGGTCAATGTCGATCCATTCCTTTTAGTATCTCCTCCGCAAAACTTTTGATATTTAATCCTAATCAACATTTTTGTCGGTTCAAAATTTTTTAAACCCCCTAAATACATACGTATTTTGTGAAAAAAATTGTTTCTATACACAGGCTGAGGGTATATCTCTGTCGGCAAAGCCGACTGATACTTTTTTACTTGTCATTGCAATTTTCAATAAAAAAACAAAAATTTTTAAATGCTGTGGTGCAAATGTCAATACACTTTAAACATTGTAATGCAGCGCCAACCTGAACTTTATCTAAGAAGCAATATTAATAAAATTAATGGTACACTCTAAATTTACTGCAACAAGACGGGACACAAATGTGCGCAATTTTAAACATTTTTGTTGAAATATGATTTGTGCTGAAATTGTGAACCTATGTGTCTAAAGTGAATAAATATGCAACCATAAATGCCTAAATTTGAAACATTTTATGCGTAAAAATCGTACTTCAACAAAAATGTTTAAAATGGCGTACATTTGTGTCGCATCTTGTTGCAGAACATTTAGAGTGTACAGTCCTACTGAATAGAGCAATAAACATTATAGATACAAATGAAAACAAAAAATTGTTGACATTTTACACCTAAATGGATATTAGGGCTATAACCAAAAAAATACCACCACATAGCCGTGTAGAGCATGGAAAACTATTATGAAATACGGTTTAAATTTTTCTCTATCGCGAAAAAAAGTTTCCGCACCAAATGCATTGATGTTCAGTAATGCACTTTTTAATTTTATCTATAATAACAATATATTTGCTTTTCATTAAAATTTGTATTTTTTTGTAATCTAATTTAAAATCATAATCAAAACGTTCTGGAACAATTTGTTCTTAAATCGCGCCAGCATATTAGGAACTTTTGACACAATCGCAATTTTTGATTTTTCTTTATAAACTCGTGAATTTTATGTTTATATTTTTTGTACCTAACGGTCAAGAGAATATGGGGTCATTTGCAACGAATTCGCGAAAATTACAGATTGTTTTTGTTGACTTTGCCTGTGAGAATCGTAAAAACAACAGACGCCGTTACATGGCCGCTACAGGAAACCGCGGTTCTATGTGACCAAATTTTATCCCCACACTATCCACTGATATAAACAACATTTTTGCAAAAGTTCCGCTAAAGTGCTTATATTTCGCACAATTTAATCGACATTCTTTGAGAAAGAGATGTAGAATGTTTTTGATTTTGGTAATAGTCAGAATATATTCGGGGGTTTAAATGGGCAAAAACATGTGTGAGGGAAATAGTCAGATCTTTATTCACATGTGAATATACATAGGAGTATTCCATAAGAATAGACTTATTTACTTACATTGATGATTCTTATAATAAACAGAACGTCTTGTTTCATAAGCCGAACTAAGAATAGATTTCCAAACGTACCGATCTGCTGCTTTACTTCTCCAATCTTGGATGTAATGGGCGCATACCGTCGAGTGGCTCGTATTCATATGCTTTTGTGGCGGGGACATCTTTATCCATCCTGCTGACATGGCCCAGCCAACGCAATCGTTGCAGCTCTATACGTTTTACTATATAAACGTCGGTCGGCTGGTACAGCTCGTGTTTAATACGACGTCGCACAGTGTCACGATCGTGGCCAAAAATGGTAAAAACTAAATACTTCGTTGAACAAATTTATTGATGGGGAGTGATAGAAAACATATTAATTAAGAAGAATCTGAATTTTGGTACTGATACGTGAAGTAGTTTTAGCTATATGAGGATTTAAATCGGACAATTTTAGTTAATACGTATTTTTGTGTGTTTTTTTTTTCTAAAATTAATAAATTATATTATGCGTTAATATTTAAAATTTAAAAGTAACAGTCGCTGCAAAAATTGTTCCTAAGTTCTCTTGGGATGTAATAAACTTGGCTATACTTTTGTTTGCAAGTAAATATTAATCATATGGTGTTTACATTTACCCAAACATGTATTACTAAGTTTATTAATTTTCTGAAGAAAATTTTAAATTGAGTGGAGTGGGAAAAAAATTGTATAAAAGTGTATATCGATATTTTTGCTGTATGAGTAGTAAAAAGTGAGTACTTCAAATATATAAAGGTCCCAGCTGCAGAGGTTTGCAGATGAACGTGTCACTTCTCTTTTTCACCGACCACCTCACTGAGAGGATACCCCCTTTTTTAACAAATCGTTTTGCGGTGTTGGCTATAGCGCGAAAACGAACGAACCGATCATCATATATTTTTGTGGCCTTATTAAGTACCTAATAATCTTGCTTTAAAACGAGAGAATTTTAAAAATATAAATTTTTAAAAAAATTGTGAACTGCGTAAATCATAATTCGATTTTTTACAAAAAATTGACCGTTTTTTGACCACTAATCGGTCAAAAAAATTTTTTTAAGAAAATTTCTCATATATAAAGACAAGAGTTTGATATATCCAATATGCTCACAAACAATATGAAGACTAAACACCAAATTTCAGTCATATCGGGTGGATATTGGGGCCACAACACTCAAAATACCGAAAATGAGGAGGCACGGTTCTATGGGGGCTATAGGAAGACGAGGACCTATACCGACATATTTCTGGTGGAAGGTTATAAGTCCCCCAACGGAGACTTAATACCAAAAGCTCCAAAATACCGAAAATCGGGAGGTACCGTCCTATGGGGGCTATATGAAGACAAATTTCGAGGTGAAGGAATAATGCCCCATACGAAGACTAAATACCAAATTTCAGCAATTTCGGTGTAATAATGAGGCTAAAATCTTCAAAATACCGATAATTGGGAGGTACCGTTCTATGGGGCCTACATCAAAACGTGGACCTAAGCCCACAATTCTCTGTTGGAATGTTTGATACCTCTGCCGAAGACTAACCACAAAACTTGAATACTTTCGGTAGGTCATGTCTAAAACATTCAAAATACCGAAAATCGGGAGGTACGGTTCTATGGGGGCTATATCAAAACGTGGACCGACCAACCCAATTTTTTGTCCTGAAGATTGTAAGTCAATAATAGGTACGTGTACTAAAATTGATGCACCTACGACAACTCCTTCTATTTTTGGCCACAGTTAATATGAACTCGCGACATTGTGCGTCGGTATTCACCTTCAACGTATACTGCACCAAAAATCTTTCAAAGAATTTGTCCCTCAAACACACCAAGTTTTGCCTCATCTGTTTTCGGAAGTACCCATGCTTCAGATCCATACATAAGTACGGGTAGAGTGTAAGTTTGGTCTGACGAGAGGTGGGTTTGCTTTTGAACTGTTTACATAGACCAAAGCAGTGCCGAGGTAAATGAAATCATTTACTACCTCAAAATTGCAATTTTGAACATCCACAGTTGGTCCGAGTCTACTGGACATCTTGCGTGTTAATACCACAAATTTCGTCTTTTCGCCACTTTGGCAGACTCTTTTTCAATTTTTGCAAAGGTGGCTGTTACTGATAGAGTTGATCGACCTATTATGTCAATATCGTCTGTGTAGGCCAGTAACATTATATCTTATTGTATATAGTGCTACTTTTATCTTTATCCGTCTATACATTCGCTTCTCTTATAACCTTTTCCAGTAAAATGTTAAATAGGTCACACGATCGACTGTCACCTTATCTGGAACCTAGTTTTGTTTCAAAATATTCGGAGAGGTTCTTTCCTACTTTAACTGATTGGTGAATTCATTTGAATGACAATTCACCAATATTTGGGTTAAAATCGAAGACAAAATGTACCTAAAATGCAAGGATTCTAAAGAATCTCAACTCTTTTCAATTTCCATTCTCCTTAAATCTCCATTATCCGGGAAAGGAGGTACAGAATTTGTTGGTCATTTTACACCGATTAACGGCAATCCGTGATTATAATTCACCACCGTGGTACAATAGTATGCACACACGCCTTGCACTCAAAAGGCTGTGGGTTCGATTCCCCGGCTAGGTAACATCAAATTTTCAAGGGTGGCAAAATACCCCTCAGTAATATTAGCGACATTTCCTGAGTATTTCCGCCATTTCCACAAGTGGTGTCTTAGGACACTCCATATCCATTTTATAAACCCCACATTAAATTCATAATTACTCCGACTTATAAATATTTGCAAGAACGAATATTTTTTTGATTAAAAATATATGAGAAACAGTGTTACTCCATTATACGGGAAAATCGATTGTCTTTAATTCCTCCAGTCCCGAGCACTACGGACAATCGAGGTTCGATTGGATTTCAAAATGTCAACCATCACAAATTTATTGTCTTGACGTGACAGTGGTCTAGGATTCTGATGTGACGTAAGAGTAAAGTTCCTAATCCCTAGTACCTAAAAAGATTTTCCAACATTCAAGTACATTGAAGCAATAATTCTTTCCTAAGCAGGAATATTAATACAAGGAAAATTTATATTTATATTGTTCTTTCTTCCGACTTGTTTTAAAATACAATCCATATGAATAATATACATATTTCTTTAATCAGCCATTACATTTTTTATTAGTTTAACCAGCCACTATTCACAGTGACACATCTACATTTACCATTATGTTACGTTTTCGGCACAATAGCTAAGGAGCATTTTTGAACATTTGTATAATAAGTTCCTTTTTATGTTGTACGTTAAATGTTTTTTATGTTTTACGACATGTTAACAACACAATGTAACACCACCGACACCGAAAACCACTGACAACAACATCAACTGTGACAGCAATAGAAGTAGTTATCGAAGTTCCACTACCAACCAGAGAATAAACAATACGACAACCCCCCAACAGTACTCCATCTGATGGGTCACAAGGGCCAAAGTGTCCGGGAAGACAACATGGAAATGAAATTTATCCGAGGGGTGGTGGCTGAGAAAACTTGGAAACGTGTAGTGGCCAGCTTTACCCGTAAATGGAGTTGGACCATCGGGTTCATGGCTTACATATCAATCAAACTGTTGGCGCCAGGAGACACAGCGAAAAAAAAACTAACCAACGAAACCACTCGACAAACAATTCTAAAGAACATTGTACAAGTTTTTACATATTTTAGCCATCATGTTGACCTTGTTATCAGCAGGGAAAATGTTCGTACCGAGTTTCCATTTTTATTTACTATATTTTTTGTCACACTTCTTTTTTTGGTAAAAATACATAAAAAGTTTGTGTTTTTATGGCCGGAACATTGTTAGATAATGTTGCGTTGACTGTAGTTGGTTGTGTCGTAGTTGTTGGTTGGTGGTAAGTAAATTCAATTGAATAACAAAAAGTTTTGGTTAAGAAGTTATTGCACATTTTCTTTTATTGGTTACGAGTCAAAGTTATAGAAAGAATATCAATAACATCACAAAATTGAAATGACGTTGACAATTGGCATGTGTTGCAGGGCGGAAGTAGTGCTTTGTGATTAATATTTTTCATTTACAGAAAGTTTAACTAAATTAGTTAATTGTTAGCAAAGAGAACTTATATACAAGTTCGAATTGAATTAAAAATGGGAAAGTTGGATGAGTCCGGGTTCCAGGTGGTCGAGAAACTTCTCCAGAGAAAATGTTGGACATATGTACATGTCTACGTTTTAACATAGCCTCCATATAATATTTTCGACCGATTTCAGGTATTTTGAAGTTTTCATCCACAGTGACCAAAATACTTATGTTGAAAAATCTAAGACATAGGCCCACGTATTGGTGTAGCCCACAAATAATGGTAACTAATTTGAATTTTCTGACCGATTTAGCTGTAGTGCTCAAAAAACTTATCCAAAAATTGTGAAGAAAACTAATTTTTCCATTTAAGCTCTGAATATACTATGGTGGAGGTTACAATAAGCCTTTTTACTTGTTACTTCTCCGTCCGAAACTTATCCACCTGAGACACAATGTTTAAGTATTTCAATGACATTGTAGTTATTCATATTTATTAGCCAAACATAGAGAATTGTATTCTTACAAATGCAAAGAGAGCTGAGCAAATTTAAGTTGTTCAAAATCGCTAAGACTGGTAGTTGGCAGTACGTTAGTCTGCAGTTCGTTACCGTAAAGTACAAGTTAGCAATAACTTTCGTAAAAATAATTTCGAATAAAATACAGTATATATTGCCAGACTGTCTCCACTTAATACACCTGATGACACAGCCAGATTAGTGTTGCAATTTCTGTGGCATTAATCTTTTTAATTAAAAAAAAGAAACTTCAGATCATCCAGAATTAAGAAACAGACAAAAGTGGTGTGGTCATGACAATTATGCCCCAAGTGGTGTTGAGCAAGAAGGAAAATGGACGCAAAAGGGACAAAAAGAAGGCGACATTTAATATTACCGGAAGTCTCAGGCAAATTCACGCCATTCTATTTTGACTATGCAAAGTCCCGGTTTCATTTGAAAAGCAAGGGTGTGAAAGTCGTGTCCTACATACGCGAAAACCATTCGATAGCAGACCAGAAACAGAATCTGAAGAAAAGTAACCTTGGCATTGCAAAGTCAAATCCTTGAACAGCGTGGAAGATAAATCCACTGATTGTGACTGATGGCTGGTAAAGACTGGTCTCAATCTCAAATTTTCTGTACACAAATATCCGGCGGAAATTTATTCAGATCACAGATTCTAGCGTTATGGTCAGTGTTTTATCCCAGCGAATCAAGGGTAAAGAAAACGTAACCGTATACTATAGCCCAACAGTGTCGGGGCCTCAGAAGAATTACTTTGAAACAAGAAGAGAACTGCTGGCTGTCGTGGAGAGTGTTTAGCGTTTTCTGTAATGGACTAATCAAAAGTTTCAAAGTCAGTTATTGAATGCAATCTTATGTTCCTCATCAAAATATGGGTTATAGACCGGATATATGTATGTCTAAGCCAATACCAATACCCCCGTGTGGGGCTTGCTAGATCCTCCATCGGGACCCTCCCATTGGCGAATTGGGGACGTTCGGTGTGTTTCAAAAACATACAGGACACCGGGGAAATAAAATACCCTGGGGGTGACCAAAATCTAGCCTAAGGGACGGCAGCTGGTCCCTTAGTATCACTGGCGGGCAGATGTCGAGTCGACTAATATGGTCGCTTTTGGAGAGTGGGTGGCGTAGCAGAAACTGCGAAAGCGGCACACACACAGCGAAATGTGAATATCGGTTTGGAGCAAGCCAAGCACATTCCATTTTCATCGGTAGCGTCTGACCCATATTGGGCGGCTACAAACAGCGTCTGTATTCCAGAGGAACGGCTGAACAAAAAAGAAGGAAAACTATAAACCCTTCAGAAGGCAACGGGAAACCACTGAAGTATAATCCCTTGAAAACCATACAATTACAATGAATACAGGAAATAACAAACGGCCCTCAGTCTCCGGCAATTCGAGGGTGCTAAGAATCCCCGGAGGTAAAACCAAACTAAACGTAGGAACGTGGAATGTCAGAAGTCTTTACGAACTTGGGAAATTGGACAATACCATAAACGAGATGAAAAGGTTACAGATAGATGTGCTGGGCATTAGTGAAACTTGGTGGACCGAATATGGAGAATTTGTATCTCATGATATAAAAGTTTATCACTCCGGAAATCCTGAAGGAATTCATAGAAGAGGTGTCGCAATTCTGATCAAGAACAAAAAAGCTGCCAGCGTCACTGGATGGGTTCCAATATCAGATAGGGTCATGATGGTGAAAATATCTGGAAAACCAATTAATATAAACATAATACAAGTTTATGCACCCACCTCTGATAGCAATAACGACGAAATAGAACAGTTCTACAACGACTTGGAAAAATTCTTGAAAATGACAAAACCGCACGACATCACAATAATCCAAGGGGATTTTAATGCCAAAGTCGGGCAAGAAATTACAGCTGAAGTTACAGGCAAATTCGGACTGGGAAAACGGAATGAAAGAGGAGAGAAATTGATTCAGTTTTGCCAAGAATATAAATACAAAATCACCAACACATTATTTTGTCTTCACCCTAGGCGACTTTATACGTGGAAATCACCTCAGGATAATAATGGCAACATAGTGAGAAACCAAATAGACTACATTTTGATAAATAAGAGGTACTGTACGTGTGTGTCCAAATGTACTACCTACCCTGGTGCTGATGTCCCCTCAGACCATAACCTTTAATGTGCAATTTAAGAATTAAACTTGCTACCACTCGCAAGAAAAAGCCGGAACCAAGAATCAATATTGAAAAACTGAATGACCCATTAACGAAACAAACGATAAAGGAACAATTAAATGCCGATCTCATTGAAATAAATGCAACAATATGTAATGTCGAAAACCTATGGAACCAAGTGAAAAAATCCATAAAAGATGTCACAAAAAATATAATTGGAACCAACATGCGCAAAAAAGAAGATCCATGGATAACGGATGAAATTCGAGCACTTCGGAAAGAAAGAAGTAAACACAAAAATGTAAACTATGAAAGATATTGGGAGATAAACCAAGAAATTAAAATCGCAACACGTGCTGCAAAAAATGAACAGATAAATAAGCAATGTCAGGAAATTGAACGACTTAAAATACTTCATGACGACTTCAATCTCCACAAAAAATTAAAAGAGACATCTGGTATTTATCCAAAGAGATCGTCAACATTTATCTACAATGATAATAAAGTAGCAATTTATGAAACTGCAGAAAAGAAAAAACTATGGGAAGAATATATTAAGCAATTATTTATCGATCACCAACGAACATCCTTATCCAACTCTGGGGATGAAATTAATTTTACAGGGACACCCATTACTGAGAATGAATTACAACTAGCTATTATGTCAATGAAAGATAAAAAGGCAATGGGTCCAGACGAAATACCTGCCGAGGTACTTAAGTTAATAGACGGAAATAACACCAAGCTTCTTTTAAAACTATTCAACAATATATATAAAACAGGACAATATCCCCAAGATTGGCTCAAATCAACATTTATCACAATACCCAAGAAAAATAATGCGAAGACCTGCAGCGACTATAGACTAATAAGTCTAATGACCCACGCTCTTAAAATATTTTTGAAAATAATACATAGACGAATCTATCCGATCTGCGAAGCACACATGGGACAAACACAATTTGGATTCAAGGAAGGCATGGGGACACGAGAAGCGTTACTAGCTGTACAAGTCGAGAGGTACAAAAAGATGTATTTTTATGTTTCGTAGACTACGAAAAAGCGTTCGATACGGTAAATCATGATAAATTGATAGAGATCCTACTTTCAACCGGATTGGAAGACAGTGACATAAACTGCATTAAAAACCTATACTGGAAACAGATAGCAAACATTCAAGTAGATAATGAATTAACTGACGATGTTCCAATTTCAAGAGGCGTAAGACAAGGCTGCATATTGTCCCCTCTTTTATTAAACATATATTCCGAGAAAATATTTGAAGAATCTGTACGTGGAAAGAATATTGGTATCCAACTAAACAACGCCTTAATAAATAACATACGCTATGCCGATGACACCGTATTAGTAGCAAGCAGCATAGCTGGACTACAAAAATTAATAGACGCAGTAACACAAAATAGCGAAATATACGGATTAAAAATCAACGTTAAGAAGACAAAATATATGGTAGTAAGCAGGAATCATGCCGACAATAATACGCCACTAAAGATAAATAACGATGAAATAGAGCGAGTGACAACCTACAAATACCTCGGAATTCAAATCAACGATAAATGGGACATATCAAGAGAAATTAAATGCCGAATAGAAATGGCAAGAAGCAATTTTTTCAAACATAACAAAGTTTTACTTAGCCACGACATAAGTCTTACTACAAAAATACGATTTGTAAAATGTTACATATGGGCAAATCCCAGAAACAGTCTACCAGCCAAAAATTTTTTTATTTTATCCAAATTAATTTATTTTTTCACAGAAGATTAGACTGGAATCTAATTTTAGAAATATGTTAAAAACTTTTTTTTTCTATCATTATTAACACAAAAATTATTACAAAATTCTACCCTACCTCAGGTTTTTTAATTTTATACAAAAATTGTACATTTTTTACATGTTCATATTATTACTTTAGTGTTAATATAAGTGGTAAACTCAAAAGCTATATTGTTATTCACTCAATTCTCTTAGATTTTGACAGAAAATATTATCTTTTACTATTTTGGAAAAAGTGAAATTAGGTATGAAAAGACAGATCCAAGTGGTGTAGCGTTCGTCACGAAAAATTATGTTTTTTTTTATACTGTGGGCAGAAATTTCTTTTTTTTAAATTCATCTATAAATTTAAATTAAATTAATATCCTGCTTTTAAGGAAATAGAAAAAAATCTACAATAATAAAAAATAAAAAAATTACAGTGCATTAATTTCTGTAGCGTTCGTCACGATTCGAGTTCTCCCAAAAAATAAAAAAAAAATTTGCCTTTTAATTCTGTTTTCACTTTCTCTTGTATTCTATTTTTGTTTTATTCTGTTTTCGTAGCGGTTTGAGTTCAGTTAATTGTTAAGAAATTAAAAAAAAAAATGAAATGATATTTCAAAGTTATATTTATTTTCTGATGGATGTGCAAGTCGATTTAAAAACAAATTCATTTTAAGTAGTATACTCTTTTTCAAAGAAAAATTTGAGTGGAATTTTTTGCAACTGCTCACGGAAATGGTGCAGTAGACGGAATCGGAGCTGTCGTAAAGAAAAAAAATTGGAAAATGGTAAAAGCTCCGAATATTGTTCTTAATAACGCCCATGATTTTTTTTAAATTGGCAAAAATGAATACAAATGGTATTTTCATTTTATATATAAGCAGAAGTTATATACAAAAATCAGCTGGAATTCTTTCGGAGAGATGGGCTAACGTTAAGAGCATTCCCGGAATTAAAAGCAAACATTATTTTTCGTCATATAACAAAAATGTGCTCAAAATCGCACTAACGTCAGATTCATTAAAACATAAAATTTATTTATAAACATATACGCATTGATAAAATTAATTATGAACATAAAATATGACTTAAATAACGCTGTTTACAAGAAATATACATTGTTTCGTTAAAATAAATACACTGGTTTTTATTTACTATATACTGGAAAAAATGTAGCGTGCATCACGTAGCGTGCGTCACATTAGGTTCGCTGATTTTGGAAAAAAAATACAAAATTGTTTGCCTAAAAATTAATTGTTTTAGAATTCTCTTATATTCATCTTTCTTTTAAAATTTTCATTTTGTGTGCTTTATTATGCAAAATTTGCTAAAAATTATGAAAACATAGCACAAGGTCGGAAGCTACTTCCACTTTTTGTGGCGTGCGTCACAATAACTTATAATCAATTTTTTCCGCTAATTATACTTGTTAAAAAAAATTGTTTTATGGCATTTGAAACTGCTCTCAAATTCTATTAAATACCATGTATAGATTCAATGCATCTATCTGGAAAGTTCAAAAAATGTTAATATTTTTGCCCTAAAACGCGTACAAATGTAGCGTTCGTCACGCAGGATTTACCCATATGGTCCGTTTTATTGTACTCTGCGGAAACATGGACTTTGAAAGCTGTAGATGAAAAAAGTCTAAACTCGTTTGAAATATGGATATATCGTCGAATTTTAAAGATCCCATGGACCGAGCGCATTACAAACGACGAAGTGTTAGAACTAGAGATGGGCGCGTGCTTAAAAAATTAGGCACGAACATGCACGAACACGGAACAACATTTTTATGCACATTCACGCACAAACACGGCGTTTTTCAAGAAGGCACGAACACGCACACTCACGCACGAAATTACAAAAAAGATATATTCATATAGTTGTACAATTAGTTGTTAAAAATATTCTTATATACTTTTAAAATATACATATTGCAAGATTACTTATAAAGTAATATTTACATATCCCTCGCTCGTTGCTGAGCTGACGGGTATAGCCAACATTTTCCTGGCTAATTGTTTTAAAAATTGTAAATTAGACTCTTTCCAAAAGTTTAAAACATCAGTCTGGCTAGATACGACACTTTCTTTACCAATTAGAGACTTGTCCATTTTTCGTCTTTTTGCCAAATTTGGATCCAAAAACTCTGAAAATTCGTGTAAATGTGGTATTGTAATTTCCTGCTCATACTTAGAACACTCTATGTTCTCACTTTGTATATCAAGTAACATTGCTTTTACTTTAGCTATTACGCCATTTCTTTTTTATTCTAATAAAATAAATCATCTCCTTAAATGGCGGAAATAAAAAAAATCCGTATAAGATGTGTCATAGCTGGTACAAAGCGTTTAAGCAATGTAAACCATCATTGCTTTCAAATTGTTCATTTTAGCTTTCAAATCTTTCGTGAATTGGGAGTCAATAGTATCAATTGAGCAAACTTTCAAAAGTTTTTCAGACCAAACGGCAAAAATGAGCACAGGTATTTTTCCGAGCTTAATTTTTCGGAACACTCTTTGCATACTTTGAGAAAACCGAATAGAGGTTCTAGCTTTAAGTCAGATATACGATCCAACTCATTCTTTTCTAGCAAAATACTCTTAATCTCATTCTGGACTTGGTATGCTCTCAAGCATAATATATGTTGAATTCCAACGTGTTCTTATATCTTGTTTTAACGTTTTCGACAATTTGTTGTTTAGCTCCGAGTGTTTCAAAATATCTTACAAGCTCTTTTGGGCAGTCAATCAGTTGTCCCAATGCGGGAAGAGGATGTTTTTCAACAACGTCATCTATAACTAAGTTCAAATTGTGGCCAGCGCAAGGCATAGGTTTAAATCTTTGAAAATCCGAAACAACGTTGGAACCATTGTCGGTTACAAATACAGAATTTCCCAACTTGTCTTCAATATCAAATTTAGCAAGATAAACAACTGATTTTCAAAGACAGAATATTGCGTTAACCCGCTGAGTTGTTTTGTATTTGCTCCTCTCATGAACAAAACGAATGGCAAACAAACATCATCTTTTTGTTCTGGCCTCTCCATAACAAAACGGCAAAAAGTACCAGACTACAAAAACGAAGCAAATAATTTTAGGAAAACTACAGTTGGTGAATTTTTTGTCAGATTTACATTCTTGTTCGATTTTTGCACGACTTCTAAAGGAGGCCAAAAATTTAGCACGATCGTGCCACATAGTGCAGATCGTGTTTGGTCGTGTCGTGCAAAATCGTGCCTTGGAAAAAAGCACGATCACGCACGCCCAAAAATTTATTCCGGCACGACACGCACAAACACGGTGATTTTCGAGAAGGCACGAACACGCACTACTCACGGCACGACACGCGCCCACCTCTAGTTAGAACGCATGCAAGTCGAACGCCAATTAATAAAAAATATAAAAACACAAAAAACCGCATATCTTGGTCACATTATGAGGCATGAAAAATATGAGGCATGAAAAATATAAGAGGGCGACGGGAAACATCATGGCTCAAAAACATTCAAGACTGGACTGGACACCATAATGAAAGAACTCTTCTGAATGCCGCCAAAAACAGAAACTTATATATAAATTAATAAACTGATTTGTTAAATATACCAAATTATCATTATGTAATTGTATGATCGCTAAAACCCGAATACGGAATGGCAAATAAAGAAGAAGAAGCCAATGCCGTTTCAGGTAATTTGCTAAGGTAGATGTGGAGTATCTAGCTATGTCAAACCGTTCCTACGTCTGTTTATTTCTTAAATATAGTATTTCATCCGAACATTCCAAGCTTAAATTAAGTTCGAAGATAAACCTTATCAGTCGGTCTACTCCTTCAGGTACCTCCCCCACAAAAGTTCATAAAATTGAAAATAAGTGCAATTATGAAATTCTTACTGAAGGTGGTCCATATGATTACAACGAAACAATTTTCTCGTGGGCAAGTGTATAGTTCCTCATATAATGATCCGTAGGCACTTTAAACCCTGGGGTCACAAAAAAGTAAAAGAGTACAAGTCGGCTTTGCCGACCGAGATATAACCTCAACCTGTGTGAATTGGAACAATTTTTTTCCAAAAAAAAAAGTACGTTATTATATATTTTAAAGCTCAAAGGTTTTGCGGGGAAGGCACCTAAAGGAATGAACCGACATAGCCCATTTTGATAGTGGGAGACATTCCTCTCGGTAGGGCCCACTTTTGAACATAAACTAAGTTTGGACAAAATATTTCGAGATCCAAAGTTTGAACCAAATCGGTTACTCCGTTTATGAGATATTGCCGCTTACCTTTTTAGCGAATATTTTCGAACTTTTGGGGGGAGAAAACAGCAGGAGTGGACCTATAAGCAATATCTTCGAATATCATCTAATATCATCACCAGCCACTGCACATGCTGACCGTAGGGGTTTTTTACAGTTTTCGGGTCATTTTCCTAAGAAGTATGGATTTGCCACTGAATAAACTTGTACTATCGTAATAGGTGCCTTGAATGCGAAACGATGCGAGAAGAGGTCCTAACCTGCACTTTTCCAAATTTTGGTATGGGAGGTATCCGAAGGAGTTGACATATATAGTCCATATTCTAATTTGATCTATGTCTCGTATAAATATTACGATGTCCAAAGTATGTACCAAATCGGTTAGTCCCTTCAATAATTATCGTGCGCATAAATTTTGATAAACTTAGATAAACGTGTTTTTTTTTTTGTTTTTTTTTTTTTTATACCCTCCACCATACTATGGATGGTATATTAACAGCCTGTTTCACTATGTCGAATGACTACTTAACTCGTGCATGATTTTCAAATTTTGTAGTTGTTTCGAAGCAAAAACAAAGTCAATATTACCATGAAAAGCAAAGTTTAGGTGTTTTTCGTTCGCATTCATTTTCTTTCGACAATTGGATTAACCCAGTGGGTTTGGGTTTTAGCTGTCATTTCCATTGCTTATACTTCAACTAAATCCTCATAAAGAAGGTTAACCCTGCAAAAATCTATAATATAAACGCCGTGTAAGTTTGTTTTTCTGTTTGTAACACATCGAACTAAACATTTGCGACCCTATAAAGTATATATGTTCTTGATCAGGATTAAATTCTAAGACGATCTAATCATGTCCGTCTGTCCGCCTGTTGTAATCACTCTAGCGTCCGCAATAATTGAGCTAGAGCGCTATATTTTTGCACCCACAGGCAGGTCAAGTTCGAAGATGGGCTATATCGGCCCACGTTTTGGTATAGCCCCCATATAACGGTACCTCCCGATTTTCGGGATATTGGGGGTTTTAGGTACAATTTTTTATATAACTTCCTGCAATTTAACATTTAAAGTTCCCAGTGGTCACAAAACATCTCCACTAAAAACCGACAACAAAGGTCCATGTTTTAGTATAGCCCCCATATAACGGTACCTCCCGATTATCGGTATTTTGCAGATTTTAGCTACATTATTTGACCAAACTACCTGCAATTTTACATTTGAGGTTCCCAGTGGTCACAAAACATATCCATAAAAAAACTGTCAACATAGGTCCATGTTTTGGTATAGCCCCCATATAGCGGTACCTGCCGATTTTCTGTATTTTGCGGATTTTAGCTACATTTTTTACAAAATTACCTGTTATTGTTAATATAGGTCAAAATTTTGATATAGCCCCCATATAACGGTACTTCCCGATTTTTGGTATTTTGGCTACATTTTTTTACCGAATTACCTATTATTTTACATTTGATGTTCCCAGTGGTCGCAGAACATATCCACCAAAAATTTTCAACGTAGGTTCAAATTTTGGTATAGCCCCCATATAAGGTACCTCCCGATTTTTGATATTTTTCGGATTATAGCTACATTTTTTGACCGAATTACCTGTAATTTAACATTTGATATTCCCAATGACCATAAAACATCTCCACCAAAAATTGTCCATATAGTTCCAGGTTCACGTATATCGCCCATATAACGGTAGCTCCCGATTTTCGGTATTTTGAATATTTTAACTATATTTTTAAACGAATTACCAGTGGTCAAAAAAACATCTGCAACAAAAATTGTCAACATAGGTCAACATTTTGGTATAGCCCCCATCTCCAGCAAAATCCGTCAACATAGGGCCATGTTTTAGTATAGCCCCCATATAACGGGTACCACCCGATTTTCGGTATTTGGAGGATTTTAGCTACAATTTTTGACCGAGCCACCTGTAATTTGACAGTCGAGTTTCCTAGTGATCACAAAACATATACACCAAAAATTGTCTACATAGGTCCATGTTTTGGTATAGCGCATATATAACGTAGTTTGGCATTTGACCAAAAATTGTCAACACAGATCCATGCTTTTGAATAGCTCTATATAACGGCACCTTCCGATTTTAGGTATTTTGACAATTCCAACTATATGTTTTCGCCGAACTATCTGTAATTTGACGTTTGAATTTCCAAATGGTCACAGAACTTCTCCACCAAAAATAAACAAAATTGGTCCATGTTTTGATATAGACCCATATAAAGTTACCACCCGGTCTTTTGAGGAGTATGGCTACATTTGTTAACCGAACTATCTGTGATTCGACATTTGAGGTTCTCAATTGTCACAAAACTTCTCCACCAAAAATTTTCAGCAAGTGTGGACCACTTTGATATAGTCCAATATAAAGGTGCCGCCAGATTGAAGACATTTTTAGATGCATTTCTTACCTTAGTTAGGTATCCGTGGTCACAAAATATTTCTGCCTTAAATTGTGGACAGGAATGAAAATAATATTCCCTATTTAGTATCAGAATATTTTATGGCGGAGGGTATAAATACTTCGGCCCGGCCGAACTTAACTTTTTTACTTGTTTTTTTTTTTTTTTTAATTCTTGGCCTTCAGGTAAGATAAAGAGCTTTGATTTATCCGAGTTTTCGGTACGATACGATCACAATTTAAAGGTGTTTTAAAAGGTTTTTGGAAAAAGTGGTCAAAAATGCCTCTTTAATGACTCGCATGAGGGGGTTACAATTTTTAACAAAAATGTTTCTCGCATTGTTGGCAGCAATTTTGCCAAAGACACTATATGCCTATATGCCTAAACCGCAAGTATTCCAAGGAATATTTCCAAAAAATGTAGAAATAGGGGGATGAGAAAAATCATAAAACAAATAAATCGCCAGATGACTTTTTTAATAAATCGCGGTCAAAGTTCCCATTTTCGCCTTTGGCCCTATACAAGTGGCTAAACAAGTAATCCTACAAAAATTTTTGAAAATCGGGTCAGATTTTAATCTAATATATAAAAGGCAATGTGTGTATGTTAGTATGTTTGTTTGTTTGTATGTTTGTATGTTTGTATGTTCCGAATAGAATCAAAAACGGCTGAATAGATTTTCTTGAAAATGTCAGATAATGTACTGGGAACACCGGCGGTGAAAATAGGCTATATATTTTTTTGAATGGTCGTCGCGGAAGTGAAATGTCGTGGTCATCCCAAATTATTCAAAAATGTATTATTTCAGATAATATACCTAATTTTAGTAAGCGTGACTAAAAAACCGCTATAACACTGGCTTCAGTATGTGGGATAACGCGGTCAACGCCATAGTTTGGAATACAGTAAAATCCCGATAACTTGAAATGTCACTATATAGAAATTCCGAAAAATCGATTGGGAAATCTTATGAAATTTTGTATGTGGAGTTTTTAGGTGTGAGAAAAGGTCGTAATCTATTTTTTTTATCTCGCTAAGTGTAGTGACCGGTGGTCCTCCCCACAATCTTTTTAAGAAAACCGCGAAATTCAAGATACTTTTTAATATATTGCTTACGAATTGTTTGCAATGCTATGGTAATTACAGTCTTGACCCTGAATGGTCGTCGCGGAAGTGAAATATCGCGGTCATCCCAAAAATTTCAAAAGCTGTTTTTATACGGCTAAGAGTAGCGACCAGTGGTCCTCCCCTACAATGTTTTTAAGAAAATCTGAAATCTTTGATATTTTTGAACGTATTGTTTACAGATTGTTTTCCCTGAATGATCGCGGTCATCACAAAGTTTTCAAAAATGTATTATTTCAATTAATATACATAATTTTAGTAAGCGTGACACAAAAATGATATAAACACTAGCTTGAACAAGTGGGATATCGCGGTCGTGAGCTATTTTAATACGGCTAAGTGTAGTGACCGGAAGTTCTCCTTCAAATTTTTTTTTTTAAAAATCTGAAGTCCCTGATATTTTTGATCGTATTGTTTACAGATTGTTTGCAATACTACTGTAATTACTGTCTTAATCCTGAATGGTCTTCGCGGAAATGAAATATCGCGAAAAGTGAAATATCGCGGCCATCACAAAATTTGCAAACATTTATTATATCAGAAAATATACATAATTTTGTAAGCGTGCCTATAAAACGCTATAAACGCTGAACACTAAACAATAAGTGGGATAGCGCGATAAACTCCACATTTTGGAATACAGTAAAATCCCGATAACTTGAGATGTCACTAGATCGAAATTCCAGAAAGATCGATTGGAAATCAGACAAAGTTATTGATATACAATACAATATCCTCATTGGAATCAGAATACCGCGATCGTGTTCGATTTTTGAAAATATTATAATTACGGATAAAATCTCAAAATGTGGGAAGTGAAACTTCATAAGCATTGATTTCAATCCTTGGAATAGCTAGATATAGATACATTTTTTAAGTACAACAAAATCTCGATAATAACAACTACAATTTATAGAAGTAATTTTTTTATGAATTATATAAATGTTGCCATACATATCCCGAAGGAACATACATTTCGCTGAGGGGTATTTTACCACTATTGCATATAGAGCGCGAAGAAAAAATGCGTTACGTTCGATCGGGCTGAATGAGGTTAAATCCACCAAAAATAACGAAAATCAGGCGCCACCGTTCTATGGGAGCTATATCAAAACGAGGACGTATACTGAAAATTCTCTGCAAGACTGTTTACGACCCCCAACAGTGGCTATATCTCTGAACTATCGAAAATCGGGAGGTACTGTTTTATGGGAGCTATATCAAAACGTGAACCTATAACTGTTACATACCGACCGCAAATGAAAAGGCGTGTCTTTCGGTCGATCCGAGTATTTATGCTCTCCTCTTTAAAATATATTAAAACCAGATTTCAGCCATTTCGGTGTGATAATGATGTTAAATCCTCAAAAATAGCGAAAATCAGCCGGTACCGTTCTGTGAGAGCTATATCAAAACGTGGACCTATACTGACAATTCTCTGCAGTAATAGTTACGACCCCAACCGAGACCAACAATCCAATATATAGCAATGTTAATTGACGTGCACCGACCATTATATGTGGGTCACAAAGTGCTTTTAACTGTCGATTTATGGTGAAGGGTATAATAAAAGAGATTTTATATCTTAAATTTGGGGGATACCATTATATGGAATTTATGTCAAAACATTGATTTATATTATGAAGTTTCTATAGGGATGCCTAATTATGGCTGTATCAATACTGGATAGATAACTAAAGTTTACACGGAGAATCCAAACAACGGGCCAGCAACGCGGACCGGGTCAGCTAGTCTAATATATAAAAGGCAATGTGTGTATGTTAGTATGTTTGTTTGTTTGTATGTTTGTATGTTTGTATGTTCCGAATGGACTCAAAAACGGCTGAATAGATTTTCTTGAAAATTTCAGATAATGTACTGGGAACACCGGTGGTGAAAATAGGCTATATATTTTTTTGAATGGTCGTCGCGGAAGTTAAATATCGCGGTCATCCCAAATTATTCAATAATATATTATTATTATTCAGATAATATACCTAATTTTAGTAAGCGTGACTACAAAACCGCTATAACACTGGCTTCAATATGTGGGATAACGCGGTCAACGCCATAGTTTGGAATACAGTAAAATCCCGATAACTTGAGATGTCACTATATAGAAATTCCGAAAAATCGATTGGGAAATCTAATGAAATTTTCTATGTGGAGTTTTTAGGTGTGAGAATAGGTCGTAATCTATTTTTTTATCCCGCTAAGTGTAGTGACCGGTGGTCCTCCCCACAAATTAAAACCGCGAAATTCAAGATACTTTTTAATATATTGTTTACAAATTGTTTGCATTGCTATGGTAATTACTGTCTTAACCCTAAATGGTCGTTGCGGAAGTGAAATATCGCGTTCATCCCAAAATTTTAAAAATGTATTATTTCAATTAATTAGAACGGTCGTAAGCTGTTTTTTACTGCTAAGAGTAGTGACCGGTGGTCCTCCCCACAATGTTTTTAAGAA
Source organism: Musca autumnalis (assembly GCF_047663935.1). Classification (NCBI taxonomy): domain Eukaryota; kingdom Metazoa; phylum Arthropoda; class Insecta; order Diptera; family Muscidae; genus Musca; species Musca autumnalis. Next base: position 178,379,081 of record NW_027411977.1, on the reverse strand, counting down.
AATCAGATATTTTTGAACGTATTGTTTACAGATTGTTTTCCCTGAATGATCGCGGTCATCACAAAGTTTTCAAAAATGTATTATTTCAATTAATATTCATAATTTTAGTAAGCGTGACACAAAAATGATGTGAACACTAGCTTGAACAAGTGGGATAGCGCTGTCGTGAGCTATTTTAATATGGCTAAGTGTAGTGACCGGAGGTTCTCCTTTAATTTTTTTTAAAGTCCATGATATTTTTGAACGTATTGTTTACAGATTGTTTGCAATACTACTGTAATTACCGTCTTGACCCTGAATGGTCTTCGCGGAAGTGAAATATCGCGGTAATTACAAAATGTTCAAACATTAATTATTTCAGATAATATACATAATTTTGCGTGCCTAAAAAAATCTATAAACGCTGAACACTAAACAATAAGTGGGATAGCGCGATCAACTCCACATTTTGGAATACAGTAAAATCCCGATAACTTGAGATGTCACTATCCATAGCTTAAATCCACCAAAAATAGCGAAAATCAGGCGCCACCCTTCTATGGGAGCTATATCAAAACGAGGACGTATACTGAAAATTCTCTGCAAGACTGTTTACGACCCTCAAAAGTGACTATATCTCCAAACTATAGAAAATCGGGAGGTACTGCTTTATGGGAGCTATATCAAAACGTGAACCTATAACTGTCGATCCGAATATTTATGCTCTCCTCTTTAAATTACATTAAAACCAAATTTTAGCCATTTCGGTGTAATAATGATGTTAAATCCTCAACAATAGCGAAAATCAGCCGGAACCGTTCTATGGGAGCTATATCAAAACGTGGACCTATACTGGCAATTCTCTGCAGTAATAATTACGACCCCAACCGAGACCAACAATCCAATATATAGCAATGTTAATTGACGTGCACCGATCATTATATGTGGGTCACAAAGTGCTTTAAACTGTCAATTTATGGTGAAGGGTATAATGAAAGAGATTTTATATCATAAATTTGGGGGATACCATTATATGGAATTTATGTCAAAACATTGATTTATATTATGAAGTTTCTAGAGGGATGCCTAATTATGGCTGTATCAATACTGGATAGATAACTAAAGTTTACACGGAGAACCCAAACAACGGGCCAGCATCGCGGACCGGGTCAGCTAGTATCTATATATATAAAATTGAAATTTGTTTGTACGTTTGTTGGTTTGTTTGTTTGTGCCTTATAGACTCGAAAACCGTTGAACAGATCTTACTGAAAATTTTAGGGTACATTGCTACTGGCCTGGAATGAAAATAGGCTATATCATTTTTTGAAATTTCGCGTTTATCTGGAGATATAGCATCAAAACCGGAGGTACCTCCAAAAAATTTAGTTTTTGTATGCAAATATCTTTAGAACCATTACAATCTCCAAATTTTGTTTATGTGACGGAATTTGATGTAGAAATAAATTTATAAAATTATATTTAAATCGGTTCAGATTTGGATATAGCTCCTACATACATATATTTTCGGCCGATTTCCTTATTTTATGTACCAAACATGCTATATATGTCCAATTTCGCTGACATTTTGAATGTCTGACGGAATTTGTTCTAGAAATAAATGTGCCAAATTATATCAAGATTGGCCGATTTCCTTATTTTATGCACCAAACACGCTATATATGTCCAATTATGCTGAAATATAGAATGTGTGATTGATATTGGCCTAGAAGCATATGTGCCAATTTATATCGAAATCGGTTCAGATTTGGATATAGCTCCTATATATTTTCTGCCGATTTCATGTATTTGAGGCACCAAACACGCTATTTATATCCAATTGCAATAAAATTTGAAACGTGTGACTGAATTTGGTCTAGAAATACATGTGCCAAATTATATCGAAATCGGTTCAGATTTGGATGTAGCTCCCAAATATATTTTTGGCCGATTTTCCGCATTTGATGCACCAAACACGCTATATATGTCCAATTTCGCTGAAATTTAGAATGTGTAACTGATTTTGGTCTAGACATAAATGTGCCGAATTATTTCGAAATCGGTTCAGATTTGGATATAGCTTCAATATATATTTTCGGCCGATATTCCACATTTGATGCACCAGGCACGCTATATATGTCCAATTTCGCTGATTTCCTGTATTTTATGCACCAAACATGCAATTTTAATGAAATTTGGAATGTGAGACGGGATTTGGTCTAAAAGGAAATGTGTCAAATTATATCGAGATCGGTTCATATCGGAATATGGCTATTATATATATTTTCGGTCGATTTCATGTTATCAATCATGTTGTCCAATTTCAATGAAATTTTGAAGAAACTCAGAAGTCAGTAGAAGTCATCATTATATACAGAAGTACATAAAGCTGGGAAGGAATAGACCAGTTTTATAGCTATTAAATGTCATATATTTGACTTCTTAAGAATAAATTTTTATTATGATATATCTAAGTCATTATTTGAGTAAAAATTATAAACGTGGGAGTTATCCTAGAAGTAATTTAAGATATCACAATATGTTAATATGTATATGACCTGGAAAACATAAGTCCCCTGTACATATAAAAGAAATTAAAACTATCCTCAAACTTAAGGTTTTCAAACCTGGTTCTATTCTTAAATTAAGTCAGTCAGGTAAATCTAAATACAATCTGTAGAAATAAAGAGAAATTAATAGTGTAAGATTATAAGGCTTTAGGAGGAGTGTTACCCACTGAAACATACAAAAATACCATAGTAGCTCCATGACAGCCATGAATGGGCTCTCCTATATTTATACGTTAAAATATAAAAAAGTTAATATAATTATAGCTAGTTAGCTATATAAATGGCTCATGGAAATTTTGAGGCCGCAGTGGCACGTGTTAACATATTCCGATTGAGCTCAAACTTTGGCAATCTTAATTTTTAACAAAACTAAACATTTTAGGAGGGTGCCGCATAAAAAAATCCGACATCGATATTTAAACATTTTAGGATGGTGCCGCAAAAAAAAATTCCGACATCGATTTTTTCCCTTTGAGTTAAAACCAGTCAAATGTACATTCCCTGACAATCTCTGGAAAATCGGTTAGTAGTTTTTGTAGAAAAAAATGAATTTGAAAAAAGTGGGCGTGGTAAAATTTGCTTTTCATAAAAACCTTAATTGGACTATGACGGCATTTGGTTTTTATTCATAAAGATATGCTGTTTTTTTTTTAAATATGGCAAAGGGAAGTACCCCGCCACCTTCGAAATTCAAGAAAATATGCATCATATTTCCACCGGACTCCATCCCTGTACATTCCCTGAAAATTTCAGGAAAATCGTTTCAGTAGTTTTGTAGATGTATATTTTAAAAAGTGGGCGTGCTCAATTCTTTGGTTCCTAAAAAAGTAGGTAAGGTCAGAGACACACCACAATTGTCTCACAAATTAATTTCCAAACCGATACATTCGTAATTATTTTAAACATAGCTTTTTTAAAGAAATAGGGTATAGGAGAAGTACATTTTAGGTATAAAGTGTCTTTGGCAATATTACTGACAACAATGTGGGGTATCTTTTTATGAAAAAAATTAACCCTCATGCTAGTCACTAAAGGGTTTTTTTGGTCCCTTTTTTCAAAAACGTTTAAAAACTCCTCTTAAATGTGATCGTATCAGATCAAAATATTTTACAAAATTATTTGTCATAAAATGATACTATAGGTCCCCGAATACACCAAAACTCTAAATCGTACCTAAACGTCAGGAATCTGCCAAAAGTATAATCACGTTTTAGGGTTAATGTTGTACTTTATCTGAGTTTATTAAGTTTTGTCCCAAAAAACTTCATTCTAGTTAGAAGACGTCAAAGACAAAAATATTCTCCATCAAATTTCAATATAAATCGCTGAATAAATGAAATATGTATTTACAATATATATCAAGAAAATATATACATCAAATTTGCCAACAAAACAACCAAATATATATTTTTTTTTTAATAAATTTGTTTTGTTCTTTTTTCGAGTTTATGCATGAAAGTTACATGAAATTTAGTTTTAGACGAAAGGTGTTAAAAGAATAAATATTCTACTCAAAATTTCATTATAAGTCCTAGAACAAACTAGATATCTATGCAAAATACTTTGTTAAGAAAATGACGTTACTTAATTAGATATTATAGGTTGAAATTAGTTGTTAAACTTTTAGACCCTTAATTACAATTTATTCAATACTGAGTCAAAATCTCCTAAAATACTTTACTTTTTGAGGATTGTGTCAAAAGAAGAAATGTTCCAAATCAAATTTCATTATGAGTCTCTGAACAAAAGAAATTTTTAGCTATAATATTTACCATCTCCAGAAGCTTTCGTTTTTTATATATGATTTAGGTCCATATTCTACCGTTTTTATTCACATTTTCGTATATTTTATTGGTGTTTTAATATATTTTATTAATTTGTGTTTTCATAATAAATTCATTCAGAATATTATGTGAGCTCGATCCAAACTGTTTTTGAAATATCTATGGTGAATATATTATTAATATCCAGGTTTCTGGGTGGAACATAGGGCCACAACAAAATTTTTCCAATTATTTCTATTTAAAGCTGAAATTTTAATTTCATTCCATGATTTATTCGCCTTCCTCAGTTCTTCTAAAACTTGCCGTCTCCACGTTAGCAAAGGTCTACCTCTACGGCGGCTACCTTGCTGATTCCACTCAAGGGCTTCTTTGGCAATATTTCCTTCTTGTTTCCTCAGTTTATGACCGATCCATCTCCATTTTCTTAGTTTGATTTCCTTGACTATTGGATTTTGGTTGCACCTTTCATAAAGAGATTGGTTTGTAATCACATTAGGCCAATGTATTCTCAAAATTCTTCTTAAGCATCTATTGACGAATGCCTGGAGTGAGTTCGCTATTCTTGAGGACATGTTCCATGTTTCGCATCCGTATAATAGGACAGATTTTCCATTTGAGTTGAATAGTCGTATTTTTGTACTCCATATATTGTTGAGTGCTCCGAATGCTTGTTCTGCCTTTCGCATGCGGCTATTTATATCTACTTCAGAGCCTCCTGTCGACGTTAGCATACTGCCGAGATATATAAATTCTTCTACTTCTTCCAAAGGGGTGTTGTCCAAGGTTAATGGTGTTGCTTTTCCATTGATGAATATATATAGGGAAAATATTGATAACCCAGATCAGACTTTGTAAAAATACGTTTTTTAGTACTATAAACTAAAATAACGTCATCAGGATAAGTCATAGGTTCCTGATATTGTATGTGGAAATGCGGAGATAGTCTACGGCTATTGTCCAGTGAATATATCTAACATACGAGTCCTAACATCCATGAGTTTGACATGGTCCTAAATACTCTAATGATGACAGCTACTCCTCTTCTGATAAAATTTAATGAATTAACCCTAGAAACCGACATACATGTGTGTATCATGAATGATCATAAGACATTTTGTTAGGATATGGGTAGTTACTTTGATTTCCAGGGTTGATTCAGTCAATTTTGTTTCAAATTTTAAAATCATTTTTTGCGTGAGTTTTTTCCACCGAATCAACTTATAATTAAGATTTTATGTAATCCTTTGTAGAAAGTCATACCGCTATGATACAGGGATATGAGGTTATAAAAAAATCGTAACTCTAATGTGCATGTGTATATTAAGGTTATAAGCAGAAAAAAACTAGGGCAGTATCATCACGGTGCGCCGTACCAAACTTTAAATGAAAGGTGCTTGCACCTGGGAAGTTTTGCGGATTCTGAAACTACAAGAATCATAGATGAGAAAATAAAAAAATCGCCGAAGGGATTTCACATAAATCACATTTTTACGTTTTTTTTAGGTTTTCAGGGTTTTGCTTGGAAAGCGTAAGTCCTATCGTAATGGGGCTAAAGATAATGTTGTAGCAGTGAAAATTATATACCAGATTTATTTTTACGAATTTTTCCTAGGGTTTACCATTTTTGAGATATAGAAGTTAAAATTGGGACAATGCATTGACTGCATCGCCTCCTTATAATGTAATGTACGGTGCCTTTAACTAACTTTAAATGAAAACGGCTTACATCTGGGAAGTTTTTTGCGGATACTGAAGCAAACACAAGAAAAAATCGCTGAAGTGATTTTTAAATAAATCGCCGTCAAAATTCACATTCTTGGGGTTTTTTTAGGTTTTCACGATTTTGCTTGGAAGCAGCAAGTCCTATCGAAATAATCTAAGTCAGAGTAAAACAATGGGTCTTTCGTGAGCGTAAATGTACTCTCGCTCACAACTTGTGTAGACTCTAACTGGTGGTGAGCGAGAGTAAATTTACGCTCACGAAACTCACATTGCCTCTCCCTGAACTAAAGTTAAGTTTTGGGTCCATATCTCGAGGTCAAACAACTTTTTTATATCCTCTCCACATAGTTAAAAAATGATTTATTTTGACGCCCATAGTATGTCTTAACTAGTTTTATTGTTTCAATATGAACATTCATATTCAGTTTCCCATTTATTGCTTAGCCACACCACACATATCGTCGTGATCCATAGATTTCTTTTTCCCTTTGAAAAAAAAACAGAAGATGAATGCTAAGTGATCCCAATGTTAGCATAATCCTCCTTTTGATGTGCTCGAAAAAGTGACAATGACGACAATCTTTCACCATAAATGCAAATAAATTGCATATCATCTACTTTCGAATACGCAACATACATATGTCACATAATGTAACATACTTAGCTCTTCCTAGAATGACAATGTGGAGACAATTATTTTCCATTGTTGACTGAATGGTGGCTGTTGCCTCGGTTGGGTATAACATATTCATTGGTTGCCTCTAAGTCAGTTACCCCTTTTAAAGCCGTGGAAATGACGATGCAGGCGACGATGTTGATGATGAACCTTTCGCTTATAATCCTTCGCATATATTTACACTTTGGAGTCATTCATCAGTGGCAGAAACAGTCAGTCGACAACGACAAAAGCATGTGAACTTTAATGGTATTCTGTGCGAGCGAGTGCCATGGATTATTTTTGGGTGCCATCGAAATTTTCATTTTCTGGAAAAGGCAAGTAGGAAGGAACTCAGAAAGATTCCCAAAAAGAGATTTCTATCGGCAATGACTTTCAGATGACTTTCATTAATCTTAGCACCGAAATGAAAGTGGTGGCGAATGGGAAATGCGGTGCGGATCCGCAGCATATTGTCGCTTTGCTCAACACACAGCGCCACCGTACATTACACTGCGACTGATGACTATGCATGGAGCAATGTTTCTTTTTTTTCTTTTAAAAACTTCCGTTTTTCGCTTTTCTTAGTCGTATTGCTGTTAGTTGGTGGCGGCGGTGGTGGTATAATTTATTTTCCCGTTTTTGCGCTTTTGTTTTGGGCGTTTAAAGAAAAATTATGCTAATTTGGCAACTAACCTTTTTTGTTGTTGACTGGTTGTTGTTGTTGGTGGTGATGTTTTGTGCCTCTAGGGCTGCTGATGATGGCTGTTTGGCATTAACTGCGGTACCAAATGGAATGGCTGCGGTGTGACGTTGGCATTGTCGTAACAGTTATTGTTCATTTTCTTCTCCTTCTTCTTATTGTAGTTGAATTTAAAGACGATGGTGATGGAATTTCCCCACCAAATAAAGGCTTAAATGTATATTTTCACTTATTCTTCTCATTAGGTACATAGCCGTCATTTTTACAAACTAATTGAAATTTATTTGTGCGGTGGTCTCATTAGCCCGCATTTCGGTTGGGTTTTGTTTCTTGTTTTTTTCGCTCTTTCTATTCTTACGAAAGCGACAATAATTGTTGCAAACGATGAATAAATGAGGTTAAAATTCCATTTGTCATGATTAAAATGTTTCATTGTCAGAGTGATGGCAGTAGATTTCCATTGACATTAGACAGGTGATCAAAAGGGGTCTCATTCTGAAAGAAAAGCCTTATTAATGGACATCAATTCGGCGAAGGAAGTGGATCTGAGTTTTTTCAGTAACTTATGGAAAACAAAAACAAGAATATAATAAAATACATCACGTGAACAAAAACTGGGTTTCGTTAACGAGCAAAATAAAAGTACAGTTTGTCAAGTAATTGTTTTCACACTAAGAAAACGAACACTTTTCATGCATTAATCAGTGAAAAATGACAAATCGTTGTGACTTGTATAAGACCAGATTGAATGTATAAATAAAAAACAACCCACTTAGTTTAACAATGATAACCAAAACTAATAATTCATATGTAATGCAAGGTGCCAAACAAATGTTTTCAGAATGTAATTTAGTTTCCAAAATACCCTACTTTTCGGTAAATGCTTAAAAATCATGACATTTTATGAATTTTATTTTTAATAAGGATTAACTTCTAGCAATTATTAACAATATTGGGCGTAGAATATCCCTACTAAGAGGGTTACAATTGGACCAAGGGGTGTACCAGATCACATTACATGTAAACAATGTCCTATAGGTCTCAACCCGGAAATATCTAAAAACAAAGACGATTTGTGAGTTTTTTAGTTAAGTTTGTTTTCAAATACTCCCGGGTTTGTCCCTATAGGGCATTGTTTACATGTAATATGATCTGGTTCCCCCTTGGTCCATATGGAAACCTCTTAGTAAAAAACATTCAATAACTATTGTTGCTAATACTTGGGAGTAGTTAACCCTTATTGAAAATAAAATTCATAAAATGCCATGATTTTTAAGTATTAACCGAAAACATGGGGGTTTTTCGAACCTTCATTACATTTTGAAAACATTTATTTGACAACATGCATTACATGTAAATTATTAGTGTTGGTTAATATTGTTGAAATTCGTGGTTTATATTATATTTTATATTTTTATATTTATACATTCAATCTAGTCTTAAACAATTCGACCAACTAATTTTTGCAAAAAAAAACAACGACATTTTTATCACAGCTATTTGTTAATGCATGAAAATGGTTCGTTTTCTTAGTATGACAACAATTACTTGACAAACTGTAAATATTTTATAAGTCCCTTAGAGTTCATGCAAAAATACATACAGTTAGTCAACTTAATTATTGCAAAACCAAAATTATTACAAACTTTAAAATAAAACATCATTTTATTGGTATAAATAAATATAATTTTTAATATTTTTGTTAACAGTATAATTCTTACACATGCTTATTAATATAAAAAAATAAAAAGTAGCTAAATTTCACAAAACATTTTCTTAAAATTAACAAAAATGAGAACAACTCATTATTTGCACTGTCAACTAAAGAATTGCAAAATTCACAACTTTTCAGTCTTTCACGGTAATTTTCGAAAATTTGGTTCTAATATTTCGTATGCCCAACTTTGACATCAAAAACAAATTGTAAATGTATCCGAATTTAATAAATAAGTTTCGGAATGTCATATTCCAATTGTATTTTTCTTTAATGCATTTTATTTAGTCCCCCAGGTTTGTAGGCGGGCTATTCCCAACTTTTTTCTTCGGGTGAACCCATGAATTGTGGATGGGGTTAATTTATAGACTTTGGAATGGGGTGTAAATGACTTTGGTACAGTTGTATAACAACCAAGTCCTACATAAAATAGATTTATGTCTAGGAGTGTTGTCTTGGTAGTACTTATATTGCAATTTGTTTGAATTTTCAGGGCCAACAGGCCTAAATTTCTTGACGCTTTTGGTTAAATCATGTTTTGAAACATCTAAATAAACTTCCTCTGTCATTACTTCCTCCAAAATCTATATGTTATCAACGTCACTGCTTGGTATACTACCCCATACCATAAATGACAGTTTTCCGAACTTTACGGTATGTATTAAATTCTGGTTTTCCATGGCTGTAAGGGGTTTTCGCAACACTTTTTCAGACACATCGTGATAGTACAGCATAATTTTAGTCTCATCAGAAAATATATCATCATGCCGATACTAAAGATGGCGTGAAAAGTTGTCTGTAACAAGTCTGAATAGTTTCTATATATTGTGCTGTGGGAGGGCAATGGTTTTTACCTAGTCACTCGTGATGAGTGCTTGTTATTATGTATCACTTTTCTGACTCTTCCATGTAACACACTTACTCCAAAATCATTTTTAATTAAAAAATGCAATTTTCTGGTGCTGCTTGGACTCTTTCATCAATTTCTTTAATCATTCTCCTGTCAATTCGTGTGGTTACTATTTTGGGCCAGCCATGTAACGCCTTCAGTTTGAGCCTGCCTTCTATCTCGGTACGTTATATGATGTTGTATACAGTTCTCAGCTTATGAGAGGTGATTTTAGCGATTTCTCTGGCGGATTTGCCATTATTACAATTGGAATAGACCACATGTAGCATATTTTCCGAAACCATTTACCTCACATTCTCTTTTTCTTATCATACTGTCTATGTTACACACACAAACATTAATTTACGATCAAAAATTATGGATCTACATGTCCACATACCATAAAAATCATAAAAATCCTTAATTGGAAACAATCGCGGGGAAAATCCAACGATTTTATTGCACATTCATTTATTTTGCAATTTTTTAGTTGACACCACCAAAACCAGGTACCTATCCGTTCTGCCCGTTGTTTTTGTTATTTCCGACCGATTTCTGAATTTGTTGGCTTGATGTTGTCATTAACAAGTAAATCAACAGATATTTACAAAAAGCCCAACATTATTGAAGGAATTTCTTGTAGTAATTCCTAATTAAACATCTCAATTTTTAAAAATTCATCGTTTGCAATAATATAGTTGACTAACTGTATATGCGGAATTCTGAAATCGGGCACTTTTGCAAAAGGTGATTTTTGATTTCCCTTATTTTTTCTGTGTTGATACTGTTCCTCAGTTTTTTTGTTGTTTTATTTAGTAATTTATCTTAAAAATCTTACAATCTGCTTCATTTTGAGGAAATCAGGTAACGGTTTTCCATCTCAGTGCACGCAAATAGTCTCGTTTTAGTTATCTTAAGTATCCCTTGATATTGTTGCCTGTATTTTTCACTCAAGCTCAAGCTTCTTGAGATTTTATATTCGATGGGACAATCTCAGCGATCCAACAGCAATGACAATTTCATGGTTAGGATCTCCTTGAAGCCACGCTTGATTCTTTTGGGGACAAATGGTCCTTCAGATTCTACGTTGTGTTTAGGACCAAAGCAAGACTTAGACCTCATGCATGAAAAAAATGACAGAAAAAAGAATTAACAAATTTTTAAATCATATGTGGTATCTTAGTGCTGAACTTGTTGACCTGGCACTGTTTGATCCTCTAAAAAATGTTCAATATATGTCCAAGGTACCGCCCGATTTTCGGAATTTTGACGATTCTAGCCAAACTTTTCAACCGATTTAGTTGTAATAGTTCTATTCGAGCTACTGCCTCCAAATTTTAAACATAGGTCTATAACGAGACAAAAACATAGAAAAAAAATTTAGTGGATGTAGGTCCACATTTAGGTATAGCCCCATATAAAGGTACCGCCCAATTTGTGATATTTTGAAGAATTTAGACAAATTTTACAACTGATTTGGTTGAAATTTTCCATTTTGAGTCCTGAGTGAAAAAAACAACTAGTTGTAATTTTGCATTTTGAGTTCTCAGTATATTAAATACCTCCTAGCAAAAAATGTTCAACATAGGTCCAAGTTTAGGTATAGCTCCCATATAAACGTACCTCCCGATTTTCGGAATTTTGACGATTTTACATGTGTGGTATAAGGGGAATAACTTGCCGGGTGGCGAATGGGGGCAGCTGGAATTTTTTTTCACCGCTTCATCCAGACTCACAAATACTCACAATATAAAAATATTAAAAATACCAGGAAAAGTCATTTACAAAGAATTTAATGTTAGGATAGTTAGAAAACGAATTATGAATATGTTTTTTTTTCGTAAAAACATTGTCTATCATATTAATTTTGGAAACTGTACATTTACCTCTTAATTTTTTATAATTTCGCACCTAACCTACGAATGCTTTGCGGATGTATTTTACTTTTTCCAGGCACCACACACAAATCACAATTTCTTCGACTTAACTTAGCATATTACCGCTATAAATTGACAAAAATAATTTACAATCAGATTTGTCGCCATCAATTTTTCGATTTTTGTCCACGGACGGAACCACTGTGCGATAGGGCGAACACCGCAAAGGGCCAAATGATGACAAAAATCTGGACAAACCAATCAGTGACACCAAACTAGTGACACTAACTTGCTGCTTAAGGAAGTAAACGTTAACATCGAATTTTTGGAAAAAGTTCCTGCAACTTAGCCGCGGAACATCAACTACCAGGAGGGACAAAGACATTTATTATACTTGATTTTTTAAAAAAGTCATTGTTTTTATTCCAAAAATTGATAATGAGGGAAAATGAGTTTTTTCACAATATTTTCCTAGTCACGTTTTTCGGGACATTAGGTTCATTATCACGAATTCAGTAATATTTACGTATTTTATTATTCAACATAAAATGATTGGAACTGTATGGCCTTCAATTTGATGTACAATACGGACCAATAGCTTTAACTGTTAACATAATCCGATTGTGCCCAAACTTTGTAAATTTTAAAATATAATAAAACCAAAAACATTAGGGTGTGCCGCCTAAAAAAATCGTCACCGATATTGTAAAACCACCCTACTGCATGTATATCCTCATAGAACGGTACCTCTCGATTCTCGATATTTTGAAGGTTTTATCCACAGTATCTTACCGAAATGGCTGAAATTCGGTATTTAGCCTTCTTCTTTTTTCCCTAGAAATTCGTCAGTATAGGTTCACGTTTTGATATAGCTCCCATAGTAGGTACCTCCTGATTTTCGGTATTTTAAAGGTTTTTGAATACTAAGTTCTAAATTTACTTTCTGGATAACTTTATTAAATAAACCTTGATTGTGAGAAAAGATCAAGCCTGTGCACTAGGGCTATAACCAAAAAAATACCACCACATAGCCGTGTAGAGCATGGAAAACTATTATGAAACACGGTGTCAATTTTTCTCTATCGCGAAAAAAGTTTCCGCACCAAATGCATTGAAGTTCTGCAATGCATTTTTTAATTTTATCTGTCATAAAAACATATTTGCTTTTCATTAAAATTTTTATTTTTTTGTAATCTAATTTAAAATCATTATCAAAGCGTTCTGGACCAATTTCTTCTCAAATCGCGCCATTTCGGACCATATTAGGATTTTTTGACACTATTGCAATTTTTGGTTTTTCTTTATAAACTCGTGAATTTTATGTTTATATTTTTTTAACCTATCGGACCAGGGAATATGGGGTCATTTGAAACGAATTCGCGAAAGTTACAGGCTGTTTTTGTTGACTTTGCTTGTGAGAATCGTATTTGTTTTCTACAAAAATACAACACCAGTACCATGTGGGGAATTTTGTCCTAATAATGAAAACGCGTTTCTAAGACCGATTCTGTGAAAAAAGTTCCCGCGCCGGCCATGATTACTAAAACCCTTTTGATGCTTTTTCTACTTATAATTTTAAATTTGCTTTGTTTGAATAAATATTTATAGAAAAAATACAATTCTCACAGGCAAAGTCAACAAAAACAGCCTGTAACTTTCGCGAATTAGTTGCAAATGACTCCATATTCTCTTGTCCGATAGGTTAAAAAAATATAAACATAAAATTCACGAGTTTATAAAGAAAAACCAAAAATTGCAATAGTGTCAAAAAAACCTAATATGGTCCGAAATGGCGCGATTTTAGAACAAAATGGTCCAGAACGCTTTGATAATGATTTTAAATTAGATTACAAAAAAATAAAAATTTTAATGAAAAGCAAATATGTTGTTATGACAGATAAAATTAAAAAATGCATTACAGAACTTCAATGCATTTGGTGCGGAAACTTTTTTCGCGGTAGAGAAAAATTGACACTGTATTTCATAATAGTTTTTCATACTCTACACGGCTATGTGGTGGTATTTTTGATATTTGCAAAAAAGTACAAAAAGTTATATCCCTACTGTGCACACCCATACATAAATTGTTTGTTCTTGTGTTTGTTTGAAAACACAAAACACTTCAACCACTATAACTAAGACATTTGTTAACCGAATTAAAAAATAATAGCTTGTTCGAAACAAAATATTCACCCCTTTAAAAGGAAATCCGTTGTGAAAAATAGAAGTTATGCGCGTTTAAACTTGAAAATCTTAGAAACTCCGTTTTTCACTACATTTACCGTTATAAAACAAAAAACAAAGTGACCCAAAGGAACCAACGGTATTTTCGTTGTCCGTGAACCCCCAATATGATCGAAATTTTGCATCAGAACGCTTGAATATTATTCTGGTCAACTTTAGCACAATACCATTTATCGACATTTTCTGCAAAATTTGCCCTGTCTCAGGCCAAAACTGCCAGAAGGAGCTTTACAATGCGTTTGCGATGTACTAGAGAATTCTTAATTATTGTCTTAGCTACTGTAATGTACCATCTGGACAGACATTAATATTGCTGTTGGTAAGATGTTGTTACCTAATGTTCTTTGTGAGAGAGGACTACGGGAGCCTTTGTAAAGCTAAGCTTCAGCCGGTGGGGGGTTCTCGTCCTTCTCCGCAGAACTAGATTTATTACAAAAAATATTTTAGACTCCCTTTTTATTGAAAAAGTGTACTAGTTAATAGCAGTAAAATGTATTACTACAGGAACAAAACAAAAAAAAAATAAACTATTGAGTTACCCCAAAACAACGGTAGCATTCAACTCTTTAACATATTTTTATCTCTCTGATGTTTTCGAGAGATTGCGCATCTTGACCCACCCTTTCCATGGTCCTAATAGCGCTAGAAGTATTTAATAGAACCCCACAGTTTGACTTCAACCTAGCTTAACTCTACCACATCATTCGTATGAAAACACAATTTTGTTTATTTACCAATTTTTCATTTTGAAGGTTATTTATTCAAATAATTTTGTAAATATCCATACAGAAAAGAGAATGTGTTTATTCAACTTATTAAAGTCCTGACTAATAATTTCCTGATTTAATCATACTTGTAACATTGTTGGATAGAAATCGTTCTACTAACTATTAATTTCAAAATCGAACAAATATCATTTAAAGTATGCTTTCATATTTATGCGTGAATAATTTCATGAGTTTGGATAGCAAATTTTATGCTTAGTAATATTCTAAATTTCATAAATTGCAACAAATATCAACAATAGAATACACTCATTGGTAACCCTTATTATTCAAATGAGATATCCATAAAACAATAACAAATAGTGGAGATTAAAAAAAAAATAATTGCAAGCCCCAATCAACAAAAACAAAACATCGTGATATGCAAGAGATTAAACAATAATTACATAATGCTTATGTGTACTCACCAAACAGCAAAAACGTTGAAGGCCTCCAATGAATTGCAATGTGATGATGATGATGTTCGTAATGAAGGGTCGATGATAATGTGCTTGCAGTTATTGATATGTGATCATACTAATGATGTTCGATCAAACACTCAATATGATTTTTATGATCACTGTTAACGCTTAGGTATATCCAAATTTTTTTTCGCTTAGCTATTAAATGTATGTATGTTTGTTCGAGATTATTGTTGCGATTTATGAATATTAGGGTGAATCTTAGAAAATGTGTATTAATATATGGAATTATACCTTAAATTAAAGAAATGTATATATTAATATAGCTTAATCATTAGAATGCATATACTTTTAAATAGATAATTTATGGGTTGAGGTTATACTTAATTGAATATAAAAATGGCTGACTTTTTCTTCTTATTGGGCAATTTTGCCATGATTTTCAAACTCGAAACATGTGCAATATCAGTGACTTTGTGTATATTTTCCTTTTAGTGTCTTGGCAATGAAATTAACAGCAGTCCCAAAACCGTTGGCTTATGGAATTTCTGTACAAAATATATAGATCCTGGGGAGGTTATGGAAATACTTGCTGTTGTAGGCTCTTGTGGTGCTAATTTGCAAATAGTGGTGGTTTGCCTTTGGGAATTTTCCGTAAAAAACGTCAGTTTGAAGCAGCTTTAAGACTAGTTTCGGCGTATTGTAGTTTCTTAGGCAATATGATGCACGAAAAGTATTGGAGCCTGGTATAGCGTGTATACACGTTTTCTGTTGCCCCGGCTTCCTCACGTGATCTGACGACTTCTCTTCAACAATGTCGTTTAGCAAGGAAATTTGCCGGGGTAGAGTGTATGCCAATATTTAACTGTCAATGATTCACTTCACTAATTTATTGGATTAAGGCAGATGTATGTAATAATTCCAGAATATTTCCTTGAGATTTTATGTGAATTTTTCTATTTTTATTTAAGCAAATTTTAAAGCTGGTGTATTTTATTTCCGCAAATCTTAAAGTTTATTTTATTGTATTTAAGCAAATCTTAATACATGTGAATTTTGACTGCACTTTAAAAATAATTAAATAGACAATTTTGGACAGACTACTATGAATTGAATTGTTGTCTGTACTAATTAGAACTTCTTTGCAGGTCGAATGTTGGAAGAAAAAGAAATTTGGCTTGTGCGTTTGTCTAGTCATAAGTTCTGGTTTTTTCCATAGCGAGAGTACAACAACATCACAATTGAGATCTCATTTGCATATCATTACATTGTTGTATTTGGGTTGAATATCAATTGTAAGGGTGATACAGGGTGGTACGAAAGCATGTAGTTTATTATGTATAGGCCGTTAAAATGCAATTGTTACAAACCAAGTAATATTGCGTAATTACATGCAACATTAATTGGAGACCATTTATGTTCGGATATCCTTTGCATGAAAGGTTCCGACTACTTTACCGTTCATGTCCTCCAAAACATAATAATTTTGACCAAGTTTTTCTTTAATTTTGGATTTTATGAAAAGAGGAGAAAGTTTTGCGTTGAAGGACTTCTCAGCACTACTTTGTGCGAAGTTCCTTCTGAATACTTCTTGGCCTACATCAAAACATATTGGCCTTGCTCTCAGATTGTATTGAGACTGATTTCGTTTGTACGCTTCAGATATATGTTTTCTAATGTTTGTTCGTAGGAGCTTAAGGTTATCATCTCGGGAAAGAATATTGTAAGGCTCGTCTAACATTTGCAGGTTTCGGAGAAGTTGATATGAGGTACCATGTGTGATCATATCGAAACCAAACAAACTATGATATGGGGAATACTTCGTGGCCTGGTGTACGGAATTTCTTAATGCACAACTTACAGAGCTTAAGTTCTCGTCCCACAGTCGATGGTCTCCTTTTAAAAATGACCTTATACCTGCTAAAATCGAGCGGTTTACGCGTTCAGACGCGTTCGACTGGGGAGAGTATAGAGCAGTATAAGTGTGGGCAATGCCAAGAGTCGTCAGAAAAGCGTTAAATTCATTACTCTTAAACTGTGAGCCGTTGTCGCTTATTAATATTTCTGGCACCCCATACACATGAAATATCTGGGACAGTAAAAACTCTTGAATCGCAGACGAAGTAAATTTTCTTAACGAGCAAAGCCAGTGAAATTTCGAATGATGATCTAATACAATTAGTATACCGATATTGCCACGCCTACTCCTAGGGTAGGGGCCCAAAAGATCAACATATAAACGTTGAAATGGTCTGACCGAAGTTGCCGCTTTACCCATTTCAGGCTTAAGCACTTGATTCGGCGCTTTGGTTGTCTTGCAGGTTTCACACATACGAACAAAATCTCTAACGTCCCTTATCATGCCTGGCCAAAAGAAACTTCTTCTGATGAGATCCAGGGTTTTCAACATACCACCATGGCAAGCTGTTGGACTGTTGTGAAATCTGGCTATGACGTCATGGCGCATGTTTAATGGTATCCACAACTTCCACGTTGTTTCTTGTTGATCTGGGTCACCATTATAGTGCTCAGTTCGAATGTATATGAAATTGTCTATCACTTTCACGTCTGGATATTTCGATTGATTCGATAGTACTTTTTCTTTGAGTGAGGTATAATCGGGATCAAGAAAATGTGCAGACGATAAATCTATTTCCGGCTCATAGGTGTCTATGGCTGAGACTTCACCACAGTGGATACGAGATAAAGCGTCAGGTACTATGTTGTCCTTTCCTTTCCGGTGACTGAAGGTAAATTTGTAGCCTTGGAGCTTAAATACCCATCTCGCAAGTCTACCGGTCAGGTCTTGCTGTTTCATTAACCAGACTAAGCTGGAATGATCTGTAATAATTTCAAATGGCTGAAGTTCAACATAGCACCTGAACTTCTTTATAGCCTCTACAGCCGCCAAGCACTCTCTTTCTGTCACACTATAATTCCGCTGTGCGGAATTAAGCTTCTTTGACATATATGCTACTGGCTTTTCATCACCGTTCTCATCCATCTGCACCAAGACAGCTCCAATTCCATAATCACTTGCATCGCAGTGAATGTAAAATTTTTTGGAGAAGTCTGGATTTATCAGAATGGGTGCTGAGGTCAAAAGTTTTTTGACGGTGTTGAAGGCTTCATCAGCTTCTTTTGTCCAAACAAATTTTCTTTTTGTGGACAGAAGTTCAGTTATGGGATAGACTACAGAAGAGAAGTTCTCTATGAAGCGTCTATACCATCCGGAAAGACCTAAAAAGCCACGCACCTGCTTGAGGTTCTTTGGAATTGGCCACGAAAGGATGCAGTCTACCTTATCCGGATCGGTCTTTAGGCCTCCGTGACCTATTATAAACCCTAAATACTTCGCTTCAGTCACACAAAAGTGGCTTTTGGATACATTAATTGTTAGATTGGCCGTTCGAAATTGTTCGGCTATCCTCATTAGTACCATTAAATGGGATTGAAAATCCTCGGAGACAATAATTAGGTCATCGAGGTAACCAAAAACAAATCTCCGTAAATCGGCAGGTATCAACTCGTCCATCAATCGGCACATGGTCTGAGGAGCGTTACACAGTCCGAATGGCATGACCACGAACTGGTATAGTGGTCTACCAGGGACTGTGAACGCTGTCAGAGGTTTTGCTTGGTCGGTTAGGCCGATTTGCCAAAAGGCATCTTTTAAATCGATCTTGGAGATCAAATTGGCTTTGGGCAGACGGGCGAATATCCCCTCAATATTTGGAAGGGGGTATGCATCTTTGATGGTGACGGAATTTAACTTCCGTGCATCAAGACACAAACGGACTTTATTGGGTTTAAGGACCAGCCTCATTGGACTACTCCAGGGTGACACGGATGGTTCTATAACTCCTAAATCCAACATTCTGTCAATCTCTTTATAAATCAAGTCTTCGACAGCCGGAGAAACTGGGTAGAACCTTTGCTTGACAGGCTTGGCGTCGCCAACGTCAATGTCATGCTTGATCAAGCTGGTTCTACCTAGTCCTTGCTTTTCGAAATTGGGGAATAATGATTTGACGGTTTCTAATTGCTGAAGTTGGATAGGAGTTAAAGGATAGGAATTAGGATCTGATGTACCAGATTGTTTGGTTTCAGATTTGAAAACAGACATATCCGACAATAGAGCAGACATTTTAGAATCGGAAGGACCAGATACCATTACCGACTCGAAAATATCGGGAGCAAGTTGAAACTTCTTCCAAAAGTCTAAGCCTAGTATGAGACGCTGGCTTAATGATGGAACGATTAATACTCGGAGATTTTGTGTTTGATTTCGAAAAGAAACGTCTACATCGAGGAACCCTGTAACCTTCTGTCGCTTGCCATCGGCAGTTTTTACATTAGACTTGAAGTCGCGAAATTCTTTAAAGCATGAAAAATCGTTCTGGGCTAATTCTGAACCTAGACAGCTGACATTCGCGCCAGTGTCTAGTAGTCCAAGTTCCTTGAAATGTAAAAATGAAACTTTTGCGTAAAGTCTTTGGTCCTGTGGTCCATTGACGATACTCGAAATAATGTATTTGGAAGCAATTTTTCTTTCTCTAAAGAACTTACGAAGCCTAACAGTAGATCGTTTTGGTTTTCGTTGGGTTTCTAAAAATATGGCTGAACTTTCAAAAATTTCGTCTCTTTTCTTTAAATATTCTGACCATCTTTGATGGTAGGGTCGAATTGGAAAATCATATGTTTTTAAAAGAGATTGAGATTTGAAATTTGTTCTCTTCAAAATGGTTATGGCGGGATCTAAAGTAGATCTAGCCGGGTCTTGATTGGTATTTGTACTATCAGGGTGTGTGTCATGATTTTGGTGCTGACTTAGTTTTTTGGGTGTTGTTGTTGGTTGGAGTTTTTTGTACCAAAAATTCGTTTTGTTGTACATTTCAAGCAATTTGGCTTGTACGTGTTTTCAGCACCGCAACCATAGCAAAAAACATTTCTTTCTTTTAGGCAATCTTCCCAAAAGTGACCTGGTTCTTTACAATTCCAGCATTTGAGGGCTGAAGAACCAACATTGATGGCATCTACAGATACGTCATTTTGTATTTGGGAATCCATGAAAGGATCATGAAAGTATTCTACTTCTGAGACATGTTTGTGGGGGTATGTATTACCAGTTATTGGCCTACCAGAAATTTGACGTCGGGAATTCTCATCCTTTAACAGATTTTCACGCATCTGTACCAATTTTCGAAGATGAGCTATAGAAATTATGGGAACATACAGTAGCTCGTGACGTATGTCTGTACGCAAGTTGCGCTTAACGATTTCGACCAATTCGCTTTCTTCGATTGGAGTTGATAACCGATCTAGAATAGCAGAGAAAGAGTCATAGAAACTCTCAAAAGTTTCTCCGGGTTTCTGCTTCCTGGCTCTAAGCTCTTCTCGAATGTCCGAATCAGATTTAAAATCTTTGTATTGGTAACGTATTGCGTTACAAAAATCTTCCCATACTATATTCTGAACCTGTTTTCTATAACGCCAGAACCATTCTCGCGCTTTCCCAGTTAATAAAATATTCAGATGTTTGCAGATTACCGAATAATCTTCGTCAAAGTTATCTGCTGTAAGGGATTTAACCCTATATAAAAACTCTTCTACATTTAGACCTTGGATAGATCCATCAAAATGCAGATTCCAATTTTTAATAATGGAAGCTATTTTATCACTTCCTAAGACGTAATTGATTTGACTATTCAACGAGCAATTATGAGAATTTGACCTGGCCTCGTTATTATTGTTGTTGTTAGCTATCGCCGGAGCGGGTGGAGGAACATTTTGGTTTTGAGAACTAGAATTATTTTGATTTGAATTCAAGTTCAAATTTTGAAGCATTTTTGTGATACTTGCTTCTATCATTCTGTTGATTCTTGCATAGTCAACGAAATTATTAGTATTATTACTCTTATTGGTTTTGTTTTGATTTTGTGGATTATTTTGATTATGCTTATTGCTTCCTTGTGGTTTAGGTGTTGAAACTTCTTCACCCGTGGCAGACATATTGTCTAAATTGTCCAATACTAATGATGCGTTATTGTCGGGAAATAAATGTTTATGGCTTCGAGTGTTGTAGTGTTTTGAAAGAGCACCACGACCTCTATAACTGCTAGATTTATTGTATGGTTTTTGACCTTGGATAGGTTGAGTATTTTGTTCACTAGTTTCACTGGTATTTTCTAATAATATTTGAGCTTGACTACTCGCAGAACGTAGATCGGATAGTTCACATGAAAGTTTGCATGTGGGACAAGTAGTTGATTTGGATAAGTGTTTTTCGATACACTCACGGTGAAAAGAATGTTCACATTGTGAAAGATAAAGACACTCAATTAAGTCTGTTAATGTTTCATTACATATAGTACAAGTTTCTTGTAAATCATTCAAACCTTGGACAAATGGAGGAGGAGTCCGTGCCACCGCCATTGCACATGTGATTACGAATATAGATGATAATGTAGAGAAAAAAGTTTAGAAAATCTATTTAGAGACGTTTTCAAATGTTGTGTGTTTTCATACATAGATGTAGAGTGCTAGGGATTTTTAAAAGTAAAGAGTTGAAGACTAAAAAAACAAAACAGGTCTATTGAAGTGAAGGTGAAAATTGTAAGTTCATGCAATCGAGCCAAACCGAATGCAAATGTATTTCCTAGCTTCTTTGATATATTATTGGACATTGAGTGCAGACAGCAAGCAACAACGTATTCCAAATAATATTCAAGATTCGATAACTAAGTCTCAGATTCATAAAAACTTACTTTTTCTCCAACAATTTAGATAAATAGGTTTGAAAACTGAATATTATTCTAAAACCAAAGAAAAGCTTAGAAGACAGTAGTCGGTCAATATACTCGAACCTTTTGACCTCAAGTAATTGAAAATCCTGATAACCTCTCCTAAGTATTCCCTAATATAAAGCCTAACTTCAAATTTCGGAATCTGTTTATCTACTTGAGCTTTAAAAAAGTATCTAAAAGCAAACAGGCCGCAAAAGCACAATAAAATTGAACTTCTCGGGCCCCACGTTATGGGCGCCATTTTGTAATGTACCATCTGGACAGACATTAATATTGCTGTTGGTAAGATGTTGTTACCTAATGTTCTTTGTGAGAGAGGACTACGGGAGCCTTTGTAAAGCTAAGCTTCAGCCGGTGGGGGGTTCTCGTCCTTCTCCGCAGAACTAGATTTATTACAAAAAATATTTTAGACTCCCTTTTTATTGAAAAAGTGTACTAGTTAATAGCAGTAAAATGTATTACTACAGGAACAAAACAAAAAAAAAAAATAAACTATTGAGTTACCCCAAAACAACGGTAGCATTCAACTCTTTAACATATTTTTATCTCTCTGATGTTTTCGAGAGATTGCGCATCTTGACCCACCCTTTCCATGGTCCTAATAGCGCTAGAAGTATTTAATAGAACCCCACAGTTTGACTTCAACCTAGCTTAACTCTACCACATCATTCGTATGAAAACACAATTTTGTTTATTTACCAATTTTTCATTTTGAAGGTTATTTATTCAAATAATTTTGTAAATATCCATACAGAAAAGAGAATGTGTTTATTCAACTTATTAAAGTCCTGACTAATAATTTCCTGATTTAATCATACTTGTAACATTGTTGGATAGAAATCGTTCTACTAACTATTAATTTCAAAATCGAACAAATATCATTTAAAGTATGCTTTCATATTTATGCGTGAATAATTTCATGAGTTTGGATAGCAAATTTTATGCTTAGTAATATTCTAAATTTCATAAATTGCAACAAATATCAACAATAGAATACACTCATTGGTAACCCTTATTATTCAAATGAGATATCCATAAAACAATAACAAATAGTGGAGATTAAAAAAAAAATAATTGCAAGCCCCAATCAACAAAAACAAAACATCGTGATATGCAAGAGATTAAACAATAATTACATAATGCTTATGTGTACTCACCAAACAGCAAAAACGTTGAAGGCCTCCAATGAATTGCAATGTGATGATGATGATGTTCGTAATGAAGGGTCGATGATAATGTGCTTGCAGTTATTGATATGTGATCATACTAATGATTTTTATGATATGATTTTTATGATCACTGTTATGATCACTGTTAACGCTTAGGTATAACCAAATTTTTTTTCGCTTAGCTATTAAATGTATGTATGTTTGTTCGAGATTATTGTTGCGATTTATGAATATTAGGGTGAATCTTAGAAAATGTGTATTAATATATGGAATTATACCTTAAATTAAAGAAATGTATATATTAATATAGCTTAATCATTAGAATGCATATACTTTTAAATAGATAATTTATGGGTTGAGGTTATACTTAATTGAAAATAAAAATGGCTGACTTTTTCTTCTTATTGGGCAATTTTGCCATGATTTTCAAACTCGAAACATGTGCAATATCAGTGACTTTGTGTATATTTTCCTTTTAGTGTCTTGGCAATGAAATTAACAGCAGTCCCAAAACCGTTGGCTTATGGAATTTCTGTACAAAATATATAGATCCTGGGGAGGTTATGGAAATACTTGCTGTTGTAGGCTCTTGTGGTGCTAATTTGCAAATAGTGGTGGTTTGCCTTTGGGAATTTTCCGTAAAAAACGTCAGTTTGAAGCAGCTTTAAGACTAGTTTCGGCGTATTGTAGTTTCTTAGGCAATATGATGCACGAAAAGTATTGGAGCCTGGTATAGCGTGTATACACGTTTTCTGTTGCCCCGGCTTCCTCACGTGTTCTGACGACTTCTCTTCAACAATGTCGTTTAGCAAGGAAATTTGCCGGGGTAGAGTGTATGCCAATATTTAACTGTCAATGATTCACTTCACTAATTTATTGGATTAAGGCAGATGTATGTAATAATTCCAGAATATTTCCTTGAGATTTTATGTGAATTTTTCTATTTTTATTTAAGCAAATTTTAAAGCTGGTGTATTTTATTTCCGCAAATCTTAAAGTTTATTTTATTGTATTTAAGCAAATCTTAATACATGTGAATTTTGACTGCACTTTAAAAATAATTAAATAGACAATTTTGGACAGACTACTATGAATTGAATTGTTGTCTGTACTAATTAGAACTTCTTTGCAGGTCGAATGTTGGAAGAAAAAGAAATTTGGCTTGTGCGTTTGTCTAGTCATAAGTTCTGGTTTTTTCCATAGCGAGAGTACAACAACATCACAATTGAGATCTCATTTGCATATCATTACATTGTTGTATTTGGGTTGAATATCAATTGTAATAGATTTACCTCATATTAGTGGGTAACAACAACAGGGTGATACAGGGTGGTACGAAAGCATGTAGTTTATTATGTATAGGCCGTTAAAATGCAATTGTTACACTACAATCGATCATAGTATTGGATCGAATATCTCAATGGTTTGTCTGTTATATGCCAAAATCTGGAGGCTCGATTTTCACCGTAGACATATGCTCTGGTAGGCATTTTGCTCAGTACCATCCCAGGAATCAGAAACGCGACGCGCCCATTAAGGTTTTTTTTCCTTCCATGCAAATCGCCCCGGTCTATTACACATGCATTTTAAAACTATTTGTAATATTATTTCAAGTAAATTTTATATGTTGGGTTGTCTTTTATCATAGAGAGATTTTGTATTTGGAAATTTTTCAAAACAAAAACAAATGTTTTCTTCTTAAATTGTGTAAAAAAGTAAAAAACCAATCGTACCGACACACGTAACGAAATCGGAACAAAATTCGGACGCTACGTCCGATTTCGAATCCGAAATCGTAACGATATCTTAACGAAAGTTGTATGAAGTGGTTGACATAATTTTGGAACGAAATGTCGGAGCGAAATCGGATCGATTTTCTTCCGATATTCTTGGCACATTCGCAAGGGGAATTTTTTCTTCCGAATCTTCGTACAGATTTCTGAACGATTTCGGAATAATGTCGTATGAAAATCCGATATACGTCCCGAATCTTCGTAAAGATTTCTGAACGATTTCGGAATAATGTCGTAGGAAGATCGAAGGAAACAATTTTCTCTGACGCCTTTTTATTGACCAATTTTTCTTTATGTTTTTTTATTTGAAGATTAAAATTTCAAACGTTGTAATAATATTTCCACTGTTGTTATTTTTTCGTAGTTATAGTAGAGCGAAGTAGAGCTCATTTAGGGTTCCCTGTGGTCAGAAAACACCGCCAAAATCAATAGGATTCCTCCTCTTAAAAAACCTAATCATTTAAAATAATATATTATAACCTATACAAAATTTTTATTTATTTATTTATTATTATTATTTTTTTTTTTTTTTTTTGAGACAAGTATCTGCGTATGCAAATTCAATTTTACAATTTTCCGTTTTTCTTATTTCTTAGATCGTAAATATTTTTAAAACTGAGTACCACTCAAGCCAAATGGTTACATACAAAACGAAATTAATGCAAAGCGGAAACATAACTTGATTTAACAAATATCAAAGAGATTAAAAAAGAAACAGCTTTTGTTATGCAAAAGTTTTCATCACTCGATCAAAACACACCCTCTTTTTAGACGAATGGATGGAATTTCCCTTTTACACTAAACTATTTTTCATTTCAGCCGCAGCCATGTTGTTTGCCACTTCGTATGGTAATGTTTTTGGTTTTGACGGTATATTTCGACCACTACGCGTGAGTATACATAATTTAGCGGTTACAATTGGTATATCTTTAAAAAGTAATTTGTTGTTGCCATTCAGTCAGTTGTGGTGTAGTGTGATTCCGTTTCTTTTCTTTTTTCAATTTTCTTCGCTGGATTTGTCCATTAATTCGCTCGTTCGTTAGAACTGTCAGTCATCATTGTACACTTTTTAAGAGTTAATGACGAACAGACTGACAGGTTGACAGCCAAAAAGATATGCAAATTGTTTATGATGATGACGATGATGGTCGAGATGGTGGGTTGGCTATGATGATATAGCGTTGATCAACATATGTATCCGTCTTAGACGTTAATTTTTGCCCCTCATTTTAATTACACCTAGAATAGTTTATTTCAAGAATGGGATAGATGTGGAAAAAGCATTAATTTGGTAACAATTGTGTAGAGAGTGTGGTTAAATGTTATTGCGACAGCACAAATACTAAAGCATGCAACTAATAACATGTGGAAATTATGATAGATATTTGGATCGCATGTTTTATATTTTTGTACAGAGAAAACTTTAACGAATAACAGAGTAATAATAATCATACATTTGTCGGTTATTTGAATATTTTTCCTTAAAAATACAGATATAGAAGACAAAATGCATACACCCATAATTCATTAGCAAAAAGTGGATAGGAACATAAATGAAAATATTATAAAAGTGTTCGCACAAACATCCCAGAAGGGACGAGTGAGGGATTTTCACATCAATGGGTGCACACCGATTTATATTAACTCAATGATGTGGGATTATCTTGTAGAGAAGTTTTTCACAGCTGAAATATTTGGGAAATGTCTACGAAGGGTATTTTGGCCACCGTTGAAAACGTGATGTTGTCTGGTCTAAGAATCGAACCCGGTGTTCAGCGTGCGCCATTGCATCACGGCGACACCCAATGTCTGAGATGGAACTGCGACACAACATACGCCTAAAACTTACATACTGTCAGGTGTCCCGAATCATTCTTGTGGATTAAAGGCTAGAGATATGTTAAGTCCTACAAATATCGTTATATGCGCCCATGCTCTAGCCGAAAACAAGGATGAGGGCATAGAAAGAAAATATGGCTCTAACCATAATACTGTAAATATTCTTGTTCGATTTTTCTATCAGATTCCACAGTTAAACATCCAACAATGAGACGAGACTGATATACTTTTCTGCAGCAAAAACGTGGTAAAACAAGTAAGAACAACGTTAACTTCGATTGGGCCGACGTTTTTTTACCCTCCGCCACCGCCATAAAATATGTATTCTAAACTAAAATGAAATAGTTCAAACATACCAAATATAGAAAATATAGAAAACATACGATGCATCTTGCAAAAATTGCATATTTTGAGTACTTTAAGCTGTAATTACGTCATCGGGGGAAGTCATAGGAGCTTCATATGGCATTCCGGATATGCTCAGGGTGTCTACTATCTAGTCCTGTATTCAAATATATAATATAATGTTCATAGCGCCCACGATTCGCCAATAACCTAAATATCGTCTCAAGAACAAGAGCTGAAGGAGAAAAACCGTGACCAGATTTGAAAATAGCTCGCCGATTTCATTTAGAAACAACAACAACTTCGGTTGAAACATTCAACTTCTTCAATTTTGTTGAGCAGTGTAATCCACTAACTACATCTCGGAAATTATATGACTGGACATCCTAACTGAATAATCTACCAAACATTTAAGTGTTATTTTCATCAGAAGATGATTATTTAAATACGAAATAAGATTTCAATTTAAAATATGCAGTGGCTAAACCTATCGCGGGCACAGGAAACGTCATTCCGTAATACCCACTAATAAAATCGCAAAAAGAAAAACTTTTTTAAGATGTTTAAGATAAATTAATGAATAAAAAAACAAAACAAATGTTCAATTTTTTTTTTGTTTTGTAAATTAACAAATATTTCACACTTCTGTAAAGGAAATATTGTATTGACAAATTTTAAAAAATTTGAAAAAAATAATAATTTTTCGATTCGCCATACCAAATAGGACTTTAAATTGTTGTAATTACTCGAAGTTTAATACAAAAAATTCAAGAAAATCGAAGAGTACAATAAATGATGAAAATTGTTTTTAAATATTAAATAGCAAAAATTGCATACAAGCCCACTGTGCAAAATTTTTTTACTATTTTTTATTAGACAGCTGATGAAAAAATGAAAAATATAAGAACAGATTTTCTTTATTTGGTCCAATATTGCAGAAAGTATAGGCATTTCTTTGCATATACTTTTTGAAGAATTTGACTTTTTCAAGGCGCGATGAAACCTTTAGTAAAAAAATCTGATAATATGCTGAAATGGTTTGCTGAGTAGCAGCATCAACATAGCAAAAATAAAGGAAATAAAATAAAACACTTTTTACAAAAGTGTCCGATTTCACTCAGAATTCCCCATATATACTTTACAGGGTTGCAAATGATTATTTCAATGCATTACAAAAGTAACTAACAAATTTAATATACCTTCCATGCTATGGTGGAGGGTATAAAAATCTCAATAAAAGGCCACAGGAATCCAGATAAAGTTGAGCCAGAATTTTGCACATTTTGGTGATTTTAAAAATCAATCTCTGATGTTTTGTGGCAATCCCCTAAAATTTATCATTATACCCTCAGCATTTATGCTAACGAGGGTATATACACTTTCATACGGGCAAAATGTGCCTCATCGAAATAATGGTTTTAGACACCAAGTATGTTTGGACGAAATCCTTTTCAGACGATTTGGAGTCGATTTAGCAAAGTCTGTCCGTCTGGCTGGCTGGTGCGCACGATAACTCTCGAACGGATCAACCGACTCGGTCCAAAATTTTACCTTCGTAATATTTTGTTCAAACTTAGTTTAAGTTTAAACATGAGCCATATCGCTCCACTCCTTCAGGTACTTTCCACCAGTATTTAAAAATGTCACTAAAATGGTATGCACGATATCTCTTGAACGGGCCAACCTCCCCCACAAAAGTTCAACATTTGAGTCTATGTGCAGTTTAGGGTCTGTCCGATATATCCTTTTTTTTACTTGTTTTATTATACCCTCAACTTCTAGGCACGATAACTCTCGAACGGATCAACAGATTCGAACCAAATTTTAGTTCGAAGATGGGCCATATCGTTCCATTCCTTCGGGTTCCTTCCCTACAAAAGTTCAAAATTGTTCTGTAAATTAGTGTGAACGATAACTCTCGAAGGTAACAATCGATTTGGTTCAAACTTTGCACATCGTATCCAGATATAGATTGGCTTTGAATATGGACTATATCCCAGCAAAAATTCGGATCCGGTAGTCATTACGTAACCCATTACAAAGTAATGTAAACAAACTTCTTTTCCCATTACAAGTAATCTGAAAAGTAATGGGATACTTCTTAAAAAAATTATAAGGCAAACCTACTTACTTTGCTCCTCACTAAGTAATGAGGACGGTGGCACAGTGAGTGTGTGTCCGACTATAAATCCTAGGGTTGTGTGTTCAACGCTCACTGTCAGCACGCGAGTTTTTTTAATTAAAAAATAACAGTTCGTGGTGCACATGTGCACTGTACATTTAAGTTCTTAAGCAACCCTTAATGTTTGTGTGCGTGGCATAGTATGTAGTGTCTTTGACTAGAAATCAGAGGGTTTGTGTGTTCAACTCACACAGCAAGCGAAATAAAATAAAGTAAAATAAAAGTAAGAAGTGTGATGAAATTAAAAAAATCTCTACATCATCTGTTCTAAAAATTGATTTTTTTCAACTTACTTTTCAACTTCTAGTGGCCACAGAATAACTAGTTATTCTAGTGATCACAAAATAACTACAAACTGAGTGCGACATGCTCTTGTAAAAATAATGGGGAAGAAAGGGGGTTTGCGAGTAGTTACGGCTGCCAAAAATCCCTTACAAAACCCATGATTTTTGGAGGACTTTTTTTGCTGAGATCGGTCCACTCCTTAAGGTACCTCCCACACAAAATTGGGATAAAGTGAACTTTAAGAGCAACTCTCGGATCGTTTTGAATTTTTTTCAGTTGGTTGTCTTTGCGACTTCCTTTACGACGGTACATTTTTTTTCTTGCGCAAGTCCATACTTTCTGAGATATTGGCCTAAAAGCTCCAAAAAAACCCTGACAGCACCAAACAAAATGGCAAATCCGCAAGATAATTATTGCAGGGAGTTTCTGATTGGTGCAGATTTTGCACATCGTATTATTTCATCCAGTCATGTATTAGTTTGGAATATGGACTATATCAGTCCACTCCTTCGGGTACCTCCCACACAAAATTCGCGTCGTTTTGATTTTTTTTCTGTAGGTTGTTCTAGCGACCTCATTTACAACGGTACAATTTTTTCCAGAGTAAGTCAATACTTCCTCAGATAATGGCACAAAAGCTCCAACATACTAAAATGGCTATTATGCAAGATAGCTCTATAACTTTTTCAAAAATTTCCTCCAAACTTAGTTTAACGTTATTTAATATTTCGAGTCCTTTATGAAGAAGTCTGGTTACTAAAAATGCTGGTATATATCAATGGCTACACGAAATATAACCCCACATTACGGAACCTATAGATTTTAAAGCAAACTCGTGATACTAAATCAACACATTTTATATACGGCATTGGGTTTGGTTTGGTTTTGTTGTTGTTTTTTATCAGTGGCTGAGGGTATATCTCCTCCAGCACATCTGACAGACACTTTCTTATTTGTTAGATTTTAAGATTGCCAAAATTTGAGCACAATTGGAATATGATAACATGTGCCACTGGGGCCTCGAAGTTCTGAAAATCTCGATTTTTTGGCTATTTGTCGACTCCGGCGACCCGTGTCATACATAAAATTAAAGGTCATACTATTTTTAACCTTTTATATTCAATAAAAAATAAGTATTACTGAATTCGGGATAATGAAGATAATGTAACTAGGTACCCCTTAGAGCGAAATTGGGAAATTCGGCGTTAATGTTTAATATCTTGAACAACAAGTAAGTCTCACTTGTAATTATAATTCCACATCGGATTTTTTACCACTTGAAACAAAAACATCCTAGTGCACATACGTACATCCTCCTGTATATAGGAACCAGTTTATATGGTAACATATACGGATGGCGTGCTTATGTTATTAAAAGAACACTTTCTAAGCTCTTGTTATCCAGTACTTGTGATGAGGTCGACGTCCAAGAACAAATTAAAGAAGATATTATTGAATTTAAACCGCCGTAAGAATGAGGCCAAGACATAGGCTTATTGGCATTATTTGGTAAGAAGCACGCACAGACGGTGCGGTGACATTACTCTCAAGAAACATAACTATCTAAAATATGTCGGCAATAGCGTTCAAAGTGTTCTCCACTAAAAATTTTGGACATATGTATTGTATATCCACGCAGGAGTTTTAGAATAGCTCTCATATAACGGTACCGGCTGATTGCAGGTATTTTAAAGTTTTTTTTTTTAAGTTTTCGTTTCAAATTGGATGTAATTTGGCATTTAAGGTTCAAAGACTTTAAAAGAATTTCTGCGCTAAATATTGTGGAAATAGGTTCACGTTTTGGGATAGAGCGGTATCGGTACCGATTTCGATTTGTTTTGGCGTTTTTAACAGGAAGAAAACTTATAATTGCAAATTCAAAACTAATAATTTCGTTCAGTCCAACCACACACTTTCTCGCGAGCAAGTCCATACATTCTGAGATAATGGCCCGAAATATCTAACTCACTGCCTGGAATGGCTCTCAGTTTTAGGGCCTGTTCCTGGATGGAATGTGTCGATGCATTGCTTAAGGATAAAACTCGAATGAGTATTGCTGAATCAGTAGACCCGAATTGTACTAAATTTTTATACCCTACAGCACACTGTGGTAAAGGGCATTATGTCTTTGTTCATAAGGAAGCGAGATTGATGTTCTGGGTCGAATTATGATGCATGTCCGCCTATCCAAGTATTTTTTGTAATCAAAATACAATATCCATGTGAAAATTGATAATGGTCTTTTTTTTGAGAATCGGTTTAGATATTTTCGGCCGATTTCTTGCGCCAAACACGCTAAGTCTAACTTCAATTAAATTTGGGATGGTCTAGAAAAAAATCTAAACTACAACAAAATTATGATGACATTTAGAAAATGTGACGAAATTTGATCTAGAAATAAGTTGGTCAACATAATCTGTGCCTCCCTTGTAAATAATATTTTTAATTACATACTAAATATATTTTCACATTTACAACATTTCGCCGTTTTAATTTGTATCATTACAATTCACTAATTTTCTTTGTTTCCTGGACTGGAAAGTGCAAATGATTTTGGCCTTTATTAGTAAACGGACACACAGATAGACGGACGGCATGTAGCTATCAGTTGTACTGTCCACTAAACTAATCGCTGTGTTTTGCATTCGAATACACAAACAACATGTTGTAGGGTCAAAATCATATAATTAACATCCGGTGTTTGTTCCATTCCATTTATACGAGACAACGAATTTAACAACCTTAACACTTATCTTTGTTTTTCTGTCCGAACATGAATACAAATGCAACCTAAGTTGATGTCAAAAGGGACAGTGTTAACATTTATTTAAAACCGAAGAACTTGCCATGTTTGTTGATTAAAAAAAGTTGTCAAAATTAAAGTCAATTTCAACCATGCGTGAGAATTACCGAAATTCTCATCCAAATTAAGGTGCTGAAAGGTACAATTTTACACCTGAAGTAAATGTTGGTAAAATGTAATACAGGTAAGAAGCACAAAGATAGAAACCATTGAAAATTCTTGTAAAATAGGCAACTGACTTCTCCAAAAAACATCTTTTGACCATTTAATGAAGGCGCACTAATGTAATTCCAAACTAGATTTTTAGGCTTGTATATCAATGCAGTCCCAGCTTGCATTTTGCAGAGACAAAGATACAACATTCAGAAAAAAGAATATCTATTGCAAATTCTAAATAAATATGCATAACATTAAGATGGTTTTGAGAGTGCATCCGGATTTTACAATTACAATTAATTTTTACAGTTTATTTTTTAAGAACGTGACACTGTCTACCTATGAAATATCTTGTTCTCCACTAGATTTTGAATTTTTGAAGTCAACAGTAATCAGTCCAGCACTTTGTTGCAGTTTCTTACAAGCACAGAAAAAAATGGGGTATCCTAAAATTAGTCTAAGTGTGTCCGTCAATCTCAATCTTGTAATCACGCTACATTTTGGGATGGGATCGTCACGAAATGTTGGTTGTTGATGTGGGTCTCAAAGAGAAAGAAGCCTATTTATGTGGAGAAAGTGTCAACGTTTTATTCTTATGCGAACATTTTCAAACCGAATTAGCTATAATTTGGTATATGGGGTTCTCAGTGATCGAGGAGTTTCTCAACCAAAAATTATGGACATAGACCAACGTTGTGGTATTGCCCCATATAACGTGTTATAAATTGTGATAATAAGATATCTTCCTATCTATTATAAGAAGTCGAACCCGAATAAATAAACTATAAAAATATAAAGTATTAACAAGAAATAAAAAAAAATTAAAAACAAATATGTAAAATCTGTTTTACAATTAAAAGCAAGTGAGAAAACGCTATAGTCGGAACGGGGCCGACCATGTGATACCCTACACCGCTACATCTGTGCATAAGCTTTTAACTGGTAAACATTTTTTAGGAAATATAATCCGACTACCACCAAACATAATATGCCTCTTTCTCTCTGGGACCCCCATAAGCAACCAACATTTCGTGACCATCCGATCAAAATTGCGACCTGCAGCGTGATTGCAAAAAAGAAGAATTGGACGCATTACCGACTATTGTGGTATCTCCCTTGTTTCACCAGCTTCGCCAACCCACTTTACACCAATGTAAAGATAATATTTTCTTCTTCCATTGACAGACCTTGCCATTGGAATACCCCTACTAGAAGCCGATATATTCACAAAGAATTAAACTTTGACTTTGTCTCCACAAGAGTTTTTCCCCAATTCCGACCCCAAAATATTATCCGACTATCACCAAAATCAATAGGCTTCTTGCTCTGTGGGGCCCCCATCAACCCCAAAAATTTCGTGACTATCCGATCAAAATTCCAAACTTAGCGTGATTACAAAAAATGGAAAAATTGGATATATTATTGACTTTTGCTATATCTCGGTTGTTTGCCCACTTACGCCAACATATGTACTTAGCATCAATATAAAAGAGCTATTTTCTTCTTACATTGGCGGGCTGTCCTTGTGGAATACTCCTACCAGAAGCGGAGATATTCGCATAAGAAACAAATGTTGACTTTTCTCCACATGAGCTTTTTGCTTATTCCGACTCCTGAAAATTATCCGACCATCACCAAACTTGATAGGCTTCTTCCTCTGTGGGACCCGCACCAACTCCAAAAAATTGTGACCTGTAGCGTGATTACAAAAAAATCAGAAAATGGGATGCATTACCGACTATTGCGATACCTCTATTGTTTGACCACGTACGACAATCTACTTCACATCGTTGTAAAGATGATATTTTCTACTTTCCTTGCCAGGTTTTGCTTTTGATATATCTCTTAAAGAAACAGAGGTATTGACATTGAAATAAAACGTTGACCTTTTCTCCAAATAAGTTTTTGCCCATTCCGACCCCTGAATATTATCCGACCATCACCAAAATCAATAGGCTTCTTCCCCTCCGGGACCCTCATCAATACCCAAAATTTGGTGACGATTGCGAGCTGTAGCGTGATTATAAGGTTTAGATGGACAGACGGACGGACGGACGGAGGGACGGACACACATAGCCAGATCGACTCAGCTCGTCGAGACATTAATTTTGGTATATATATATAAGTATGGGTCTACGACAATTATTTCGATGCGTTACAAACTTTTTGGCTAAAACCAACTTATAATACCATCCCCACATAGTTGTGTGGGGTATAACTAGCAGACCCCGGTCCGCGTTGGTGACCCGTCGTAATGAGTTTTAATGACAACCTTTTATGGACTTTAGGCTTGACAATTCAAAATTAGATATTTTCAACCTCACTTCTTCGGTCTATTGTCAAACCGAGGAGGATTTTAAATTTAGCAACAGATTTTGTCTGTAACCTTTCTTTCGGATTATTTTCGCCCATTGATGCTGTTTAGGATTTATTATCGTCCATGTCTCCTGTTTTTATCCCAAAGCGGTACAATTATAAAAGTTAAAAAAAGGGTTAAGTCGAATTCTTCAACTTATTATTATATGTTTTAGTTTTTCATGGCTAATGGACCGTTGAACCTCACCATTTAAAAATATAACGTTTTTCTTGATCGGGGGCACAACCACCGTTGCCTCGAGAATTAATTTGCAAGCCGATGTACTCATAAGTTTAGCAAATATAGTGATTATAAAACAATAGGCTCCCGAAATCTGTCTACAAATATATAACATTTGATATAACCAGAAGTTGCCTTATACATATAGCGTTTAAAAGAAAGGTGGGAAAGTACCCAACCCCCTAGGAAATTGAGCTTTTGCTGCAAATTTGATGGAAATCGATTCAGTGTTATTGGAGATATAACATTTAAAAAACAGGAGTGGTCGGGTCTTTGGGCCCCAAAGAATTACTACATTGTAGATTAATCCGTAATTTTTTAAACCGATACATGCGTAATTCTTGCAAATATAGCGTTTTTTAAAAATATCGCATAGGGGAAGTACCTCGCCCTCTCTGGAATTCAAAAAAATATGTAGCCCATTTTCGTGGGTCATTCCTGTACATTCCCTGTAAAATGGGTTCAGTAGTTTTGCAGAAAAACTTTAAATTGAAAATTTAAATTGAAATTTGAATGGAAAAAAGTGGAAGCGGTAAAATTTTCTTTCCATAAAAACCTAAGTTAGGTTATGAGGACATTTAATTTTTATTAATAAAGATATGGCGCTTTTTCAAATATAGCAAAGGGAAGTACCCGCCCCTTCGAAATTTAAGAAATTATGCATCCTATTTCCACCGGCGGCCATCCATGTACATTCCCTGGAACTTTCAGGAAAATCGGTTCAGTAGTTTTGTAGATGCGTACAAGTGGGCGTGGTAAAATTTTCTTTGCATAAAAACCTACGTTGGGTTATGACAAAATTTTCAAAAAAGAATTATCCAAATCGGCTCAGCCGTTCTCAACAGATGTCATTACCAACTAACGACCTTTGATTTTTATTTGTATAGAAAATAGCAGAAGTACTCAATATTACTTGACCTGCTCTTCAAAAAATCATATTGAGGCATACAATCGAGAATAGGATCAGAAAGAAGTCAAAAACTGCGAGAAAAAAATTTTGACTGAAAGGGACGAAAAGTGTTTGCTTTGGGCAGGTGGCCGATAATCCGAAGTTTAGTGCACCTAAACTTGCTGATATCGCGGAGAAATATCTTAACAAGAAGTGTAACCCATTAGGAGAATCTTGCGTAAGCATAGTCTTCATTGCAGAGTTGCACTGAAAAAGCCATTCATAAATCCTAAAAACCGCAAAATTCGATTGGAGTTCGTTCAGGAACACGAAAAAAAGGATTTTGAGTTTTGGCATACTGTTATTTTTGCAGATGAAAGCAAAATTTATTCAGTTTGGGTCGGATGGACCAATGACCTTAGACCCTAAACACCGTAAAGCCCGGAGGAAGATCTGTTATGGTATGACGTTGTATGAGTGCTTCCTGTGTAGGGAAACTTGTCTTTATAGAAGAAATTATGGACAAGATGTGTTATTAAAACATTCTGAAGAATAATTTGAAATGTAGTGAAATGTATAACAAATGGGATTGGAGACAACATTCCAATTTTAGCAAGATTATGACCCCAAGCACAAATCACGCATTGTTCGTGAATGGATGATATATACAGTCTATTGCAAAAGTTAGTATGCAGCATTGAAATCAAACTGTATTAGGTATGAAAAGCACTATAAATTATTGAAAACAACAAACAATTGACTGTATTTGATCGACGCGAAGGTGATAAGAATGAAATGTGCGCAATATTTGCATTCATTAGAAAATGTACGTTTCGAATCCCAAAAATCCCAAAAATTAATTTGGCAAAAAATAGTATGCACCGCTGAACCCTTGTGGAGCTGTGTGAAAATTTCTCGATAGTTTTGAACAGAACAAAACCAAATGTCTATTTAAGATCCTCTGAAGGATATTAATTAGTTTTATTGACAGTTATAGTGCTTATAGTGACAAATACAAAGCACTCTGGATCGTAAAAGCCAGAAAAATTGGTCATCTGTAAATACATCTACTGTAGCGATAAAATTCCGGGTGTTATGTCCTGTTTAAAATTGTAAAGCCACGAAATGCTCAGAAAAGCTCTAAAGTTTCAATATGCGGTGATCTTGATCGAGTTTCGGATTATCGTTAAGCGATTGCCATAATTTTTGTAAAAATCGTTTTTAGCCACATCAATTTAGTGGTAAATTTTTTCATTGGACCATAATTGCGGCATTTAGAGAATTTTCGTGAAAATGCACCTTTGTCTCCATACAAATTGTAATGGAAACAAAGATCGCTGGGGTGGCATGGACTAACGTTAACCGATAGAAATTTTAAGGTATATTATTTTTTTTTTGGTTAAAATAACAACTTAATTCTTCGGTGTTTTATTGGTAAAGGTATCCACCTACCACGAAGGCCTGCTACAATAGAAAATAATAAATGTTCATAAAAATATTCAAATATAGTCCGGTCAAAATAGACATGCGTATAAGGGGGAAATAGCAAAAATTCCCACAAAGCTGAATTTTGGTGGAGAGCTAGGGTTGGCCATTAGAAGCAACGTCCTAAAAGTCCCCATCGATCCCATGTGTGCAAAAAAAGTTATTCGGGGTCAAAGGTCAAATTTTGGGACTTTTTTTGGTTTTTTGGTCATAACTCAGAAACTATATGTTTTTTCATTTCGATGCAAAGAAGAGATTTGTAGACTACAAAATTTTCTATGAAAATGATCTTTGAACCATTGACCTAGAACCTACGTTTCTTGAGATATGAGTCACGCAATATAGAAACTTTAAGTAATTTTACGGCACCTGTGTATTAGTTGATCTGTCGCGATTATTTTATACTTATTTCGAAAACGGTAGAACCTACAAAAAAGTGTTTAAAGAAAAAGTTTTTTATTACAATATTTCCTATAAGTTTGCTCCGCATGATGTCCGCTCAAGAGTCACCGTTCATAAGATACAAGCCAATCAATACACAATATGCACACATTACTACGGCACCTAAGAGGAAATTGACATGAGACAGTTGTTTTTCATTTGCTTCGAAAACGCTTGGTTTGATTAAAAAGTGACTAAAGAAAAAGTTGTAGAATAGAAAATTCTCTACAATTGTGGTCTTTACAGATTCTACATAAAATCTATTATTCTTGAGATACGAGTCAATCAAATCATGATATGAACACATTTCCACACCACCTGTGAGGTAGTACACTCGGCGCGTTTTTTTTAATGTGGTTTCCTCTATAGGCCTACTCCACTATGTTTTGTGACAATTTTAAAGTTTAGTATATATATTTTAGTTCTAATCATATCCTTCTACGATAAACTCTTTTTCCATTTCTTCTTCCTCTTGGAGGTTTATAACACTGTGCAACAAAATGGAGGTGAACATATGGGGAAGAGATAATTAATTTTGGTGATGAAATCCCTTGGCGAGTATATTAAGAACCCCGAAGGACAGATCCGCCGTGAGTCGAACTTCCGCGTTATGGCGTGATGAATTTTTTGCTAGAGACCCTGTAAGGCATCAGGAATTAGCGTTATATCTTTGTTCACTGCTGCTTTAGCTTATTTTTGCGATGACATGTCTGCAGTCAAATCCAATGAGGATTATTTTTGTAAAGCACTTCAACCTTCTAACTCGCTTCCTTTAATACCCTTTTCGTTCTTTATTCTAAGAGCCGCTATAAAAGTACCACAAGGTGACGTTTTTCAGCTTCGAAATGTTCTGCAAAAATGTCGCTCAGAAAATTTTAGGTACGGCTGTCATTGACAACTAATCGATTCTGTCGCGCTTTCGTGGTCGTTTCGTGCATTTACCCTGTTTTTGTTCAGAAAAATACTATATTTGGTTTTTGTATATTCTTTACAGAACATACAAAAACACAAAACACAGGGGTAAATGTCAAAAATGATTATAGAAACGCGACAAAATCGATTAGTTGTCAATGATAGCCATACCTAAAATTTTCTGAGCGACATTTTAGCAGAACATTTTCAAACTGAAAAACGTCATCTTGTGGTACTTTCATAGCGGCTCTTAAAATAAAGGACGAAAAGGACATTAAAGGAAGCGAGTTAGAAGGTTGAAGTGCTTTACAAAAATAATCCTCATTGGATTTGACTGCAGACATGTCATCGCAAAAATAAGCTAAAGCAACAGTGAACAAAGATATAACGCTAATTCCTGATGCCTTACAGGGTCTCTAGCAAAAACTTCATCACGCCATAACGCGGAAGTTCGACTCACGGCGGATCTGTCCTTCGGGGTTCTTAATATACTCGCCAAGGGATTTCATCACCAAAATTAATTATCTCTTCCCCAGATGTTCTCCTCCATTTTGTTGCACAGTGTTATAAACCTCCAAGAGGAAGAAGAAATGAAAGAAGAGTTTATCGAAGAAGGATATGATTAGAACTAAAATATATATGGCGAATAACAAAATTCCTTTACAATTCCATTTGAAAAAAATTAAAAATTTTTTTTGCGAGCACATCTACCATTTTTGGTATAGAGGTAAAGGAAAAAAATCCGGTTTCAAATCTACTCGCGTTCACGAAATTGGCCAATGCGCGCAAAAGTTATAGCGGTTTTTATTCTCATATAAAGAAAAAATATTTAAAAATATCTTTTTTGTTGTTATGAGAAAATGTATGCATAAATCGTTAACAGCATTCCATATCTATTCGTGGATGTTTAAAAAATTATTAAATTTATTATTATTTTCGCGGAAAATCAACAAATATTAAAAAAATTTTGAAGTAAATCCAAATTATCCTTTCCCAGAATCCGTACAAACCCTCAAAAACTAAATTAAAAAATATATGCGGAATCTAGACAATGCGTAGAAAAATATGATACCAAATTTATGGAGATTGGGTACATAAATTGCATATTATAGCAACAACAAAAGAGAAAAACTTATTGTTGGAAAATATTGTTGCAAATATTTTTTTGGTTTGATTCTAAAAATTCGAAAAAAATATTTGGGAGTTCTCCAACTATTTTGCTAAAATCACATAGAATAAAAAACTTAACTTAAAACTTCATCAAAAAATATGGTTTACAATCGCGAGAGTTTAACTGATTACTGTGATAACTTATATGTGTAGGAAATTAAGAGTAATATTGAAATTACAATCATTCAATTAACATTAAAATTAAAAAGCCCGTTATTCGCGAATTAGTTAAAGTCGGTTGATGCGCATTCGTTTTTGGATACAGCGAATCAATCTCTTTCAAAATTTATGCATATTTCGATGTTTCACTCAGGGGCCATTGTGTGCCGCCAGTTGCATCATACACTGCAAAAAACCTTAAAGTTGGTAAAAGTCGCGCAATGTGCATACGATTTTGATGCACATCCGGTTTCATCAGCGCCTATCAAAAATACGTCAAAATATAACAATTTTAATTAGATTCTTCAAGAACCGCGGATGTGCCTCCATATTCAATTTTTTGTGAAAGACCCATATTACTCGCGTATCTCTTTTCTTTTATGACACGCGTTTTCGCAAATATTATAATCGCCAGTAAAGGATTCCATTTATGTAAAAAATTTTAAAGAAAATCGCGGTTTAGTACGCGGATTTGTCAAAATATATTTTTGCTGATTTTCCGATTTTCAAGGTATCTATATCCGCGGTTTTAGTAGATGGACTCTATCGCGGAAGCCTTCATTAGAACCGTCGCGTAAAAAAACTAAATTCACGCGGGTTTCAAAGGAAATGGAATGACAGTTGTAAATTTTACACGCAAAAAATAGGTTTTTTAAGAAAATTCACGCATCAAATTTTGGCCATTCGACTCCAATTACTAGGATGCTGTAAGGAGCACACTCATGAGATATGCATCAAACGACGTAAAATCACGAGTTCTATAATCGTGTTAAGAGTTTGGAATATTATCTTCTTGCGCGTCCGGATTATTAAAAAAAAATTCAAAAAACCCCGAAATTCCGGCTTCAAAATGTCAGCATCAATTTTAGGTGGATGCAGTGGATATATCGAAAAATCATACACTACAATCTTGTTGCCCATGGAGTATTCTGTGATTCTTTCTTTGGGGATATGTCTATAAAATGTAAGGTTAAACCAAAAATCGTATGGGAACATAAAAAAACTTGTTGGCTTCAACCCATTTTTACTCATTTTTCTACATTGATGCCAACACAGCTTCCACGAAAATTAATTTTAATGGTCGACATTATGGGATCCCTCCTAAAACACTTCATTTTAAAGAATTGTAGTCATACTTTATAGAATATATTAACAGTTCGCGAATTCTGATAGGGTGAAACTCGGATTCATCGATTGCAAAACATTTTTGTTATTCGCCATATACTAAACTTTAAAATTGTCACAAAAGATAGTGGAGTAGGCCTATAGAGGAAACCACATTAAAAAAACGCGCCGAGTGCACTACCTCACAGGTGGTGTGGAAATGTGTTCATATCATGATTTGATTGACTCGTATCTCAAGAATAATAGATTTTATGTAGAATCTGTAAAGACCACAATTGTAGAGAATTTTCTATTCTACAACTTTTTCTTTAGTCACTTTTTAATCAAACCAAGCGTTTTCGAAGCAAATGAAAAACAACTGTCTCATGTCAATTTCCTCTTAGGTGCCGTAGTAATGTGTACATATTGTGTATTGATTGGCTTGTATCTTATGAACGGTGACTCATATGCGGACATCATGAGGAGCAAACTTATAGGAAATATTGTAATAAAAAACTTTTTCTTTAAACACTTTTTGGTAGGTTCTACCGTTTTCGAAATAAGTATAAAATAATCGCGACAGATCAACTAATACACAGGTGCCGTAAAATTACTTAAAGTTTCTATATTGCGTGACTCATATCTCAAGAAACGTAGGTTCTAGGTCAATGGTTCAAAGATCATTTTCATAGAAAATTTTGTAGTCTACAAATCTCTTCTTTGCATCGAAATGAAAAAACATA
This sequence comes from Musca autumnalis, assembly GCF_047663935.1. Classification (NCBI taxonomy): domain Eukaryota; kingdom Metazoa; phylum Arthropoda; class Insecta; order Diptera; family Muscidae; genus Musca; species Musca autumnalis. The sequence goes on along the minus strand of NW_027411977.1, from coordinate 178,336,881 downwards.
TAGTTTCTGAGTTATGACCAAAAAACCAAAAAAAGTCCCAAAATTTGACCTTTGACCCCGAATAACTTTTTTTGCACACATGGGATCGATGGGGACTTTTAGGACGTTGCTTCTAATGGCCAACCCTAGCTCTCCACCAAAATTCAGCTTTGTGGGAATTTTTGCTATTTCAATGTCTATTTTGACCGGACTAATATTTCAAACTCGTTTTCACAACTTCGATTTACAAACATACATTTCATAAATTGCTTATTTTTATAATTTATTACACTGTGCAGCAGAATTTTTTGGGGGTGGAAAATTTCTTTTGGAGATGAAAGCCCTTGATGAGTATACTAAGAACCCAAAAGGAAATTTTCGCCACAGGTCAAGTTTCTGAGATATCGCGTGATGATGTTTTCGATTTTTTCCCTATATGTCTTGGGAAAATAGCTCTATATCTCTGTTTGGCGTTATTGTAGCTTCGTTTCGAGGTGACATGTCTTCAGTCAAATCGATTGACGAATCTTTTTGTGGGACATTTCATTCTTCTAACTCAATGCCTTTCATGTCCTTTTCGCCCTTTATTTCTTGAACCGTAGTGAAAGTAACACAAGATGAGAGTTTTCAGCATCCAAATATTCTACAAAAATGTTGCTCAGAAGATTTTAGGTACGGTTCTCTTTGACAACTAATCGATTTTGTACCGTTTTCATTGTCATTATTAACATTTATTCGGACTTGGTTCAGAATTAAACTATGTTTTGTTTTTCTGTATATTCGTTATTGGTTATGTATATGTATGTAGACATAACAATTGGTTATTGCTTACGTAGACATCTGGGGTGCTTTTGAAATATTTTCCACAAATAGCTCTTGTAATGATGAACACGTTGTTAACAAATTTTCTTGGAGGATAGATCCGGTTATCTCAGTTTTTGAACCGGATATTCCGACATTAACCGATTTTTGATCCGGTTATAGAGTTGTCAATCAAATTAAATTAATTCGCTTATGAAAACTTTGCTAGTTGCAGTTCTAGAACAAAAAAACCGTTTTCTTGAAACGTTTTTAAGGAAAAATATCAGTACGCGCAAATATGGAGATAAAAGGCTGGGCGGTGAAAAATTCTGTCTATGTCACCTCGAAATGGAGCTACAATAACGCCAAACAGAGATTTAGAGCTATTTTCCCAAGTATTATAGGGAAAAAATCAAAAACTTCATCGTGCGATATCTCAGAAACTTGACCTATGGCGAAAATTTCCTTTTGGGTTCTTGGTATACTCATCAAGGGCTTTCATCTCCAAAAGAAATTTTCCACCCCCCAGACTTTGAGTTCCATTTTGTTTCACAGTGTTATTAAAAGAATTATTTTCGCAGCCGCATCGTGTATTTAGAAACAAAACAAGAACCACATGGAAATATGCGTGCATTTGCGTTTTGTCATTCTTCTTAAATAACACACACTTTTTTGTGCGTGAATAAATTTGCTGCAGTTCGTGTTTAATTTGAAGCACGTTCTGTCGCAACTCCAGTTTTTTCAATAATTTATCTTTGAAATTTAACATGTCGGATAATTTGTTTTTAATTACGCTCATCACAAAAAATAGTAAACAAAAACAATTGTGTTTTTTTATAAATTTCTGACAAAAAAATATAAAACTTGGAGCGATGAAGGGTCCAAACTCCCTAAAAATCATTTTGTTGAACAGTGTATACAAAGTACTATAAGCAATAATCCTGTCGACACGTTGTAGCACTGAAGACAAAGAAGTACATAGATGAAAGAGCTGGCTTTGAAGTTGTCTCGATTAAGCGTACACCTCACGGATACGTATCGAGCAGTCAGCCAGTGAGTGGAATGGCGGACTTCGTTGTGCCTTCTTTTAATCGCATCAAAAAATCCTTCAAAACAGAGAAAATTAATCAATCAATACTCACAAAATAATGTAAAAACCAAAAGCGATATTGCAAACATTTATTTGCCTGTATGAGTTGTTGTTTCTTTCCAGTAATTTTGCCAATCAGAACAAATGCTTTAAAAGAAAAAAAAAACTATGATATCTTTCAAGATCCAAGTGAGTGTGTTTGTATAGGGTTTTGGGGATTAAATTAAATATTGCACTATAAGAAGTTCCATAAAAATATTCTGTCTGATTACAAAAAATACCTTCATAAGTTTTCATTCTTGACAAGTCTGATATTCTAGTTAAAAATACATTTAATATGATCCAGAATAAAATTTTGTGATCGGACCAGGTTTTATAAAAAAAAAACAAAACAATGATTTGTTCCAGTTTCTTATTGCTGCGAATAGTAGTAACTCATAATCCAGAAACTATTATCTCGAATGTGTGTGCGTGTGTGTTTTAAAGCTTTGTAGTCGTTTAATGCTGTTTTTATAGACATTTAGCTGTTTATCTTGAACCGAACATAGAATTTGTTATTTATAGCTTCAGAGCTTAGCTTTATTGCGCATTCAATGTTGCACAGTTTGTTAAGATATTATTTTCTTGCACATTTCTAGGCACACATGCAACCCATACGAGGGAATATTTAATTCTGTAATATTGGGTGACCGTTTCGATATAATTTGAAACGCATACAAAAGAACGAAAAATCTTTAAAATATATATAAGATTCAAGTGTGTGTGAGTGTCCATATGTGATTTATCTGGAAAGCTGGCAAGAGTTTCTGTGGTTTTACTTCCTCGATTTAAGGATAATTAGACAATATTTAAAATAAAACACATAATACATCTTTGTATGTAAAAATAATGGTCTAGGTTTAATTACATCTTTAGTTACGACCCAATCAACCCACTAGCCCATTGTTTTAGCAAGGCTCCCGAAGTAAGTTTGCCCACCTTCTGCATTACTAATAGTCACCGTGGTCAGGGATAGTAGATACAATCTTACATATAATTTATTTTATTTTTTTTTTAATATTTCAAAGTGGTTTGTGCGTGACCGTTTTTCAATATTTAAATTGAATAAACTTTAGTATAGTTATTTATGGTTAAAAGTTCAATCAAACATGCAACAGGAAAAAATTAGAAAGTCTCTCTATTATAAAACGTGGACTACTGGGAATCCTAAATGTCAAATTAAAGCTAATTTCCTGATAAAACGTCCATAGTTTGTAGTTGGGGAACCCCAATTACACAATTTTCGGCGAAGAAGTTTTTATACCCTCATTTAGGCTAACGAGGGTATATACACTTTCATACGGGCTAAATGTGCCTCATCGAAATAACGGCTTAAGACCCCAAGTATGTTTGGACGAAATGTCTTTCAGACAATTTGAAGTTGACTTAGCCATGTCCGTCCGTCTGTCTGGCTGGCTGGCTGGAGCGCACGATAACTCTCGAATGGATTAACCGATTCGGTCCAAAATCTGGCTTTCGTAATATTTTGTCAAACTTAGTTTAAGTTCGAAGATGGGTTATATCGGTCCACTCATTCCGTTACTTCCCCCACAAATGTTCGGAAAATTTGTGCGCACGATAACTCTTAAAGGAAGTAACCGATTTGGTCCATACTTTGCACAACTTAAAAATTTCTACTTGTATTCACTGCCCACCATATCATCAGGGGGCAAATCCATACTTCCTGAGAAAATAGCCTGAAAGGTACAAAAAGCCCTATGACACCGTGTGTAGTGGTTGGGGCGCATTATAACTCTCGAACGGATCTGCCGATTCGGTCCACAATTTGGTCTTCGTAATATTTTGTGCAAATTTAGTTTAGTTCGAAGATTAGCCATATCGGGCCACTCCTTCAGATATCTCCCATACAAAAGTTCAAAAATGTTCGAAAAGATTTTGCGCACTATAACTCTTGATGGGAGTGACCGATTTGGTCCATACTTTACACATCCTAAAATATCTACCAGATATAGATCAGGTTCGAGTATGGACTATATTTGTCAACTCCTTCGGGTACCTGCCACACAAAATTTTGCATAAATTCACTTTAAGTCCTGCTCTCGAATCACGTTGATGTTTGTTGAAACAACTTGCATTCGCTGCCTCAATTACGGCAGTAGACGTTTTTTCAGGGGCAAGTCCATACCTTTTAAGAAAACAGCCCGAAAGTTATAAAAACCCCCTATGGCACCATATGTAGTGGCTGGAGGGCTCGAACCGAATACTGCGTTCGTCCAGACTTTGGATATTGTAATATTTCTTCGAATATTAGATGAAATTCGAAGGTGGTGCTTATAGGTCCACTCCTTCCGGTACCTCCCCCAATCTTTGTGGTACCATCCACACAAATGTTCAACAGTTTTGTGTGGTTCGGCAAACTGACTCTTTTCTCCATTCTCTAATACCGCATCTTTCTGAGGTTAACCAATCCAACGCCGCAGTCGATTGAACTCAGCCATAATGAAAGTAAAAAATGTGCATATTCGAATACTAAGAAATTAGGTGAATATTAAAGTGACACTATTTTCACGAAAATGTATATTTTTAAATTTTTATTGTTTTTACATAGTCTCCGAATAAGATAAGATTGTTTTCGCATCTTTACTCTTTAATAGTTGTGCTACATCTCCTCTTTCATTTATTTTTTATATGACAATTTTTAAGATAACTCAAATTTGAAAATTAAAAAAGTCTACTTCACCGTCGTTTCCTGATGTTTTATGCGCTTATAAAATATAAAAAGATTTTGTTTTCAGCGTTCGCCAGAACTTCATATTTTATTTGTTTTCTAGCGTATTAATCATAAAAATATAAACTTTTGATTTTTGTTTACTCCATTTAGACAAAATTACGATATTTTTCTCATGTAGAATATGAATAATGAAACCAGTTGTAATTTTAACGTTTTACATAAAAAAGTAAACTGTAACTGCCATATATATGTAATATATGTAATTGTTCCACAAACATCCCATAAGGGACAAGGGAGACTTCTCTCATATCAATGAGTGCACCCCGATTCATATTAGCTCAATGATATGGGACCTACAGTTTATCGCCGAGTCCGAACGGCGTGTCTTACACACCACTTTTGTATATTTGCATATAATCAGCAAAAAATCAATTTTACTCAGATAAAATAATGGCGTATGTAAGGAAATAAATACACTTACGAAGAACTGTTAGTATTATTCAAAAAATAAACAGTCATTTATTGATTATTGAATTTTCTGAATTGCATAAATAGTTTTAATATTTATGTATTTAAAATACAATCATAATAAATATTCTTTAGTTTAAATTTTAACCTATATCTACAAATCAGCATTATGAGGAGTTAACTATGAAATATGCTGAAACACATATTGCTCATTTACTCAAAGAGTGGCGTAACTCAAAAAATGGGGTTTCTGAGTTAGCAATTTCTATTTTTTCTACGACTTCTACTTTATCTTGCGTCAAATTTGTGTAATAATCTTTTTAAGTTGGGAAGTCAAATTTCAATCGCCAACTTAAAACGCACTTTTCTCGAAACTCGATTTTTTGAAATGTGTCACTCTTTGAGTAAATGAGCGATATGTATGTATGTTTATTGGAATATGTCGTAACTAAATCGATTTGAACAAAAATCCTACTATTTTTGTGTTGTTTAAAAATGTGGAAGCTATATCCGCATCTGAACCGATTTGATCTAAATCCTATCAAAATAGTCCCAGTGAAGATTTTATCACATATAATCGTTATATGAGGTATATTGTGGATTTTGTGCAGCTTTAACAAAATGTGGAATTGAAATATATACATATGTATATGGGGAAATCTGAACCGATTTGGACCAAATTAGGCATACTTTGTTTTCAGCTAATTTTTGATGTATTCATCAAGATTTGGCTTCTATGGAATGTATATAGCTTTTGGTGCAAGATTTATCTAAACTCGGATGCCAATATATATTGGAGCTACATATATCCAAATCTGAACAAAATTTCACTATTTTCTGTAGAATTGGTCTTTAGGCCGTAAATATGATGTGTGTCAAATTTTATGTCAGTCGGACTACATGTGAGCTTTTTAGGAGTTTTAATCAACTTTTGACATACATTTTCCCTATGTGTCGTCTGTGCTGGGAAGGTTAAATTTCAGAAAGGTGAAGGTTAAACAGTTCCGGAGACATCATCCTGCCTTAGGGGTTTCCCTGTTACACTCTACGTGTCTTAGACTTTTTCTTTCTGAATTCCGCAAACTACTGACATACATATGCATAGTTCATTATCCAACACTTCAAACACGGCACGAGCGAAGTCTTCTGCACGAACAGCTTGGCATGGATGACGGTATTTAAGGTTTAAGGTTTGGTGGTACATTTTCCGGAATCGATGCTGAATTGGGCAACTGGGAATCTGCTTTTCATCATGGAGTGGCGTAGTGCCCCTATGATCTTCGCTGCTAGCGACCGGTGGGAGATCAGCCTGGACGATTCGCGAGACCAACCTTCCATCATTCTAGGCTTTTGGTGCAATATGGCTGACTAACGATAAATTGAGAATACACAACTCGGGGTTCATCTAGTGGCTTAATCATTTCCACTGAGATTCCGTGTGCAGCATCACTCATCGTAAATTGTTGTGATACCTCCTCGGTTGAGAGGTCTCTTATGCGGCATAGCACGCTCCTCTTTGCCCTATCACTGTCGCAGTGTTTTATAAATTGTTGGTTAAAGTAACCCGAGATCCTCTTCGGATCTGTCTTGACCCACCGTTGAATGTAAATACTGTTCTATCACAGATTCGAAAGTAATTTAACCGTTGTCCACAATTTACTAAATCGTGTACCAATGTTGCCGTGCTTCAGTTGCTATAGCCACTTTTAACGCTTATGTTTGCCTACTAGCTGTTAACTACAAGAGTAATGGTCTGAGTACATAAGCAGCCTCGTCGCCTGGCTTTCTTGCCTTGCTTCATTTCTGACATAATAAAAATAAAAGAATAATGGAGGCTGAGCCAATTTCGAACTATGTTGCCCTTTTCTTCTTTATTTTTTTATTTTTATTATGTCAGCAATGAACCACCACTGTCTATCGAATTAATTTTCAAACCCTGATTCGCCAAAATTCCACAAAATATATACATAGCTTATTTCCACCAGGAGGACATCCCTATACATCACCTGAAAATCACATGAAAATCGGTTCAGAAGTTTTGGAGATATAACATATTTAAAAAAGGCATGGTCGGGCATTTAGGTCCCAAATAAGGACCTAGGGTGGGGGATACAACCACCATTGCAAATTCATTATCAAACCCGATACGTTAGCAAGATTTACAAATATAGTAGTAGAGGCTCCCGGACCCTCCAAAATTCAGCAAAATATATTGCCTATTTTCACCAGGGATCATCTCTGTACATTCTCTGAAATTTTCGGGAAAATCGGTTCAGTAGTTTCAGAGATATAACATATTTAAAAAGTGGGCGTGGTCGGATCTCTAGACCCCAAATAAGTACTTAGGGTCGGAGATTCAATTACCGTTGCCTCGCAAATTAATTTTCTGATCGATACGTACTTAAGTTTTGCAAACATAGCGTTTTTAAAAAATAGGGCCTAGGGGAGGTTCCCCTCCCCTCCGCAATTTAACAAAATATGCAGCCTTTTTTCACCAGGTGACATCACGGTACATTCTCTGAAATTTTTAAGCAGTTTTGGATATATACATATTTAAAAAAAGTTGACGTGATCGGGGCTTTTGGCTCCAAGTGAGTACCTAGGGTCGGAGACACGGGTCCTACCTGTACATTCTCAGAAATTTTCAGGAAAATCGGTTCAGTAGTTTTCGATATATAACATATTTGGGGAGGTACCCCGCCCCGCAGTTTAGGAATAAAGCCACCTCTCGTCAAACAAAAATAACACTGTACAAAACACTGATACTACCCGTGCTAATGTATGGTTCCGAAGCATGGGTACTTGCTCAAGCAGATAAGGCAGTGCTTTGTGTGTTTGAGAGAAAAATTCTTCGAAAGATCTACGGGCCAATCTGTGTTGACGGCGAATATCGGCGTCGTATGAACATCGAGCTGTATCAACTATACAATGACATCAATATAGTTGAACGAATCGAGATACAACGATTGCGATGGCTAGGCCATGTTATAAGAATGAGTGATGATGAACCCGCTAAAAAGGCGTATAAATACGGGCCGCATGGAGGTTCTCGCAGATCTGGAAGGCCAAAGCTTCGCTGGAGCGAACAAGTGAAACGAGATATCACAAAGCTACATATCCCAGATTGGGAAAATACAGCAGCAAACAGAGAGGATTGGAGATTTTTTCTTAGTTCGGCTTATGGAACAAATGTTCTGTAAAAGGCCAGCTATGTATGTATGTATGTATGTACCCCGCCCCATCCGAAATTGAACAAAATATATAATCTATTTTCACCACTGGTGTTCCCTGTACATTCTCTGAAATTTTCAGGAAAAATAGGTTCAGCCGTTTTTGAGTCTATACGGAACCTTTGTATGTTCCGTTTGTATGTACACACATTGTCATTTTATATATAAGATAGCATATTTAAATCCCTGTATATTCCCTGACAATTTCAGGAAAATCAGTTCAGTAGTTTTTGTTGAAAAGATTAAAATTGAAAAAAGTGGGCGTGGTAAAATTTATAGTCAATAGTAGGCCCAAGGTTATTCATTCGTGCCACAGGAAATAATTTTTTGAGAATTTTTTTTTTTCACTTCGCAGCATTTATTAAAAAAAATCAAAGTGGTTTGTGCGTGACCTTTTTTTATACCTTCCACCATAGTATGGAGGGTATATTAAGTTTGTTTTTATACCCTCCACCATAGGATGGGGGTATATTAAGTTTGTCACTACGTTTGTAACTACTCGAAATAATCATTGTAGACCCCCACAAAGTATATATATTCTTGATCAGCGTGCAATTCTACATCGATATAGCCATGTCCGTCCGTCTGTCCGTCTGTGGAAATCACTCTAGCGTCCGAACGGATTGACGTAGGTTGATGAAATTTTGGGAAAATATGTTATATTTACGTAGGACTTTTGGTATTGAAAACAGGCTATGTAGGTCCACGCTTTCGTATAGCCCCCATACAAAATGACGCGTGACGCGTCGTCGTTTTAAGGAATTTTTAAGATATTTGGCCCATTTTACCACCGAATTGGCTGTAATTTGGTACTTTGTGTCTCCAGAGGCCAAAAAATATTCCTACCAAAGTTGGGTTATATAGGTTCACGTTTTGGTATAGCCCCTATATAAGGCCCCATATAAAGTACGCGTCATTTTAATATATTTTGAATGTATTAGACCCATTTGACCACAGAATTGGTTGTAATTTGGTATTTTGTGTCTTCAGAGGCCAGAAAACATTCCTACCAAAGTTGGGTTATATAGGTCCACGTTTTGGTATAGCCCCCACATAAGGCCCCTTATAAAGTACGCGTCATTTTAATATATTTTAAATGTATTAGACCCATTTGACCAAAGAATCGGTTGTAACTTTGTATTTTGTGTTTCCAGAGGCTAAGAAACATTTCTACCATAAAATGTTTATATAGGTCCACGTATTGATATAGCCCCCATAATACAGTATCTCCCGATTTTCGATATTTTGAACGTTTTAGCCTCATTATCACACCGAGATGGCTGAAATTTGGTATTTAGTCTTCTTTAGACGTATAAAACTTTCCCCCAGAAATTTGTAGGTATAGGTTCACGCCATCATATAGCCCCCATAGAACGGTACCTTCCGAATTTCTGTATTTTGAAGGTTGTGGCCACATTAATCCACCGAAATGGCTGAAATTTGTGGTGGAGGGTATAAAAAGTTCGGCCCGACCGAACTTAACGCTTTTGTTACTTGTTCTGTTTGTAACGCATTGAAATAATCAGTTGCGACCCTATAAAGTATATATATTCTTGATCAGGGTCTGTGATAATCACTCTAGCATTCACAAAATTGTGAAATTGTGTGAGATGAAATTGTGGGAATATGCGTCTTTTCTTTGCAGGCAGGTCAAGTTCGATGATGGGCTATATCGGTCCTCGTTTTCGTATAGCCCCCATATAACGGTACCGCCCGATTTCAGGTATTATGACGTTTGTAGGCAAATAGCTGTAATTTAACATTTGAGGTTCTCAGTGGCCACGAAACTTCTCCACTTTTGCATAGCCCCTATATAACGGTACCTCCCGACTTTCGGTATTTTGAGGATTTTATCTACAATTTTTAACCGAACTAGCTGTAATTTGACATTAAAGGTTCTCAGTGATCACGCAACTTCTCCACCAAACATAGGTCCATGTTTTTATGTAACCCCCATATAACGGTACCTCCCGATTTTCCGTATTTTGAGGATTTTTTCTACAATTTTTATCCGAACTATCTGTAATTTAACATTTGACAAAAATCGTCAATATAGGTCTATGTTTTGGTACGAACTGGCTGTAAGTTGACATTTCAGGTTCTCAGTGGTCATGAAACTTCTTTACTAAATATTAGTCAACATAGGTCCATATTTTAGTATATCTCCCATATAACGGTACCTCCCGTATTTCGGTAGTTTGGGGGTTTTAGCTACAATTTTTAACCGAACTAGCGGTAATTGGTAATTTGAAGTTCTCTGTGGTCAGGAAAATTCTCCACTAAAAATCGAAGTAGTGGTATCTTTAGACAAGTCGTTCGGACTCGGCGATAAACAGTAGGTTCCATATCATTGAGCTAATATGAATCGGGGTGCACTCATTGATATAAGAGAAGTCTCCCTTGTCCCGTATGGGAAGTTTGTGGAACAATTATAAGCTAAGAACGGTGTGCAGCATCATATACCGCGCCGAGAGAGAAGGAAGGTTCAACTGAAGGCTTCACCTGGATGTTTAAAAATAATCAACACTCTATCCCAAATCTCAGAAAATTGGCTTTTCTTTTTGAAAACTATACTTAACAGTAAGTATTCATCACGAGTGCCTAGGAAAAAGCAAAATATAGAGAAGCGATTCAGATTTGCTACAGAGAACATTTCACCCCCTCTGGAGTACTGGGGTGACGTTTTATTTTCCGATGAGACGAATATTATGATACTATCACGATGGGCCTAAAAATGTATGGCGAAAATTTCACACAGCCCTGGAAAACAAAATTTTAATACATGCCGTAATATTCGGAAAACTGTCAGTTATGGTATAGGGTTGTATATCAAGCAGAGGATTTTGGAGGAAACAATGACAAAGGAGGTTTATTTGAATGTTTAAAAAAATGATTTAACCAACAGCGTCAAGAAATTTGGGGCTTTTAATCCCGATAATTCAAATAAATTACAATATAAATACTAGCAAGACAAGGACCCTAAACATAAACATTATTTATAAAAGACTTGGTTATTATACAACAGCACCAAAGTTATCGACACCCCTGTCCAAAGTCCAGAGATTAACCCCATCAGTTGGAAACAATGCCATTCAAATATGACATTTCGACAATTATTTACCCGTGGTGGGCAAACGAAATATAAAAACCAATTTTTCGAGAAATACCTTGTAAGACTGCAAATCAGTGAATTTTGCAAACATTTAGTTGACAGTAAACGAAATGAGTTGTTTTCTTTTTTATTAATTTTAGGAACGTTTTTAGTGAAATGTAGCTACTTTTTATTTTATTTTATTTTATTTATGAACATGTGTAAGAGTTAAACATTAATAATGTTATTTATTAAAGCCAATAAAACGTTGTTTTATTTAAACATTTTTAATACATAATTTTCTTTTTGCAATTATTTAGTTTACTAACTGTTAATAAGGTTTTTGGATCAAATGAAAAAAATTTGTAGAAGTACCAAAAAAAAAATCTTTTTTGTGTCGCCCTTATGAATATGCATGCGTTTACACAACCCCTAATATCCGTAAATTATAAAACAAAAGTTCGCATGTTCACTTCCTGAGGGAAAAAATAAAAATTCTAAAAATAAAAAAAATAATAAAAATTCTAAATATAAAACTGATTTTCAGCTTATTTGACGACTTTTAGTGGCCATAAAATATGTAATTGCTGCCTGTGTTATGCCACTGTTACTATAATAGGTTAGTAGGTTGATTTGTAAGTAGTTCAATATCAACCTTTTGTTTGGTAGTGAGAGTTGTATGGACATTTCATAATTTTGTAGCATTTTGGAATTGACTTGACCATTGTTTTTTGCGTAGTCGTGAGGTATTTGTCCAATCTTTTCTAAATATCCATTTTCAGGACCTATCATTTGGAAACTGCTAGAATTTTTATATATTTTCTTAGAAATTAATAAAATTGTTTTTCGAGATTATTTGCAACTAAATTACATGTTGCTTTGTTTCGAAAGTGTATGAACAATAATTTTATAGTGGCGTTTAATGCCGTCCAACTTTCGCTAGTAGAAGGGTGTATCTACATAAGTTAATAGGTATGTATAAATTCTAAATTCAATATCTATTTTTCCATCACTGTGCTTGTTTCGTACCCCTGCTAATCTTTCACACAATTGCCAAATTCAATACGAGTTGTTTTGAAAAATTAAAACTATCTAAACTAACATATGCCCATAGTTTCAAAATGTGTTTTTTTTTTTGCTTTCAAAACAAACTACCGCAACCAAAAAAAAAACATAGGCAAAAACATCAAAACAAGCCCATCTTCGACTTTCAGTTTAATTAAAATGCGAATATCGTCGCATTGCGATATGGAATATGGTCACCCCAAATTTGCACAATACATATTTTTTCCTCTTTTATTTTTTTGTTTTCGTATAAATTTTCATTGTTGCTGTTGCTTTTGTTGTTTTCTGTTCTGTTCAGCGTTTGTTGTTTTTTTTCTCTCAAACCTTATATAGCAAAACTATAAGAAAAAAATTGTTTACAACTTTTGTGGCAAAGATTGTGGTTAAATAAAACAACAGAAGCAGCAGCGGTTTAGCAGCTACGGCAGCACCAACAACGAGCACAGCTAATACAAAACAACTATTAAAGAAGGCTGCAGCAAAAATCAAAACAACCTAAAGCCGGTTTTCATTTTAGATGGTGTTAAATTTAAGCATAGCCGGCCGGTCGTCGTCCAATCAAAAGACCAACAAATCTAAAAACATAATGTCGCACAGTGGTTTAAAGTGGAGTAAAATAAAACATTGTATTGTATAAATAAAACATTGTATTGTTTACATAAATTTGGTTCGGCCGAATTTATTATACCCTTCACCTTATAATATACTGTCCTAAATTATATAGTTTCCTTTCTTGTCCAAAATTTTAGGTAAAAAATTGTTTACCCTGAATCTTTAAACTAACGAGAGTATATACACAAAATGTGTCTCATCGATACTTTGCACATCGTAAAATTTCTACCAGCAATAGATGCAGCTCTATTATGGTTCCAATAATCTACCGGTCTACTCCTTCGGGTACCCCTCACACAAAAGAAAAGTTCAGTTTAAGACCTGCTTTCGAATCGCTTTGATTTCTTCCAACATATTGCCCTAGACGCCCTTACAAGTTTTTTCAGGAGCAAGTCCATACTTCCTGTGAAAATGGCCACAAATCAGTAAAAACACTACCCACCGTATTAGTGGCTGGTGCGCACGACAACCATCTTCGACTATTATCTTAAACTGGTAGGAAAATGTTAGATAATGTTTGAAGATGGTGCTCATCGGTCCACTCCATCCGGTATCTCCATCACAAAAGTTCAAAGTTTTTGTCTAAATTAGAACTCGTGATATCTCCTAAACCGAGCAAACGATTTAGTCTGAACTTTGGAACTGATAATATTTTGCCAAAAATTAGTTTAAGTTTACTTCTTAGTGTTCAGTTTAAGACCTGCTTTCGAATCGCTTTGATTTCTTCCAACATATTGCCCTAGACGCCCTTACAAGTTTTTTCAGGAGCAAGTCCATCCTTCCTGTGAAAATGGCCACAAATCAGTAAAAACACTACCCACCGTATTAGTGGCTGGTGCGCACGACAACCATCTTCGAACATTATCTAAAATTGGTAGGAAAATGTTAGATAATGATCGAAGATGGTGCTCATCGGTCCACTCCATCCGGTATTACCTTCACAAAAGTTCAAAGTTTTTTTCTAAAATAGAACTCGTGATATCTCCTAAACCGAGCAAATGATTTAGTCCGAACTTTGGAACTCATAATATTTTGCCAAAAATTAGTTTAAGTTTACTTCTTAGTGTACCTCCCTCACAAAAATACAATATTTTTGTTTAAATGCCGTTTAAGGTCTGTTCGAGAATCCTTTAGAAAATTTTACAGGAGGTACCGCTCGCGGTCCTATTCACGGCTATATTATGTTTTTCGGGGGCAAGTCCATGCTTCCTGATATGATGGCCCGAAGATCTGTCACCAACCGAAATGACTGGTTGAGCGACATATCGTCGGTTTCATGCTTAAGTGTTCCATACGCCATTTTCCCGTTTTGAGATAATCGCATTTTAATGTTTTCGGCACATCTGTTTTGGTCTGACTGAAGAAAATGTTTATATTTTTGACTAGATTTATTTGTAAAAGTATACAGAACATCTTTGCCAATATTTAGATGAATATCTGTTGGAATATAAAAGTTATAGAAAATTGTTTAAAAATAGGATTTTTGTCATGACACAAATGCAAAATTTTGTAAATCACATGGAACAAAGCGACAAAAAAATTTTCCCATCTTTGCCTCCATAAATTCAAACATTCTAAATGGAAAATTAAAGTTCTGATTTTTGGAATATGTTTTTAAATTTGTAAGTTATTCAAATATTAACTTCATAGCGTTCGTCCCGGAACGTGGATATCTCGAAAATAAGAGCAGATAGGAAAAAGCCGGACAAAAATTCAGAAAGAGCATACGCGAAAACCCTAGAAACCACCTATATCTCAAAAAGTCAAAAATGGCGTATGGAACACTTAATCATGACACCGACGATATATCGAAATGAATGACTCCTAAAATTATATCTGCTTCTAAAATGCCTAAAATAGGCCAGAAAATGCCTTCAAGTGGGCGTTACCTTTAAATGGGGGCTATATCAAAGTGTGGATCCATGTATGCCGACAATTTTTGGTAGAGAGGTTTTATGACCATTCTGGACCACAAAAGCCAAATAACATGTACTTCGGTTAAAACATTTTAGCTAAAATCCTCAAAATACCTAAAATTAGGAGGTACCGTTATATGGGGGCTATAACCAAGACATTAATATATGTTGACAAATTTTGGTCGAGATGTTTATAGACCACTGGGAACCTCAAACGCCAAGTTACCCGTAGTTCGATCTAAACATGTAACTAAAATCCTAAAGATACATAAAATCGGGAGATACCGTTATATGGTACCAAAACATGCAACTATATTCACAATGTTTGGTGGAGAAGTTACGTTACTGCTGGAAACCTCAAATGTCATGTTTCGGGTAGTTTAGCCAACATGTTACTAGAATCCTCAAAATACCGAAAATCGGGAGGTAACTCAACAAGTGACGCATTTTGGGTACCCATAAAAATATTTTTTTACATAAAACACTGTGCTTGCCGTTCGACGTTCGCTGAACATAAACATTGTATATGTAAGTATGTAGTTTGTGTGCTTATTTATGTATTCTTCTATGAGTTCGTTCAAGTTTGGAACAAACAACATCCAAAAGAGGGTCTTGGGGTCTTGTGTTGCTGTTGTTCTGGTTTACTTAGGCCATGAACAACAGAAACAACAACAACATTGAGACCGACCAAAGTGACAGCAGGGTTTAGGCTGGCTGATATTGAAGAAGGGATCGTCGGGTAATGTTTGTGGAATACACAAAATAACAACATCCAAATACGTCGTGTCTGTCCATAAGGTAGAAAAGAGCAAAACAACAGCACCACACCAATTTAAGCAACAACAGCTACAACGAATCTTAAGTTGAATTTTTCCCTATTCTTCCATTACCTTGTCATTTGTTTACATGTATTTTGTGCTGTTTTTTACTTTTCTAGTTGTTGTTGTTATTTTTGTTTTTCATTTCTACATGATCGCTTATAATTTATAAGATCGAAAGCCATTTGTGGCAGCTTCCATTACACTATTGTTGTAGTAGGTAATATAAGAAAAGGGTAACCTACAATTTAGGTTTTTATTTTTAGGCACTGCACGATGGGGCCAATGACAGGTTTTCGAGGCAACAAATCACTGGGGCAAGCTAGACCTTCCAAATTTTGTACAGATGTTTATAATGGGCTTAGAAACTAATATGCCAAATTTGGTTCATATCGGTTCATATATACATATAGCTGCCGTATATATGTTCGCCCGATTTCAAGCAATTGATGGACCAAACACGCAAATTCTGCCCAATTTTTATGCGATTTGGAAAATACCACGGAATTAGGACTACAAATAAGTTTGCCAAGTGTTATTGAAATCGGTTCAGATTTTGATATTGCTCCCATATATATTTTCGCCCGATTTTAGGTATTTGGTGCACCAATCCCGCTATGTATGTCCAATCTTGATGAAATTTGAAATGTGTGACGGATTTTGGTCTAGAAACATTTTTGGCAAATCATATTGAAATCGGTTCAGAATTGGATATAGCTCCCATATATATGTTCGCCCGATTTCAGGAAAATGATTGACCAAGCATGCAAATTCCATCAAATTACAATAAAATTTGGAAAATGTTACGGAATTCGGACTACAAATAAGTTTGTCAAGTTATATTGAAATCGGTTCAGATATAGAAATAGCTCCCCTATATACATATGTTCAAATTTCATGGTTTTGTCTGTGGTTTGTTATAAGTTAATAAAAAAAGGTTCCAAATTTAGTAAAAATCAGCTAAGATTCCGCCACAAAAGCCAAAGTTTGCAATATCTTTGAAATTATTATTATATACGTTTATTCAATTTTTCCGAAATCCAATTGGTAACATTAATGGATTTCCGATTATTCGCCAACCAAAACATAAGCATGTCCATATTTTTAAGTATTACGACATCTGAAATCAGATTTTTATGAAAAGGCGCAGATAGGCGCAGCTAATTTTTTCACAAAATGATAGTACACATTATTACCTTTCACCACATATATATAACATCCTAGATCTACCTAGATCTCAAAAGTTATACTCCAGAGAACACATGGATAACAAAGCAAAATACTCCAAAAAAGACATAACATCTTAACTCAAAAATACATTTACCACATATAAAATTTTTATTATTTGTTAAAACTATCTTATTTTACATACCCATTGAAGAGCTTTCCATGTTTAAAAAATATAAAAATGTTGAAATGTTCTTTTTGGCGCCTAAAATGCTTTCACTACTTATTTATAATGAATGTCGGAAAATTATGCATAAGAAAATATGTCACCATTGCCAGATCAGTATGTCGCTATGTGATGTTACCAGATTGATTTATTTTTTTATTTTTAGTGATTCAGAGTGTTGGCAATCGAAATCCGTTATTATTTTTTTCAAATTGTTCACTTCAAAAATTGACTTTTTGCCTCGAAAACCTGCTATTGGCCCCATCGTGCACTGTTAGGCTTGTAGAGGGAACAAGACAGACAAACTTAATAACATGGCAATCAATTTAAGCGATAAATAGGATAATTTCACGAATAAATCATTTAAGTATCTGTCTAGTGCTTCATCAATTCCAATCTCGTTCGAAATTAAGATTTGCTTGAAGCAAGTTAAATTAAACCAGTTTTTTCACATAAAGCATGCAGTGCTGATGGGTAACACAGTAGGGTTTTAAGCAGTCAACAACCGTATTTTAATAAGATATGGACTTTTCCTAACATGTTAAAAAACAAATCTTTATAAATAAAAATCAAATGTCATTCGTTGGTCATTGCATCAGTTGTGAACGGCTGGACCGATATTCATAATTTTTTTTTAAATGCTCGTCGTAGTCCAACTTAGGTTTTTAAGGGAAGACCACGCCCACTTTTTTAAATATGTTATATGGTAAAAACCAAAAATATTTTACAATCGATGAATCCGAGTTTTACCCATTCAGAATTCGCGAACTGTTAACATATTCTATATAGTATGACTGAAATTCTTTTAAATTATGTTTTTTAGGAGGGATCCCATAATGTCGACCATTAAAATTAATTTACGTGAGTAGTGTTGGCATCAATGTAAAAAAATTAGTAAAAATGGGTTGAAGCCAACAAAATTTTTATGTTCCCTACCGATTTCTGGCTTAACCTTACATTTTATAGACCTATGCCCAAGGAAAGAATGTCGGAATACTCTATGGGCAACATGATACTAGTGCATGATTTTTCGATATATCCACTGCATCCACCTAAAATGATGCTGACATTTTGAAGCCGGAACTTCGGGGTTTTTGAATTTTTTTAATAATACGGACGCGCAACAAGATAATATTTCAAACTCATAATAGGATTATGGAACTCGTGATTTTACGTCGTTTAATGAATATCACATGAGTGCGCTCTTACATTATCCTATGAATTGGAGTCTAAAGGCCAAAATTTGATGCGTGGATTTTGTTAAAAAAAAAAACTATTTTTTGCATTTAAAATTTACAAGTATCATTCAATTCCCTTTAAGCCCCGCGCGAATTTAGTTTTTTTACGCGACGGATCTAATGAGCCCTTCCGCGATCGAATTAGTCCACCAAAACCGCTGATATAGATACATATATATATATTGATTTGAAACCAGAATTTTTTCCATTACCTCTATACCAAAAATCGTAGATGTGCTCGCAAAAATTTTTTGAATTTTTTCAAATGTAATTGTAAAGGAAATTTGGTTTTAACCATATTTGCCCCCTGGCGAAAAACTAGGTTTGATAATTAATGGTGGTTGTGTCTTCCACCTTAGGTACTTATATGGGGCCTAAAGACCTGACCAAGCCTACTATTTAAATATGTAATATCTACTAAGCGACTTATTTTGTTGAATTTCGGAGTGGGTGGAAAATCTCCCTTATACCCCATTTTTAAAAACGCAAAATTTGCATTTGTATCGGATAGAAAACCACGACCACTTTTTTTAAATATGTTATATCTTCAAAACTAATGAATGAATTTTCGTGAAATTTGTCCCATATTGAAAATAGAAAATACCCAGCAAAATAAATTGGAAGTAGTGCAATGTGGACTAGTTCTGTCACGGCATGTTTTGATGCAGTTCAACCGGAGTCGTGAAAAAGGCACTCCAGTCCTCACATTTTAACCGCATTTGGATGCAATCCAAAGAATCACATCCACTTGTCACATTTTAACAACATCCGGATGCAGTCCAAACGGAGTCGTGAAAAAGGCACTCCGTTCGCTACATATTATTAGCAGTTGTTTGAGATCCCTATATGTACATAAATCAGTTTGTACATCTCTACAGGCAGCGGCATACATTTTATAATAAGAGATAAGCGTGTTAACATTTTCAAACATTTGTTAATACAAACTAAATAATATTTCATTTGTGAACATTTTTCCGGTAACTCAAGAGAAGAAAATATCCGAATGGAGTGCTGTTGGAGTACATGTCGAAATCTTAACTGGTGATGGGAAGACAACTCATTTAGCAAATTAAGCAAAAACAGTTCAGTTTGGAACAAATGGAGAGCGGAAGAAAAACATTTATCGGTCAATTTCACGTATTTGATGCACCGAACACGCCATCTATGTCCAATTTCAATGAGAGGGTAAGAGTAATTTCACTGAAATTTTGACATAAAAGTAAAAAAAATATAAAATAAAATGGTCTGATTGTTTCATACGAATATTGCAACAAAGAAAAATTGCAGAACAAATCAAAGCGTGTACACTAGTTTCTTGAAATTATGTGTTTTTCTAAAAAAATGCAAAATGTCAAAATTTATTAAAATTACTCTAATGAGGGATTAATGGAATTGGATCCAGAAAAAAAGTTGCCAAATTTTGTTGAAATCTGTTCAGATTTTGATAAAGCTCATATATATTTTTGCCCGATTTCATGTATTCGAAACACCAAATACAAAAGTGAGTGGAATTTGGTGTAGAAAAACTTTGCAAAATTTTATTGAATCGTGATGGTGTAGAGTATCGTATCGTCGTCTCCGCCCGACTTTGATCCTTATTTAATTTATTTATTAATTTGCCGAAAGCTGGCGGTTGCATTTCAAAATATAGGTATTTCTTTGGGCACAAAAAACCCGACCACGCCTACTTGTTAAAATATCTTATATCTCCAAAACTACGGAACTGTTTGAAATTTGCAGCAACAGTTCAAGGTTTTCTGTGGTAATGTATATTTTCATGAATTTCAGAGGAGGTGGAGTACCTCCTCACGTTCTTTTTTTACACGCAATATATTCAAAACTTATGACCATATCGGGTTGAGCTTTATTTTTGGAAGACAATGGGGTGTCTCCGACCCTAGGCACATATTTTGAGTCAAAATACCCGACCACGTCCACTTTTATAAACATGTTATATGTTGAAAACTGATTTCCACGCCCACTCAATACATTATACTTTTAAAACTACTAATGGTCTGTTTCCCAAAGATGATTCGAATTCAAATTCGTTCGAGTTACTTCCCAACTTCTGTTGTTGTAGGAAATTTTTGTTTGATGAAAAAAAAAATGATTCAATATATTTTTAAAAACAGAAATTTGGTGGTAGTTCAAACGTTCAGGAATGTCCCTTGGTAAAAAAGGCTACATATTTGTTGATGAATTTCGGGGGGCCTATTGTTTTAAAATCACTATATTTGCTAAACATATTAACGCATCGGCATGCTAATTAATTTGCGACCATGCTCAAATGTTCTTAGTCGGGCCCGAAGTCCCGACCAGGGCCACTTTTTTAAATATGTTATATATTTTAAAAATTTTAACACAATTCACCAAATCTACGCAGATTTATCAATTAATAGCTTAAATATCTTTCAAAAGAAAATTGGCGTGGATCTATACCAACAAATTTCTGGGAAATGTTGTATACCTCCAACGAAGACTAAGTACCAAATTTCAGCCATTTCAGTGTGATACTGAGGCTAAAACCTTCAAAGTACCGCAAATCGGGTGGTACCGTTCTATGGGGGCTATATCAAAACGTCGACCAGTATAGTCCATTTGAAATACCACACGTCCTAGGAGTAATAGAAACTTCTATATCAAATTACAAAGCTCTATCTTAAATATTGCAAGCTGTATCTTGATTTCAACAGACGGACGGACGGACAGACAGACATGGTTATATCGACTTAGAATTTTCCCTGATCAAGAATATATATACTTTATAGGGTCTCCGATGAATATTTCTATGGAATGACATATTTAATTATACCCTCCATATTATGGTATAACAATTTTACTTTTTTGGAGTAGGTACCCGAAGGACAATTTTTTTTATTGTTCACTTACTACAGTCTTTATTCCGAGTCCGAGAATTATATATGACTCCAGATTGTTTGAAACGCTCATTTATCCAAGAGTGGCATAACTCAAGAAATGCGTTTTTGATTTTTTTGAATTTATGAAGCACTAAAGCACTTCATATCATGCTTGATCTGGCACAGAAATTCAGCACTGATATGTGGCTAGATGTTTGCAAAATATTTTTGTGTAATAATCTTTTAACCTGTGAAGGCAAATTTCAATCGTCAACTTGAAACGCGTTTTTCTCGAAACTGGATAAAAAAAACTATACATTACAAATTTCAGCAGATTTTTATAAAATATACCATAAAATACACCATACACACAGCTCATTATTACAACACCGCATTCCGCAGCCGCGAGAGCTCTGTTGTTACACTCTTCGATAAAAATCCCCTCTCCACCCATAAAAAATATGTTCTAACATAAAAAAATATGTTGTTACCCAAACAAATAAAATTGAGATATGTTACAAAATGTTCAAACTTATATCTGTTTGGAACCAGCCCCAAACATAAATTTGTTTGGATCCAAACATACTTCTAAAATATATTTTTCTATGTGTATACACTATATCCAATGTTTAAGCATTATTCACTGCCCCCCATACGACGGTACAAGTTTCATCAGGGGCAAGTCCATACTACCTGAGAAAATAGCCTAAAAGTAGCAAAGAGCCCCAATGACACCGTGTGTAGTGGTTGGGGCGTACGATAACTCTCGAACGGATCTGCAGATTCGGTCCAAAATTTGGCCTTAGTAATATTTTGTCCAAACATAGTTTAAATTCGAAGATAAGCCATATCGGTCCACTCCTTCAGGTACCTCCCCCACAAAAGTTGAACAATGTTCGGAAAAATTGTGCGCCGATAACTTTTGATGGGAGTGACCGATGTAATCCTAATATATCTACCAGATATATATCAGGTTTGAATATGGACTATATTTGTCTCCTCCTTCTGGTACCTCTCACACAAAATTTCGGATAACTTCACTTTACGACCTGATATCGAATCGCTTTGATTTGTGTTGAAGCGATTTGCATTCGCTAAACGGTAAACGTTTTTTCAGGGGCGAGTCCACATTTCTTGGGAAAACAGCCCGAAAGGTGTAAAAACCCCCTATGTCACCATATGTGGCGGTCGGAGAGAACGATATCTTTCGAACTGTTCAACCGATTTTGTCCAACATTTGGTCTTCGTCATATTATATCCAAACTTAGTTTCATGGGGCAATACCGGTCCACAACTTCCAGTACTTCTACCCTATATACTTAAAAAATGTCACTAAAATGCTAGGACGATATCGCTTGAATGGGGCAACCAATTTGGTCCAAACTTTGATTCTCCTAATATTTTGTCAAAATATAGTTTAACTTCTAAAATGGCCCATATCGGTCCTCCCTAAGGGTACCTCCCCCACAAAAGATCAACATTTGTGTCTTACTGCAGTTAATTCCTAATCCACATTTTTGTCGGCAAGTTCAAATATCCAAAAAGGGCCACAAAATTCAGAAGATACCTTAAATACATTCGATCTGTCCGTAGGTGAAAGTTTCACTTCACATTGGCTGAGCGTATATATATGTCGGCAAAGCCGACTGACACTTTTTTTACTTGTTCAACGTCAATTTAATAAATACATATGGTAAATTTCAAATTTCCTTTACAATTCCATCGAAAAAAAATTAAAAAATTTTTTTACAAGCACATTCACGATTTTTGGTACATGGGTTAAGAAAAAAATCGTGGTTTCAAATCTGTTCGCGTTCACAAAATTGGATGCTGCGCTCAAAAGTTATGGGGGGTTTTATTCCCTTATAAAGAAAAAATATTTAAAAATTCCCTTTGTGTTGTAATACCAAAATGTATATATAAATCGGTAACAACATTTAATATCTATCCGTAGACGCCTTAATATTTCCTAAATTTATTTTCATTTTCGCGGAAAATCAAAAAAT
Source organism: Musca autumnalis (assembly GCF_047663935.1). Lineage (NCBI taxonomy): Eukaryota > Metazoa > Arthropoda > Insecta > Diptera > Muscidae > Musca > Musca autumnalis. The sequence continues at coordinate 178,313,585 of NW_027411977.1, read as the reverse complement.
AATGAAGGAATCTTGGAGTAAATTTTATTTATTCTAACTCAGAGTCCATAAAAATCTCTAAAAAAATAAATTAAAAATACGTACAGAATCTAGACAATGCACAGTTGTCCCAATTCAAATTTTTTTGGCCAAAATTATTTAATACAACATAATGTATACTTTTCGTTTATAAATAGATTAATATTTATTATAATAATATCAATATTTATTGCAAATCCGTTAAAACGCGTTTCTGCAATCATAAGGTACAATATAGTACTATTTATTAGGTTTTTAGATATGCAAAGGCATACAAAATGTTAGGGTACAAAATGTGATGTTTTAGTACAAACATGAGTTGTAAAACAAAATAAAATGCGGTAAACATAATTCAAAATTTACTCTAAAAGTATGACTTAAAACAGGCTTAAGAAGGTTGTTTTATACTATTAAGTAAAGAAAATAAAAGAACTCTATTAAGTTTTAAATTAATTAATTATTGAATATATGTATATTTTACAGTAAACAGTCTGATTTATTTTTATACAAAAAAGTGACAACTTTGACACTGCGCCTACTAAAGGCAATTAACGCTTTTTAGCAAAACCAATTATTTTCAAAAAAATAATGTTGGCCAAAAATCGGGGCAACTGTGCGACGTTTTTATACTAAAATTGATTACTAGGTTAATCAAATGTCCCAAAATATCAATTGAAATGTATTTTCGCCAAAAACAGCGAAAATTAATTAAATGGTGAGGCGCCGTTGTGGGAGGTCTTAAACAAAATATTTGGTACAAACAGTTTATACTTTCCATGAAGTCAAAATGCAAAGTTAGAGCCGAATCGGTTAAATAATATCGCTAAAATCTTTTAAATATCTTAAATCGGACGGTACGGCTATGTCACAGTGTGGGCCAATTTTCAAAAAATGTTCCAGAAATGTTTTTTATATTATTAAAACCTTAAATATCAATTTTAAGAAAAATCGGATGAAACTTTGTCTTTATCCCACATTTTCAGTTCAATACTATATACAATAAAAACATCAATTTATAAAAAATTTCACTCAACTTAAAGTAGAAAAATAAATTTTTTCTAAAAAAGGCAAAATAAGGCAAAATATTTCATCTGAATATGATAGTACATACCCCTGCCAGCTTCCAAAAATTTTTTGGAGGAGACGATATTTTTACATTTTTTCTAAAGTTTAAGAAGATTTCAAAAATATTTGTAAAAAATAATTTTCAATATACACACAAAATTTTTTCTCCCTACCCAGATATTACAACTTTCTTCGTTCTTTCTTTATATATTATGAAAGCACTTATTATCAGCTTCCAGATTCATAATAACTTTGGTCTGAATTTCGTATACCCATTCGACCACACAGCACACCAAAAAGTATATATTTTACAGCACACAGTCTGTTCTATTTTTTATACAAAAAATTTTCAACTTTAGCATTACACCAACGAGCGGCTATTAATGGTATTTAGAAAAACCAATTATTTTCGGATGGTTTGAAGTGTTTTTTATTATTCCGCGCAAAAAAATTATAAAAATATGAAACTTCAAAAAAATAATTTTGGCCAAAAATTTTGTGATTGCGACAACTGTGCAATGTCCAGATAAATGTGAGAAAAAATTTTATAGATTGGGATTTTAAATTGCATATTGCAGCTACAACAAATGTCAAAAGTTTATTGTTGGAACATTATTTCAAGAATATATTTTTTGGTTTAATACGAAAAATTTGAGAACATTTTTTGGGAGTTATTCTACTATTTCGCTAAATTTCCAAACAAAACCTGAATTATTTTGCTAAAACCTCTTCAAGGAGAATAGTTTATCATCGTGAAAGTATAATTGCTTAGTGTGATAAGCACTAGAATTAGGAAATAAAGAGTGATATTGACATTACAATCAAAGAAAAAACGTAAGAGTTAAAAACCATATAACGCGCGAAATAGTTAAAATCAGTTGAGGCGCATGTGCTTTTCGCATAGAGCGAGTGCATCTCTGTCAATATGTTTGCATTTTTCCATGTTTCATTCAGCGACCAAAGTGTGCTATCAGTTGCATCTTACTACACCAAAATGCTTCATGTGGGTAAAAATAACGCGATGTTCATATGATTATAAGGCGCATCCGATTTCAGTGACCCCCTGTTAAAAATACGTCAATAAGACAAATTTTATACAGATTCGTCAAGAACCGCGGATGTGCTACCTGATTCTATTTTTGGTTAAATACGAATACTACTCCCGAATCTCTGTAACTTATGTCACACCTTTTTGACAGATGTTATAATCGCGTATAAAGGATTCCATTTATGTAAAAAATTTTAAGGGAAATCGCGGTTTAGTATGCGGATTAGTCAAAATAAAATTGTGCTTATTTTCCTATTTTCAGGGTATCTATATCAGCGGTTTTAGTGGATGGATTCGATCGCGGTAGGGCTCATTAAATCCGGCGCGGAAAAAAACTAGAATCACGCGGGGTTCAAGGGTACCTGAATCACAGTTGTAAATTTTGAAGCCAAAAAATAGGTTTTTAAAGAAAAATTACGCACCAAAAATTCGACTTTGGACTCCTATTACTAGGGAGCAGTATATACATCAAACGACGTGGAATCACGAGTTCTCCAATCCAATAAATAGTTTAGTTCATTATCTGGTTGCGCCCTCTAATTATAAGAAAAATTCAAAAAACCCCGATTTCAAAACTTCAAAATGTCAGCATCGATTTAAGAGGGATGCACTGTATATATCGAGAAGTCATACATTAGAACCATGTTGCCCAAGGGGTATTCTTCAATTCTTTCTTTGAGCTCAGGTCTGAATTTTCCCTGGTTTGACCAGAAATCAGGAAAAAACACAAAAAAACTTGCTAACTTCAACACATTTTTACCCATTTTTTAATATTACCACCAACGCAGCTTCCACGAAAATTATTTGTTATAATCCATATTATGAGATCATGGAGAAAACACTTCAATTAATATAAATATATTCATATTATATAAAATATAGTGACAGTTCGCGACTTATTAAATGGTGAACCTCAACTTCAACGATTGTAAAACATTTTTGAATATTACCATATGTCAATAATGTTGTGAAATCCCAAATGCGAAAATAAACTGCTCGTGTGAACAGTGTTTGTAATACGTGTTGTAAAAGATATTATATAAAATACCTCTGAAACAACATGAAATAAGCATTTTAGAGTTTCAGAACGCTCCGAAGAGTTGCTGAGAATATTATTTTGAAGATTTTTGCAAAAGGTTATTTGGTTCAGGTACCAATAATTTAGCTGATACCGACCAGAACTCTAAAAGTTTCATACAATTTTCTATATTTTATCGATTTTGATGCCATAGATGGATTTTTTCTTATATGGTCTGTTCAACAGATATAATATATAATTGTTCCACAAACATCCCAGATGGGACAAGGGAGACTTCAACAGATAAGTTCTTCTAATTTAGGGGCTACAATATTGCTAAAAACAGCAAGGCCAAATTCCTATTCGTTTCTGAGATAAAACCCGATATTTGCAAACAAAAATTAGTTTTAGCCCGTTTTAGATGAAGCCATAAACCCGAACTGGATCCGACAGGACAAATCCCAACTAGGGTTTTTGTAGTCTCAATGTGTACTTTCAAAAAATGCATGCTAGAAGTTGGTTGCATTTTCAGTGTTGCAAAGTCTTATCACTCCTAAACAGCATCATTGGATGGTAAAATCCGACAAAGTCCGTTAGAGAAAGGAAAAATTACAGATAAAATCTCTTGAAATAACTCAGTCTGACAATTGACCCCAAGAATTAAGATAGAAAATATTTTTAAGCTGTAAATTATAAAAGGCATAGAAAGTTGTAATAAAAAGACAAAACGACGGGCCAGCAACTCGGACCCGGGTCTGCTAGTGGTACAATATTTATTACCTCTTTGCACTTTTCATATCATTGGGTCCTCATCCAATAAGTTCACTTAATACCAGTGCAAAATAGTAAATTTTTGTGAATTTTGTGATATTATGGTATGAGTTTCAAAGCCTCGCTACAAAACTGAAATTCACGCAATATTTCAAGATCCCAGTTTTTTGTCAAGCGAGCGATAGTTGTATAGTTGTATTGTATTGCGGTATTGCTAATATTAGTCAATTAGTTTAAGAAAACTTAAAACTAAATTAACAGCATATTAACACATATTCGAAAATGTGTCTCCGTTATTCTTAATAAATAATAATTATTGAAAAATTAGTTAACCCAGGTCAATATGTCTCATTCGAGAAATGTTTATCATTTCAAACCAGTTTTCCCGTCTCCCATACATATACACACATTTAATTGTAAATTTGTTTTTGTTTTATAATTTATTGTTGTTTTATTTTTATTCGTACTTTGTGACCAGATCAGCAGTTGCTGTTTTGTTTGTTTCATTTTATTTGCAGACTGAGGGTTCAAAATATTATTTTCGCAGACACACCTTCTTAATAGGTATGACTAAAATAGCGACTTCCCAGACAAGTTTTTATAAGTTTTGCGCCGCATTTTTTACTTATATTTGTTTTTCCGACTTAGTTGTTGATTTTTTCGATTTCTGTATAACGAATGCTGACTTGAGTCATGCTAATCAATATTCAACGCGTGCTATACATTGACAGTTTTAAGACTGAATTAATTACACTAAATCCCCGAGGCACCTATTAAAAGCTTTGCATTTTATATTGCATGGCTGGTGTAAGAAATCGCTGTATGGAGTTGTTGTTGCAAGTGTTGTCATTGTCTTTGTTTTTGCCTATTACAAATGTTATTTTTGTAAATGTTTTGATTTGATTTTTTTAGATTTCAAATGACTAATTCCCATTAGTTCATTTACAAAAACAAGTGTGCAAAGGCTATAGTCGGGACGGGGCCGACTATGTGATACCCTGCACCACTACCGCTTTGCATAAGCTTTTCGCTCGTAAACATTTCTTTTTTGGGAGACACTAAAGTTTTCACCTATCTGGCTTTTATACCAAATGACTTAAGACAAACTGAACCAAAATAATTAATATCTAATTTTTTATTTAACTACTGTCGACATCCACTTGGTACTGAATGAAAGTTTTCCTGGTCTTCTTGATTAGCATTTTACATGTCTTTAATACACCAAATAGATGCACAGGTATTTGTCATTAAAGTAAAAACTTCAAGATATTAAAATTGTAATAGCTTAGCGCATTTTGCAATAACTCTGATATTTTACCATAAATGCCACAATTTGTATTAATTTAAAGCCCAGATGGTTAATCAAACTATCAAGCTCCCTCCTTGAAATATGTCCAATAGAAGCAGAAATATCTGACAACATTACAATCATTTCACTAATTTTGGTAACGCAATTGGGAACATTTTAATGTTCAGACTGTCTTCATTCTTGCAACGCATCCAAACAAAGCTGACGTACTCATCAGTTCAATTCAAATAAAAAGATGGGAAAGTGGGATGTGCGCCAACCCATTTTGCATCCTAACAAAGGTGATACTTTCCTCATCCATTGCACAGTTGTCGCAATCACAAAATTTTTGGCCAAAATTATTTTTTTGAAGTTTCATATTTTTATAATTTTTTTGCGCGGAATAATAAAAAACACTTCAAACCATCCGAAAATAATTGGTTTTTCTAAATACCATTAATAGCCGCTCGTTGGTGTAATGCTAAAGTTGAAAATTTTTTGTATAAAAAATAGAACAGACTGTTTGCTGTAAAATATATACTTTTTGGTGTGCTGTGTGGTCGAATGGGTATACGAAATTCAGACCAAAGTTATTATGAATCTGGAAGCTGATAATAAGTGCTTTCATAATATATAAAGAAAGAACGAAGAAAGTTGTAATATCTGGGTAGGGAGATAAAAGTTTGTGTGTATATTGAAAATTATTTTTTACAAATATTTTTGAAATCTTCTTAAACTTTAGAAAAAATGTAAAAATATCGTCTCCTCCAAAAAATTTCTGGAAGCTGGCAGGGGTATGTACTATCATATTCAGATGAAATATTTTGCCTTATTTTGCCTTTTTTAGAAAAAATGTATTTTTCTACTTTAAGTTGAGTGAAATTTTTTATAAATTGATGTTTTTATTGTTTATAGTATTGAACGACTTCTGGACAGAGTTTGGAATTCGCGTTGACGTTCCCAAAGTTGGTGGTTTTGATTCCACTAATGATGGTAACACATCCCGTCGTGCTTTTGGTAGTTACCAGAAGTTTGCTCAAATTATCGGAATTAAAGAAGAGCTTGTTTACCGCCTTCATTCTTGTATGTTTAACATGTCAATTTCCCCTTGATTTGGAAAAATTTGAAAAATACTGTTTCGAAACAGCTAAATATATTCAGGGCCATTATCCTTGGGTAGCGATGACACCAACAGTGCACAAGGTCTTGATTCATTCTAAGCAAATAATGCAGAATGTTGTGTTGCCAGTTGGATGTTTTGGAGAGGATGCTGCTGAATGCAGAAACAAAATATATAAAAATGACAGATTATTACACGCTAGAAACAGTAGTCGTGTCAATAATCTCACAGACGTATTTAATAGAGCATTGGATACATCTGATCCACTTATATCATCTATACGCCTAAACGCCCGCTTACAAGAAAGAAAGCGGTTAAACCTGCCATCTGAAGTAATCGAATTGTTAGTTTGTGAACTAAACTATGAATTACGGCCCGCGAATGATGCTGATTGTGATGAAACCACAGATGAAGAATTCGAAGAAGAATATGGCGATGAAAATATAGTTCTGGAAAACGAAATATCTACATATATTCAATAATTAATTAATTTAAAACTTAATAGAGTTCTTATATTTTCTTTACTTAATAGTATAAAACAACCTTCTTAAGCCTGTTTTAAGTCATACTTTTAGAGTAAATTTTGAATTATGTTTACCGCATTTTATTTTGTTTTACAACTCATGTTTGTACTAAAACATCACATTTTGTACCCTAACATTTTGTATGCCTTTGCATATCTAAAAACCTAATAAATAGTACTATATTGTACCTTATGATTGCAGAAACGCGTTTTAACGGATTTGCAATAAATATTAATATTATTATAATAAATATTAATCTATTTATAAACGAAAAGTATACATTATGTTGTATTAAATAATTTTGGCCAAAAAAATTTGAATTGGGACAACTGTGCATTGACGGGCTTTCATTTTGGAATACGACTAATAAAAGCGGAGATATTCGCATAGGAATAACATTTCCAATTTGCCGATTCCGACTCTTGAATATTATCCGTCCATCACTATTGCTATATATCCGTTATTTGGCCACATACGCCAACCTACTCTGCATCATTGTAAAGACGAGATTTTCTACTTTCATAGTCAGGCTTTGCTTTTGGATGGTCCCCAAACAAAGCTGTGATATTCGTCATTACAATTCAAATCACAAAAATGAATGTTCGGTTTCATTAGCGACACCTACGACAACCTACGTTACATCGTTAGGAAGGTGATATTTTCTACTCTCATTGTCAGGTTTTGCTTTTGTATTTTCCCTATAGACGCTGAGATATTTGCTTTTAAATAAAACCTTGACTCTTTCTTCAAATAAGTTCTTTGCCCATTCCGATCCTTAAATATTATCCGACCATCACCAAAATCAATAGGCTTCTTACTCTCCGCGACGCCCATCAAACCCAAAAATTTGGTGACGATCGGATCAAAATTGCGACCTGTAGCGTGATTGCAAGGTTTAGATGGACAGACGGACGGACACACATAGCCAGATCGACTCAGCTCGTCGAGACATTTATTATACCCCACACCTCACTGTGGTTAGGGGTATTGTGTCTTTGTGCATTTGTATGTAACATACAAAGGAAACCGAAATAGACCCATAGTTTCTTTTGGGGATATAAATATAATCACTTTCTGAGTCGATTTATGCATGTCCGTCCGTCCGTCTGTCCATGTATTTTTGTTCGCAACGTACAGGTCGCATTTTTTGTCCGATTCAGCTGAAAATTGGGGAATATAATTTGTTTAGCCATAGGAAGAACGTTATTGCTTTTGGTGAAAATCGGTTCGGTTATATTTGGCCGATTTGACGTATTTGCTGCACCATACACGCTATATAGTTCGATTTTGATGAAATTTGGATTCTGTGACTGAACTCGGTCTAGAAATAAGTGTGCCAAATTACATCGAAATCGGTTCAGATTTGGATATAGCTCCCATAATATTTTCGCCCGATTCCAGGTATTTGCTGCACCAAACACGTTATATACGTCCAAGTTTAATGCAATATAGAATATGTGACTGAATTCAGTCACAAAATAAATGTGTCAAATTACATCGAAATCGGTTCAGATTTGGATATAGCTCCCATATATATTTTCGGCCGATTTGACGTAATTGCTGCACCAAACACGCTATATACGTCCAATTTTTATGCAATTTGGAATGTGTGACGGAATTTTGTCTAGTAATAAGTGTACCATATTATATAGAAATCAGTTCAAATTGATATATATCTCCTATATATATTTTACATATTCTCGGTGGTGTAGGGTATCATATAGTCGGTCCCGCCCGACTATGATCCATTCCTTACTGGTTTTGGTATATATAAGTAAGGGGTCTACGGCCATTATTTCGATGCGTTACAAACTTTTTGGCCAAAACCAGCCTATAATACCCTCCCCACATAGTGGTGTAGGGTATAATAATAAGGGCTGGGGGATATTGGAAGTCTACCACCATGTGCCCTGCTAGCATTTGGAAGTGAGATTCTCACTCCCTCGCCTAAGACGTCACTCCGGAGACATGCCAAGGAAGATAAAAGACGATCGTTCTTGAATTACACAAATAATGTCAATAGCATTATTATGATTACCTCTTATCGCGTATGGCTACACTCCGGAGTGACTCGGAGTGACTTCCAAGCCGATTGTTTACATTTATTTAATAATTCAACACATTGAACAAATATGGGACATTTTTCTATCTGATGATTATATGGCTCGTCGGTGCAGTGGTTGCTCGCTTTGCACTCTGAAGGTCCGGGTTCGATTCCCAAGCCAGACAACAAAACAAAATCATATTTTTAAGATGACAAAATTAATATAGGCAGAAATTTATAATTCTCTAAAACCGAAGTTTAAAAAAAAAATAAAATAATAAATAGAAACAAATAAAAAAAATATTTTTTTATTAATTCCAAGAACTACCGCGGAAATGATCTTCCAGATGTGTCGCCGGATTGACTTCTAAGAAGTGACCCGGGTGTGGTTCATTTCTTCACAATGGAGGTCACTTCAGGGTGACTTCCGCGACTATCGCCGCGACTGTTTTCATCGCCCTGGGCGACACGCCTAAGTCACTTCCGCGACAGTTTTTGCTTGCAGGGTGCATACATATGTATGTAAAATCGGTTTGGTTATATTCGGCCGATTTGACGTATTTGCTGCACCACCCTCATAGTGGTGTAGGGTACTATAATAAGGGCTGGGGGATATTGGAAGTCTACCACAATGTGCATCCATATGTATATACATATGTATTTTCCCAATATTGAATAGAACAATAAATTCACTTTTGTATTGTGTATTTATTTGCACCCTAAATGGATTATCATTGTATAATGCTTTTCTAACATGTAATATATTGTGGTATTCATTTATTTTGATACGGTGGTGGCATATAATAGCAATTATATAATGTTTACATTGTAGTCATTCTAAATATGCATATATTAATGTGCCTTTTTCGATGATAATATCACATATAACTGTATAGTTTTTTTTTCGTATTTATTAATAAAACGTATCCATCTAAAACATAGTGGTTATTTGGATTGAATCTACATTCGTAAAATATCTAAATACTCTCATAATAAACTTTAAATATTTTGAATTATTGCCGTTTACAAGAACATACAACATTACTAACCTTAGCCGCTACGAGCAAGCCCATCGTTAATTGTTATAATTAACACGATCTAGATGATACCTAGCTTACTCTGTGAAAACTTTTGAAAATTGTTGTCAAAGTTTTTAATTATCCATCATATCATATTATCAATGAACACCCACTCATACCACATCATAATGTGTTTGATGGTGACTAACGATATTTGCAAGAATAGGCACAGGGGTTGGGCTGCCTGATATCCATACGACCGACCCATCTATTATTTAAAACATGAAGGATTATATTAAGTAGAGAGAGGGCAGGCAGCATATTTGGGATATTAAATTACATACATTTGGCAAAGATAAAACTATTACAAAACCACAAAGGTGGACATTTCTTATATGTACATATTATAGACCAACAGCTGGTTTAGCATTGCAACAAAAAAAAATTATAGAGTAAGAAAGAAAAACAAATAAGCGGGTGCTGAAATATAATCTGCTTTTGATGAATTTCACATTAGAAAACAAAACAAAAATTTCTTGCGTGGTTTTTCTCGATATCAAATGTCATTCATGTATGTTGTACATGGCTACATATGTATGTACGTATGTTTGGTGTGAGTCTCTGCATGGTAATGAGGAAAAGCTCCACCTTTATTAGGCTATTGTTTTCCTCGATGTTTTCAAATATTCACTTGTAATTATATGTTTATAACACTAAGTAGTCACTTATACTTTTTCCCTGCCTTTGATCTCAGTTCAACGCAGTAGTTTATATATGTAATTATAAATACATCTGAGCAAACATAAGAATTAATTGGCTTGCAATGTTACAAATTATAAATGATAATAAGGTCATGAGAAACATGCTACAGGTTCCATAATTTAGTGTATTTGTGAAGAAAATTACGATAGCAAAGGGATACTCGATTTTAAAAAAGTCATCACCATATTGTATGAAAGTAATCACCCCATCCTTCCGGGTTAATCAATTTTTCTTAGGTCTTCAGGATATAGTTTGAAAACTGCAAATCCTTTAGAAATGGTTCTACAAAATATGTTGTAGCTGTGAAAATTCTCTACAAGATTGGCTTTCGTAATTTTTTCCTAGGTTGTACCATTTTTGAGATATATAAGTTTAAGTTGGGAAATTGCAGGCATGACATGTTTTATAAGGAGGCGATACAGTCAATCCATTGTCCTTATTTGAAGTTGTATATCTCAAGAACGGTAAAAACTACGAAGATATTATAAAAATCACACTTGTAGAGAATTTTCATAGCTACAACATTATCTTTAGTATCATTTCGATAGGACTTGCAGTTTCCATGCAAAATCGAGAACACCTAAAACCCTTAAAAATCTCAACTTGAACCGCTATTTATTTAAAAAGCGCTCCGGCGATTTTTTTTTTTGGTTTTTCTCAATTGGTACCCAAAAATTCGGTATTCCAGCTTCTCCAGTAGGTGTTTAATTTGTATATTTGATGGGGTTTAGTTAATTTTGCACACTTTTTGGAATTTATTATGATAATAGTCGTAGTGGATAATATCTATCCAATTTTTAACATAGAACTTTGTACTTTGGTATAGAAGTTTCTTTTAATCCTAGGATTTTTGGCATTGAAAGTGGGCCATATATGTCCACGTTTTAATATAGCCTCCATAAAACGGTACCTCCCGATTTTCGGTATTTTGAATGTTTAAGTTTCTTTATAACTTTATTATATTGAAAAAAGAAAACGATGTGTTTTTGATTTTTATTCTTCTTTTATTTTTCCAATATTTCGATTGTCATCGACAATCATCTTCAGGGATATCACAATCATCTTCAGGGATATCACATATCACCTGTGCTGGTTCAATGTCACCATCAAACTCTTTATAACACCAAAATGGCTGAAATTTGGTACTTAGTCTTCGTTGAGGATATAACATTTTCCACCTGAAAGTTTTCGGTATAGGACCACGTCTTCATATAGCGCCCACAGAACCGTGCCTCCCGATTTTAGGTACGTATTTAGAAGATTTCGGCTTCAATATCCCACCGAAAGCTCTTCATATAGCTCCCAAAGAACGGTACCCTCCGATTTTCGGCGTTTTCAAAGTTTTAGCCACATAATTCAACCAGAATAACTGAAATTTGGTATTTAGTCTTCGCTAAAGGTACAATACATTTTTATACAGGTACTGAACATCCCAAAAATCACACGGTATAGGTTGACCTTTTGGTATAGCCCTCATATAAGGGCATATGACGAGTTTACCCACTACTCGGATCGGGATGAAATTGTTTTCACCCTGATCACAAATATAAATAACACCTGTTGCGGAAGTCCATTTATCCCGAGATATGATCCTCTGAAGTTGCGAAAATTCCCTTGTTAAACGCCGGCTACGTAGGGGAAATTTTACAATTTAAAAAATATTTTGTTTTCGTTCCCGAAATTAGCTCCTGTCTATAGGAGAACGTCTTAAATCCCCGGCCAAAGGCCGGCTATTTACGAAAAATTTACATTTTTAAAGAAGCATTAGTTCGCGTAGCGTAAACTCGACTTGTTCTGGTATTGCCCAATTTTAATGTTTTTGTAAAATTTTCTAACCGAGATTGCTGTAATCTAATAATGTGTGTTGCCAGGAGTTCAAGATCTGAATTCGGAAAATGTATAAATATTGAACCATGTTTTGGAATGATCTGCGATGACACCCCATATGAGCTCTTTTGAAGGGAATATTACCATTTGGAATATACTATTGCCGCAATAAGAGAAAGTGCTTGTGCTTATTCACTTCAATGAAGTTCGTGGTGGAGGGTATAAAAAGTTCGGCCCGGCCGAACTTAACACCGTTCTTACTTCTTATCAATTAACTTTGCACATTTCAATACTGTTGGATCATTATTAACCGCAAAAGTCGTAAAAATGCATAACGACTACAAACATTTGCTAAAAGGATTAGTTTATATAACCGTGTTTCCCGTTGCAATACTTTTATTATCACCTCAAAGAAGTAGGTAGTTCGTTTCATTAAAAGCAAAACCTGACCAAAAAAGCAGAGTGACCAACATAAATTTTATAATTCTTATTTTAGTCTGTATCTGTTATAAATCGAAAACAAACTTTGCATATTTTGACGAAATATTGTTTCTAGACTATTAGCAAGATATTTGCACCAAAACCATATAGTTACTACATAATTTGTTGCCATAAACGAACAATTAATATGAAATTTTTTACAATTTTTGTCTTTGAAATACATTTCTTTCCTAGCTGTAAGTCCTTTATTTTGCAACATTACGTGGTTTATTAATTTCACTCTTTGTTTTCTTATGTTTGCTATGTACGTCTATTGAAGTTACGTCCCGGGCCACACTAGAGTAATTTCATTGAAATTTTGACATGAAACTTTGCATTTTTTGGGAAAAATGCATCATTTCAAGAAACTAGTGTACACGATTTCATGTGTTCCGCAATTTTGCTTTGTTGCAATATTCGTATGAAACAAACAGACCGTTTTATTTTACATTTTCTTTTACTTTCATGTCAAAATTTCAGTGAAATTACTCTTAGTGTGGCCCGGGACTACGATACAGATCTGCAGTGAAATTCTGTAACTGTAATAAAGTTACCGATCAAGTCTTGTGACGAGTTTCACTCCCTTTAAATTTAATTTAGCGATACAGTAATTATATTTCAAATTTCCTCTTGCTGGTTCCGTCAGATTTAATACCATTGTTATTCAGCATTTCGATTTTTACATAGTACACAGGTCTTTCAAATTGCTGATACTAATAACTCTATTACATCAAATTACACAATAAATGTTGTTATTAATGCCATTTAAAAATCTTCGTTTGTCCATATGTACCTCTTTTTTTTGCTGATGTTTTCAAATTGTCAATAATAACATATCATATAACATCGCATCAGCGCGAACCACATCATTCCCAATCATAATGGGTTCAAATGTCATTATGCTAATAATGAAAATGACGGCAACAATGACAATAGGCGTCAATTGTTTTTATTACAGTGTTTTATTTAACTTGCTTCGGTGTGTGTTTAGTTCAAATCTGGTAACTCACTTTTAACACGGTTGCAGTTGACCAATCGAACTAAAACTTTGCACACTTTTCAGATTTGGATGACAATACACGAATATGAAATCAAAACCAATATTGGTCCATTTTTACACTGTTTTACAGTGTTTTATCTAATTTGCTTTTCAAATCTGGTAACTAATTTTTCACACAGTTGCAGTTGACCAATCGAACTTAAAATTTGCACACATTTCAGATTTGGATGACAATACATGAATATGAAATCAAAACCGATATTGGTCCATTCTAACAGTGTTTTTACGGTGTGTAACTTAACCCCCTTTTCAAATAGTGTAACTGATTTTTAAGACGGTTGCAGTTGACCAATCGAAGTAAAACTTTGCACACTTTTCAGATTTAGATGACAACACGTGAATATGAAACCGAAATCAATATGGTCCGTTTTTTCCTATAGCCCCCATATAACGGTACCACCCGATTTCCGGTATTTTGCTTTTCAAATCTGGTAACTCATTTTTCACACAGTTGCAGTTGACCAATCGAACTAAAACTTTGCAAACTTTTCAGATTTGGATGACAATACATGAATATGAAATAAAAACCAATATTGGTCCATTTTCACAGTGTTGCACAGTGTTCAATTTTACATGCTTTTCAAATCTGGTAACTCATTTTTAACACAGTTGCAGTTGACCAATCGAATTAAATTTTGCACACATTTCAGATTTGGATGACAATACATGAATATGAAATCAAAACCAATATTGGTCAATTTTTAGCATTTTTATAGTGTTTTATTTAAATTGCAAGTCTTGTTCTAAATGTGATAGAGTACAGACGTACCCTTCGCAAAATTGTGTTAAAATTTGCAAAAAAAAACATTTTCTACCTGACTAAACAATTTGCATTCATACAGTAATTTGTTCTTGTAGTCTTACAAGAACAAGTACATTTAACTTCAAGTGCATTCAATTGCAAGTGCATTTTTTGTGAAGGTGCTTGCTTACAAACAATAACAACATCATGGATGAAGCAAATGCTTCAACTGATGATACCAACGACGACAGCTTGGACTGGCAAATAATGAATTCAAAACGCAAAAAAAAAGCAACAATTTCTAATATCAATAAAAAACAAAAACAACGAGATGATGTTTCTGGTACTTCTGTAGTACTAAATAACAATAAATATGCAGAACTTAGTGAAGACGAAGAAAAAAGTGAAAACAATGATAATAATGATAAAGCAATGCCAAAACCTCCTCCAATTTTTGTTCCTGGAGTTGAAAATATATACTCAATGATTAGAAGTGTTGCTAATGTTATTACAGACAATGATTTCAACTATAAGTCATTAAGAAATGAAATCAAGTTAAACATTAAATCGGTTGATTCATATAGAAAACTTGTTAAATATTTTGAAAATAATAACATTTGCTTTCACACTTATCAACTTAAATCAGAACGTGCTTTTCGATTTGTCATTAAAAATCTTCACCATTCAACACCTGTGGAAAATATAAAGGCGTCTTTATTATTGCAAGGACATCAAGTTAGGAATGTTGCTAACATTAAACATAGAATTACAAAGGAACCTTTACCAATGTTTTTTGTTGATTTGGATCCGAATCCCAATAATAAAGAGGTGTTCGACATAAAATATATTGGAAAGGCAAGTGTCAAAATAGAGTCCCCAATAAAAACAAATGATATTGTTCAATGCTACCGATGTCAGGAATATGGACATACCAAAGGTTACTGCAAAAGACCATATGCCTGTGTCAAATGTGGCCTACAACATCCAACATTAAATTGCCCAAAGTTAAAAGAAGAACCTCCAAAGTGTGCCCTATGCCATGAAAGCCATACTGCGAACTACAAAGGTTGTCAAGTTTACCATACTCTCTTGCGAAGAAAACTACCCAATAAAAGACCACATACTAATCCGTCATATACACACAATAATACAGATTTTCCTAATCTAAATCGCAATAACGGAAATATTCCAAATACATTTGCTAACCATACCCAAAATAGTCAGTCTTATGCTGCATCCTTGAGGTGTAATGAAAGTGAAAACAATGTCATGAAAAATATAGAAACATTATTAAATAAGCAAATTGAACTAACTTCAACACTTATGAACATGATGTCTCTCCTTATTACAAAACTATGCAATTAGATTTACGTATTGCCGTATGGAATGCCAATGGCTTACGAAATAAAGTGAATGAAATTGAACTATATCTTAAAACTCAACACATTGATATATTTTTATTATCTGAAACGCATTCAACTAAACGGTCTTTTATACGAATAAGAGGATACGATTATATTGGTGCCAATCATCCTGGAGAAAGGGCTCATGCTGGATCGGGAATATTAATAAAATCAACTATTGCGTATGACATAGATGATATAATCGAAAAGCCACTATTTCAAGCTGCTGGCATCAAACTCAAGGTCAACGATCAGTCATTAACCATTTACTCAATATACTTTCCACCAAGACATAGTGTGACACTACAAGATTTTGAACAATTCTTCTTAAAAATTGGAACACGATTTATTGTTGCTGGTGATTTTAATGCAAAACATCCTTGGTGGGGCTCTCGTTTAATAAATCCTAAGGGTAGACAATTATACAACTGTATTGTCAAACATAATTTTAAAACGCTTTCCGGTGGCAGACCCACATACTGGCCTTCTGATCCAAATAAAATACCCGATTTATTGGATTTTGTTGTGTACAGTGGAATACCAGAAAATAAAATGGATATAATAAATGACGATGAGTTAAATTCAGACCACTCGACTTTAATAATAAATTACAGAACATCAGTCCATTTAATCCCAAAAAAATCCGCATTGATTTCTGGCAAAACTGATCTAAAGCTGTTTGGTCAATTATTACAAAACAAAATTGATCTTAACTTACGTATTAACACAGGAGATGATTTAGACGATGCTATTGAAATGCTTAATAGGGAAATTTGTGAATCGGCTTCGATGTCTACCCCAAAACCAAATGATTATGTACCAAATGGTGATTATGTCAGAGTTTCAGCAGAAATAAGAAACTTAATAACAAACAAAAGGAGACTGCGTAGAATTTGGAAAAATAGTCGAAATCCTGTTGATAAACGAAATCTGAATGCAGCAACAAAACATCTCTCTGAACAAATCCGAATTTATAAAAACGAAGAAATATCTTCCTACCTACGCAAACTCAATCGTACTTCCACTGATGCAGACTATAAACTATGGAACGCAACCAAATACTTGAAACGACCAGCTAAACGAAATGTCCCAATTAAAGATGTTAATAACACTTGGTGTCGCAGTAATGAACAAAAAGCATCTGCTTTTGCTGTCCACTTGCATGATGCCTTTCGCCCAAACAATTTAACTTCAAATGAAGACGAAATTTCACAGTTCTTAGATATCGCTTATCAAATGGATAAACCCATACCACACATAACGCCAAAAGAAGTTTCTACAGAAATAAAACATTTAAACAATCATAAAGCGCCAGGTTATGATAAAATAAACTCCAATGTCGTTAAAGCTCTCCCATGGAAAGCAGTGCTATTTCTCACATTCATATTCAACTCTATCCTGCGATTACAACATTTCCCGACACAATGGAAATGTGCTGAAATTGTTATGGTACCCAAGCCAAATAAGCCAGAAAACCGAGTTTCATCATACAGGCCAATCAGTCTTCTCACTACATTTTCTAAAATATTTGAGAGGCTATTTGTACAAAGGCTACTGCCTATTTTGGAGAGATATAATATTATTCCGGAACACCAATTTGGATTTCGACATAAACATGGAACTCCGGAACAATGTCACAGAATCGTAAATGTTATAGCTAATGCTCTAGAGCGGAAAATGTATTGCTCAGCTGTATTTCTGGACGTGCAACAAGCATTTGACAAAGTCTGGCATTTGGGCTTAATTTATAAGTTAAAGAAAATACCTCCTGCGCCTTACTACATATTTTTTAAATCGTATCTTCATGAAAGAAGCTTCTATGTCAAAGTAAATGATAAACAGTCGCGAATTTATAATATTCATGCTGGCATACCCCAGGGAAGTGTATTAGGTCCTATTCTATACACTATATTTACTTATGATATGCCCTGTATTGAAGGGGTAACTGTGGCAACATATGCAGACGACACTGCTTTTCTATACTCTAATGAATGTAAAATTGAGGCTTCACGGATAATCCAAAGGCAGTTAGACATGTTATGGGAATGGTTAATTGCTTGGAACATAACAATTAACACTCAAAAATCATCTCATATTACTTTTGCACTCAGACATGGAGATTGTCCTGACGTTAATTTAAATGGTTCGATAATACCACATTGTTTATCCGTCAAATACTTAGGCATACATTTGGATAGAAAATTGTTATGGAAAGAGCATTTGAAAGCCAAGAAAAATCAGATAAATATGAAATTTAAAAAGATGTACTGGCTTCTTGGGGCGAAATCCGAGTTAAGTTTGGAGAATAAAGTTATGCTATATAAATCAATAATTAAGCCTATTTGGACCTACGGGATACACCTTTGGGGTACCTGTAGCAAATCGAATATAAAAATGATTCAAACAGTAC
Source organism: Musca autumnalis (assembly GCF_047663935.1). Lineage (NCBI taxonomy): Eukaryota > Metazoa > Arthropoda > Insecta > Diptera > Muscidae > Musca > Musca autumnalis. The sequence goes on along the minus strand of NW_027411977.1, from coordinate 178,294,986 downwards.
AATCAAAAATCCTACGAAGCATTACGGGCGCTGAATGGTATGTTACCAATAAAACTATACACAATGATCTTGGCATTCCTTTCGTAGAATCAGAAATCAAAAACTTCAGTACCAAATATTTGGAAAGATTAAGCAACCACACGAATGTATTGGCAATTACATTACTGGACGAAAGTGATACTGTAAGACGACTCAAAAGATGTCATGTCCTAGATTTACCATTCCGGCATTAAACCACCACTTATCATCTCTATATTGGAATATATATGTATAGTTATCCTATTCTAAAGAAAGAATAGGATCATCAGTTATTTCTGTCATTTTTATTGTAAAATGTTATTTCATTTGCTTAATATTATTTAATAGATTGCAAATAAAGAGAAATTAAAAAAAAAAAAAAATTTAAATTGCATTTCAAATCTGTTAACTCAATATTGACACGGTTGCAGTTGACCAATCGGACTAAAACTGTGCACACTTTTTAGATTTGGATGACAATACATGAATATAAAATTAAAACAAAGATTGGTCCATTTTACAGTGTTTTAACGGTGTTTTATTTAACTTGCATTTCAAATCTGGTAACTTAATTTTGACACAGTTGCAGTTGAGCAATAGAACTGAAACTTTGCACACTTTTCAGATTTTGAGGACAATACAGGAATGTGAAACCAAATCCAATATGGGTCGATCTTTTCCTATAGCCCCCATATAGCGGTACCACCCGATTTAGTTCAAATTTAGTAACTCATTTTTAACGCAGTTGCAGTTGACCAATCGAACTGAAACTTTGCACACTTTTCAGATTTGGAAGACAATACATAAAATTGGGCCCAATTTTTCCTACAGCCCCCATATAGCGGTACCACCCGATTTCAGGTATTTTGAGGATTTTATCTTCATTTTTGCCCGAATTAGCTGTTATTTGGCATTTCGGATTTCCAATGATACAGGCATTTCCCCACCAAAAATTGTGGACATGGGTCCAGGTTTTGGTATAGCCCCCATATAGCGATATGGTCTGATTTCAAGTGTTTTAAGGATTTTATCTTAATTTTTAGGCCGAATTGGCTGTAACTTGGCGTTTGGAGTAGCCAATGGTACAGAAACTTCTCCACTAAAAATTTGTGACATAGGTCCAGGTTTTGGTATAGCCCCCATATAATGGTACTACCCGATTTCAAGTTTTTTAGGGATTTTATCTTCATTTTTAGCCAGAATTGACTGTAACTTGGCATTTGGAGTTCCCAATGGTACAGAAACTTCCCCATAAAAAATTATGGACATAAGTCCTGGTTTTGGTATAGCCTTTATATAACGGTACTACACGATTTCAGGCATTTTAAAGTTTTTATCTAAATTTACGGCCAAAATTGACTATAATTTTGTTCTGAGTGGTCAAAAAATGTATTTACTAAAAAGTTAAAAATAAAAAATAATTTAAAAAAATTAAGTTTCAGTGTTTTATTTAGAAATGCACTTAAAACTAGAAAATAATTTGTCGCTTAGCCTCAATAAATATATTCTTTCTCATGATTTAATCTCTCAAATAAAACGCTTGCCGTTCAATATTGTCACAATTTTTAACTCAAATGCAAGCGTTTTATTTGAGAGATTCCATCATGAGAAAGAATATATTTATTGAGGCTAAGCGACAAATTATTTTCTAGTTTTAAGTGCATTTCTAAATAAAACACTGAAACTTAATTTTTTTAAATTATTTTTTATTTTAATCATAAAACATAAATAACATTGTTAACTTTAATTCGAAGAGCATGCCTGAAAACGTCGATAGATATTACAACATTTGTAACACCATCAACCTAACTGGCCTATAAAATGTAAATATATATGTACATACGTATGTAGTTATGTATGTACTATATACATACATATGTGAACGTATACACTCATATCCATACATCCATATTGTATGTAAATTTAAATTAATTCTCATGAATACTTTGTGGACAAATTGCTCCGATTCGTGGTATTCATACTTCAAGTGGCAAAAGAACTCAAAACGCAACACATGAAAAATGTATGACTAAATGGCGTAACTGCGGGAAAGTGCTGCACACTGGACACCTGTCTAAATTTTAGCCATTGCAATAAAAAAGGAGACCACCACCACAACAAACAGGGGTCTAGTGTTAAATAGAGTGCAACGTTGGAATACATTAAAATGTAAAAATGTGATTGCCGTTGCACCAAACAAAAAGACAAAAAAAACAATGTTTGCAATGAGCCCTCAACATGCATTGAAATGTCTAGGGAAAGCCGAAGAATGTATGAATTTCCCTGATGTTGACCAAAAAATGAATGTATATGCACATACATATCTTAATTTAAATTTCAATGACCATAAGATTTAAATGATAACAAACACAAAAGAATGCCTAAGGCTATTTTGGCTATTGTACAATACGAATGTTCCTAATGAAGTCATATAAACATGTACGAACAGTTCGAAAATATACGAAAGTTTTTTTATCAAAACAAATATATCAAACTCATTCTGAATTACATCACCGCACACCAGTTGCTGATATTGACGCATTGAAAACGCGTCTCAATGCGCGATATTTTCAAACAAAATTGCAGATTTTCGAAATTTTAGGGGTGTCATATCTATCTAGTGGATAGTTTTAGACGCGCAATGGCTTGTTAGTTTCAGGACGTAAAGAAACTAAATTTACGCGGGTGTCCACTGAATTCGAATGGTATTTGCGAATTTTGAATCCACAAAACAGGTTTTCTAGAAAAATTTGCGCACAAAAATTGAAGGTTACCCGCCCAAGTTATACATTAAAAAATTCGAAATTGCGAGTACTTCAATCGCTTATAATAAGCTTTTAGATAAATCTGGCTGCGTGTCCCGATTAGTGCAAAAATTTTGAAAAACTCCATTTTTCAGTCTTCAAAATGTCAGAATCCGTTTGAAGTATATACAGTGGATATATTAAAAAATCATACATCAGAATCATCATCTCTGAAGTGTATTCTTTAAATTCTTCTTTGAGAATTAAGTTCTAAATTGTGTTGTAAAGCCACTAATTGGAAATTAATACAAAAAAATTCGTTTCCTTCAACGCATTTTTCCTAATTTTTTACATTAATTTGACCACAGCTTCCGCTCAAATTATTGATTTTAAAAACCCATCGGTGAATAGTCATTACAAATTGACCTACTTTTTAATTATTTTAACAAGAGAATCAGGGAATCATAGGGAATCAGTACTTTTTTAAATGCCCTTGTTAAAATTATTAGAAAGTAGGTCAATTTGTAATGAGTATTTTTGCTGGGAGGGTTATAAAACCGTTATTTTAAATAAAGTGTGAGCTTATGACATAAAAGAAGCTTGCAATTTTACATGATGATCGGATAGTTTTTAGCGGGTGAAATGGACAAAATCTTTTGTGTAAAAATTCGAAAAATATTTATATATATGTCTTATATCTTTATTGCTGGTAGAAACATTCCACGTGAGTTACTTTTGAAAGACGATCTCTCGACCTTTCCATAGATGCCAATTATGTTGATGTATGTGCTCAGATAACAGAGTTATAGTCTAGTATTTACAGAAATTCCACAGTTTTAATTGTGTGTATTGTAACCATAACCACGCTAGATTCGCAGTTATAGTTTAATACTGACAAATTTTTACACGAGGTAACAATTTTGGTCAAGGAAGATGCCAACAATTTTGGATAATGTGCGGATAGTTCTAAGCGGTTGAACTTTTGTGGGAAAAATATCCAACTTTTACTGAATAGTACTGAAAATATTTCGTTTTCAATATAGAGTGAACATGCATCGATATTCTATTACAATCTTTCTGTATTCGCAAGTTTTAAATAAGGGGTCTATTCAAATGATCCAAATTTTTTACTCAAATTTTTGACTTAATTTTGTTTTTCTTGTATAATTCTTATATAAATTGGCTTTGAATGCAAATGAATGACTAAGTTTACTCCAAACACATGAAGCAAAATATAATAAAAGTTAAAAACTTCATATCCTGCATAATTCGGAAAAAATGGAGGTTGAATAAAATTTTGCAGGGGGGTTCTATTCAAGTGAGCGGCAGTGTATACGTGTTTTTTATTATTGTGATTTTCTTGCATAGAACTACATTTAAATTCCATGATACAAAATGTCGCAATCATGATATAAAAGTTTTTAAATCAAAGAAGGATTCCCAGGTTTTTAAATTGTTACAAATTACAATGCTGCACGGGGTCTTCAAGTTTTTGTGTTACCTTCGATAAAAATCACCGAAACTATTTCTGAAATTCTTTTAATATTTGTTTATGGACGAAATCCATTTCAGACAATTTGGAGTCGATTTACCCATGTCAATCTGTTCGTCTGGCTAGCCTGTGCGCACGAAAAATCTCGAAGAATCAACCTATTTGGTTCAAATTTTAGATCTGGTAAATTTTGTCCAAACATAGTTTAAGTTCGAAGATGGACCATATCGGTCTACCCCTACAGTTAATTACCCCCACAAAAGTTTTAAATTTTTCGCTAAGATTATTCGCACGATAGTTCCAGAAGGGACTAAGCGAATTGTTCCAAACTAAGAATGTGGAAATATTACTTCCATGCATATATCAGTAGTGGGATTCTGTAACTCCTTTTTGCTGTTACCGACAAATATCGGTAAAATTAAATAGCAAAATTATGATTAAAAACATAAAGAAAAGTTGGCATTACTGTTTGTGTCGGTAGAGGCTAGCGACTACTTTTTATTCATCGTTAACTTACCGAAAATTTTCTTTAATTTTTCAAATTATAAGCATTTAAATTTTACCGACAATTATCGATAACTGCAAAAATGAGTTACAGAATCCCACTACAGGTCCGAATATGGAAAATTATCGTTTAACAGCTCTTCTCGAACCATTTTGAAAATGTTTGAAACCTGTTCGTCTTGCGGTCCCTTTTACGACTTCTTGAGTCGACGCCAACTGAACTGACTAGTGCCTAAGATAACACTTGAAGGGAGAAACCGGTTTGGTCTTAATTTTGTACATCGTATTATTTCTTAGAGACTTGGATTACATCCGAAAATGTACTTCATCTTGTTACGACCGTACAATTTTTTGGGGGTCAAAGTCCATTCTTCTTGGGAAATTGGCCAAAAATTTAAAAAACCATATAGACGTTATATGCATTGAGCTTACTTATTTTCTTTGTGTCCGAGCCTGAGGGTATATCTCCGTCGGCACAGCTGACTGATACTTTCTAACATACATATTTTAATAATATGTAGCGAAAAAGCCCCGATTGGCCATTATAAAATACTGAAAATAATGCCTTACGTTTCCAGTAATGACGGCGTATATGCATATGTATGTATGTTCTATATCTGTGGTATGTTACCATGTATATCAACTTATGTATGTATGACCGGACGTCTATAATGTGTCGCAATCATGTAAAAGGAATTCCTTTGAAAATAGTGCCCAGGTGTAGTGGAGTAGGTTATCACATGGTCGGCCCTGTCCGACTATAACCCTCTCTTACTTGTTTTTGTTTCCATTACCTTGTAATGGGTTACATAATGACTAACGGATCCGAATTATTGCTGAAATACACAGGAATAATGAGCTATATTTCTGCCTACGGTACACCGTAGAAAATGTGATTTTGATTGGTTCGAACGCGTGTATTCAGTGTCCATAGCGGTGCACCATTGCACCACAATGGCACCTATTTTTGACGTTACATTCTATTATACAGTCTAAGAGATTGACTATTTACCTGTCATTTCCTATTTATTTAGAACGATGCAGTAATAAACTATTATTATGAATTATTAATGCTAATTCTTGTTATCAACTGCCATTATTCAAATACTGAATTCCTTGTTCGCAATGTTGAATTTGTAATGATATAATTCTATGGCCATTCCAGGCTGTGATTTCCCACGAAGCTATCCGATAATTGCAAATAATTCATTACATTTTATATGAAGTATTTACTAATATTTCTACAAATAATAATTGTAGAATAAGTGCGGCACATTAATGCAAAAAATATGTACGAACTTGCATTGAATAACTAGTACATCTTTATACCCTGCAGGGTATTATTAATATTCTTCACTTCGTTTGGTATCGCTCTAAATTTGTATTAGTGTGACAATTACAACATTCAGATTATACAACACATTTTCAATATTAATTTACATACATATCTGCTTATTCGATTTATTATTCGAGCATAAAACATTTGAAATAATGTATCTTGAAGGTTTTACAAAGATGTTGGTAATTAATGATTTGGATTGGTAACAACTATGGAAGCAAACATGCAAAACACCAAAGATGTAACAAATGTAAATGTCAAAATTTTGTTCAATTGGCTCAATTTTACACGGCCCAACTTAATAAAATCATGCAAGATAAAAACTCCTGAGGTTAAGCTATATGATAGTTAAAATTCCCTTTAGGAAAATGGAAAAGGATATTGGAAAAGCTGTTTTTTTTCTCCACACGTTATGGAATCAAACCCAGGATTATGATTTTAAGATAGTTTAGAAACCGAAAAAAACTTAAATTGAACCATAGACTAATGAATGCATAGACAAAGAAATCCTCTCAGTCAAATTCTCTCATTGAGTGAGAATTGACTTAGTTGACGAGGTACTGAATTTTTAAAACGGCAATGCATTGAACTATTTATGATGGTAAAAGACAATACATATGTGGGTAATATTGACCGGATCTACATCCTCAAATAAAAAAATCAACAAAATCTTGCAATTTACCCCAAAACAAAATGCAATTTAGTGAACACAGAGCATATTGAGTGTAAAGAGGAGTACACACCATTATTCAAAACTGACAGTGAACTTACTTTTACGACAATTTGCTGGCAAATAAAAATGTTTGCTGAAAATGTTTGAAATACATTATGTAAGGTATTATTTATTATTTATAAATTGTTCAGCTACGCTTTGATATCAACGAAATAGGACTCGAAGGGTGTCAGTTTTGTTGGTCAGTCAACTTACTTTTACGACAATTTGCTGGCAAATAAAAACTTTTGTTGGGCTGAAAATGTTTGAAATACATTATGTAAGGTATTACTTACAGATTAGGAAATTAATTGTTCAGCTACGCTTTGATATCAACGAAATAGGACTCCATGAGTGTCAGTTTTGTTGGTCAGTGTGTACTATGATTGAGGGCGACCCCTACAAAAAACAAACACATTACACATTCTCTGTTTATTCATTCATTAGTCTATGATTAGCCATTATAATTGGCCTGGGATGTTAGAGCTCCCTTAAAATTTGATCTGTACATGCTAAGAAAGTTAACTTTAATTTGGCACATATCGTTCATTTACTCAATAAAGTTTCGAGAAAAGAGTGTTTTAAGTTGGCGATTGAAATCTGACTTCCCAAAATAACTAGATTATTACACAAAAAATAAAATAAGTACTTGGATCATATTTTGCAAACAGCTAGCCAGAACCAGTGCTAAATTTCTGTGCAAGATCAAACGTGCTTTGAAGTGCTATAGTTTACAAAAACTGAAAAACCTGCCATACTCGTAGTAAATAAGCTGTAACTCGTTGAGTCTTAGATATGAAAATGCTTGTCCCCCAGTCCGTCTGCATTAATCACTCTATATCTCAGCTTCCATAAGGGGTATACCAAAAGGAAAACCTGCTAATGAAATAAGAAAATATCACCTTTCTAACGATGTAAAGGTTGTCGTTGGTGGTCAAACAACGAAGATATCGCAATAGCCGCTAATAGAACACAACTTTCCATTTTTGCGATTTTAGTTATAATGACGAATATCACAGCTTTATTTAGCGACTTTCTAAAAGCAAGGTCTGGCTATGAAAGTAAAAAATCCCATCTTTACAATGATGCAAATTAGGTTGGCGTAGGTGGCCAAATAACGGAGATTTCGCAATAGTCGTTAATACATCCCATTTTTCAATTTTTTTGTAATCACGCTACAGGTCGCAATTTTGACCGGATCGTCACGAAATTTTGGGGGTTATTGGGGGTCCTACAGAGGAAGAAGCCTATTGATTTTGGCGATGGTCGGATAATATTCAGGGGTCAGAATGGGCAAAAAACTTATTTGGAGAAAAAATCAACGTTTTATTTCAAAGCGAATATCTTCGCTACTATAAGGGTATATCAAAAGGTTGTCGTAGGTGATCAAACAACGAAAATATCGGAATAGCCGCTAGTAGAACCCAAATTTTCATTTTTGCGATTTTAGTTATAATGACGAATATCAAGCTTTGGTTCGATACCTTCCAAAAGCAAAGTCTGACTATGAAAGCAGAAAATCCCATCTTTATGATGATGCAAAGTAGCTTGGTGTAGGTAGGTGGCCAAATAACGGAGATATCACCACAGCCGGTAATACATCCCATTTTTAACTTTTTTGTAATCACGATTCACGCCACAATTTTAATTGGATCGTCACTAAATTTTGGGTGTTAATGGGGGTTCCACAGAGGAAGAAACCGATTGATTTTAGTAATGGTCGGATATTACTCAGGGGTCGGAATGTCAATGTTTAATTTCAAATCGTATATCTCTCTTCTGTTAGAGGTATATCGAAAGCAAAACCTGGAAAGGAAAATAGAAAGTATCACCTTTACAACGATGTAAAGTAGGTTGCCGTAGGTGGTCAAATAACAGATCACTTTTCTATTTTTTGTGCAATCACACTACAGGTGGGAAATTTTGGGGGTTGATGGGGGTCTCACAGAGAAAAAAGCCTATTGATGGTTGGCGTACATCCCACTTTTCCGTTTCTTTATTTGAGTTGTACTGACGATGCACTTGAATACGTTTCAACAAAATTTACCTGTATTAATGAAGACATTCTGATCACAGGCGCTAAGCTATCCCAATTTTAATATTTTGAATTTTTCCTGTCAAAAGCTTATTCACAGGGGTAGTGGTGTAGGGTTTCACATAGTCGGCCCCGTCCCGACTATAGCCTTGGCTCATTGGTTTTTTTTTGTAAATGAAATTTTTTTTCTCAGAAAATAATTTTCTGTTGCACGAATGAATGGTCTTTCACCTATGTAAATTTTAAAAAAGGTCCCGCACAAACCACTTTAATTTTTATGATATATGAAATAAAGTTATATATAATATTTTCATATAATATTGTTGACCTTTAATCAGTATCTTCTTCATCTATTCGTTTGGCTTGAGGTCATAAAAAACAGATACATTTTGTTTTTTATTGTTGGTTTATTTTTCCAATATTTCGACTATCTTCGATAGTCATCATCAGGGAAATCTTTAATCTTATCTTTATCTTTAAAAAACAAATAAATATTTTTATAAAAATACTAGCTGACCCGGTCCGCGTTGCTGGCCCGTTTTTAGTTTTCCGTGTAAACATTTATAACCCATCTACATATTTACAGATTCAATTCGAATGAATCATTTTAGTTGTAATTCGAGAATTCCATTTTTAATTAGTAACATTTTATTTGTAATTCTATAATTGCATTTGTAATTCGAAACATTTCAATTGTAATTCGAATTATTCCATTTGCAATTCGAATTTATCTATTTGTAATTTGAAATATTATATTTGTTATTCGAATTATTCCATTTGTAATTCGACTTATTTTAATTGTAATTCGAACTATTTGAAACTTGAAACTTCATAAAATAACATTTTTAGCAAAACTCTCATGTAATTGTATCTCCGGATTTAAAATAGAACATTTTTTAATCATACCCTCCACCATAAGATGAAGGGTATAACTAACTTTTTGTTTCCCTTTCTAACACTTTGAATTTTTTTGATCAGAATAAAAATGACCTAATGTAGCCATGTTCTTCAGCTGAAATCAAGATACAGCCCGCAATATTTAACATTGAACTTTGTAATAAATTTCTGCTAGTATGTTTGGTATTGGAAATGGGTTATACCGGTCCACGTTTTGATATAATCCCCACGGAACTGAACCACCCGATTTTCGGTATTCGCCATTAAATGGGATTTAGTCTTTCTTGGGGTATAAGCATTCCCATTCGGTGTCCAGTTTTTGATAAAGCACCCGATGTTGGGTATTTGCAAGATTTTAGCCAAATTATTAAACTGAAATGGCTATAATTTTGTTTGTTGGAGGTCGTAAGTACTTCTACAGAGTATTGTCGCTACAGTTCCACTTTTTGATAAAGATCCCATAGAACGATACCTCATGAATTTCTATAGTAAAGAGGTTTTGTCTAATTTTCCCACCAAAATGGTTGTTGTTGGTCTCCGTCGGGGGTCGTAAACATACCTGCAGAGACTTGTCGGTATAAGTCAACGTTCTGATATAGGTACAATAGAACAGTTTGGAGATTTCCCACCGTCATGGCTAAAATTTAGTCCCTACTTTCTGCATTACCAGTAAGGTGAATAATAATGGGTTACTTCTTAAAATTTTTAAAAGGAAAAATTACATTGTTATTAGTGGTTCGACTGTAGTCCTTGGCAATATTTGGTTTTCTCTGTCATAATTGTTCGTAAAGATGACCTGCTAACCTAGGGACCTAGCTGACCCGGTTCCGCGGTGCTGGCCCGTCGTTTTGGATTTCCATGTAAGCATTAGTAATCTATCAACAATTTATGTATCTAATATTGATACCTCTAGATTTTCGAACCGAATTGACGATACGTCGATGTTTTGGTATAACCCTCATACAATGGTATCTCCAGATGTAGAATAGAAAGTTACTTAAATTATAGCTTCCACCATACGATGTTTAAGGGTATAATAACTTTGTGATTCTGTTTGCAACACATCGGAATATTCGCCGGAGAACCTATAAAGTATGTATAAATTTGTGATCAACATAAAAAATAAGTCGATATAACGATATCTGTTGAAATCAAGATACAGCTCGCGATATTTAACATAGAACTCTTTAAATTGGTACAGAAGTTTCTATTTATTACTCGTAGCATGTTTGGTATTGGAAAGTTATTATATCAGTCCACATTTTGATACAGCCGCCATACCACTGACCGCCCGATTTGCAGTATTTTCAAGGTTTTAACAGCATTATCTTACCGAAATGACAATAATTTGGTATTTAGTCTCCCTTGGAGGCATAAAATATTTCTGTAATAAATTATCGACCTAGGTCCACGTTTTGATAGAGCTACTCCCGAGTCTCGATATTTTGAAGGTTTTAGTCTCGTAATCCCACAGAAATGGCTACAATTTGGTATTAAGTGTTCAGTGTGGGTATAAAATATAGTCATCGCTAGATTTCTAACTTCGGTGTTTGTATGTGTATAGCCACATTATTCATACGAAATGGCTATAATTGGTACTTAGTCTCCCTTAGGGGTATAAAACATTTCTGCAGAGAATTATTGGCATAGGTCCACGTTCTAATACATCTACCATAGGACTGTACGTCCCGAGTTTCAATTATTTGGAGTTTTTAGAGTCATTATTCCACCGAAAAGGCTACAATTTGGTGTTTAGTCTCCATTATGGGTATAAAACATTAACGGTAGAAGTTGTTCTGTGGCCTCCATTGAACGACACCTTCCGGTTCTCGGTATTTTCAAGGTTTTAGCGGCATTATTCAACATTATTTGGTATGTAGTCTCCTTTAGAGGTATCAAAACTATACCTACCGATTTTTGGGATTTTTTTCAACCGAAATTTCTGAAACCTGATTTCAGTATAATTTATGTTGGTGGGTAACGTCGTTTTTACTTGTTGTTAGCAAAGTGCTGTTTCATTGAGCACGTTATTATTTTACACTTTTAAACATGAAACATCGGTGATTCATAAAAAATTACTTCAAAATGCTTGTTGAATTTATCTAGACTCTGCTGTATTTCAAGCCCTAAAGTTAATGTTCACGGCGTGTTTGCTGCCCCTTATCAAATTAGTGAATCTGATCAGAAAGAATAAAGTTTTCAAAAATTGGAAGCAATCGCGATATACTGATTCAAAAAACCAATTATTGACAGATGCCACAATTTCTATTGTTTTTACTAATACGTCTAATAATCTCTGAGTTTCGCGATTTGTTAAAACCTGTTATGGGAGAGGTCCCCCATCCCCTCCATTTTCTGTATTCTACCACCCTATGAACCTGCACACACGGAAGTCTAATTTAGAACATAATGTCAGTCTTAAAGAATTTATATACATTTAGATAGATCATAGCATAGTTTACCGTTTTAGTGACCATTTCACATTTTTAGACGTTCCAGTTATTTAACCATCTTTGAAATTACGTTTTGCCTGATTTCTCAATAAATTTTTTGGAATTTCGATCACGCAGCATTTACATTATCGAGGTTGTACTGTATTCCAAAATGTGGGGTTGATCCCACTTATTGAAGCCATTGTTTATAGCGTTTGTGTAGTCACGCTTACTGAAATTAAGAATATTATCTATAATAATACATTTTTGAAAAATTGGGCTGACCGCGATATTCCACTTCCGAGATGACAATTCACGATCGAGGCAGTATTTACCATAGTATTGCAAGTAATTTTTAAACAATACGTTCAAAAATATCCTTAATTTCACGTTTTCCTAAAAAATTTTGTGGGGGAGCTACCCTGGTCACTCCACTGACCATTATGAAAAATAGCTAAAAACCTATTCTCAGACCTAAAAACTCCACATACAAAATTTCATCGAATTCGGTCCAGCCGTTTCGGAGGAGTTTAATTTCGAACATCATGGCAGACTCGAAGAATTTTATATATATATATAGATAAAACAAATATTAGAAATAATATTTACATTGTTGTTTTCTTATTTTATGATTCTAACAGCTTCTTCCATCCTCTTCTGTTGACAAGAATTTTCCAACTAAATTTTCTTGTCCTTTTCAATGACATTTCTGTATATTTGAGCACAGTGCTCGGTGTCTGTCTTATAATTCATTCGTTGGCTGGTTGGGACATTTACAATATGTAGCATTTCTAGCATGTAAATATGTACGTCAGTAATTGTTTTCTTGTGCTAGAATGTAAAATGATATATATGCACAATAATATTTATATATACTTTATTGGATCGCAGATGGTTATTTCGAAGCACTACAAACGGAAAAAGTCAATATGAAGAGTAATATTGCAGGGTATAACAATTATGGAAAGTACTTAGAATTAACACACCTATTAAAAACGTTTGGGTATTTTCCTTATAAAAATCATTAAAAACACATGTTGGAGTTCTACAACTAGGGTGACACCTTAAACGACAACATACAGAAAAATTGGTAAGAACGATTACCAAAAATCGGTGATCCAGACAGAGCAATATCCGTCCAACAACCAACACAACTTCTTTTGAATTTGCCGGTTTATTATTTAGCTATGTGGATTTTCTTCACATCACAAAACAACAATAATCTTCATTGAAATAATCATTTGCAACCCGATGTATATTAGGGTTATGACTTTTTGACATTTTTCTCAAAAATAATTTCCTGTAGTGAGAATAAATAAACTTTTTGCCTATTAATGATTAAAATAACTTTCAATCCATTTAATTGTAAAAAATGTTCCTCACAAACTATTTTAAAAACGTTTTTTCAATTCTATGAATTGAACAAAAAATTGAAAAAATTAATTCCTTTTATTCCATTTAAATATAAATAAAGATCCCGCTCAAACCACTTTTAATTTTTATGGTACATATATGAAATAAATTATATATATATATATATATATATATATATATATATATATGGCGAAAAACAAAAATTCTTTGCAATTCCATTTGAAAAAAAATAAAAAATTTTCTTGCGAGCACATCTACAATTTTTGGCATAGAGGTTAAGAAAAAAATTCTGGTTTCAAATCTGTTCGCGTTCACAAAATTGGACGATGCGCGCAAAAGTTATAGCGGTTTTTATTATCATATAAAGAAAAAATATTTAAAAATATCTTATTTGTTGTTATGAGAAAATGTATGCATAAATCGTTTACAGCATTCCATATCTATTCGTAGATGTTTAAATAGTTATTAAATTTATTATCATTTTCGCGGAAAATCAACAAATAATACAAAAAATTTGAAGTAAATCCAAATTATCCTGTCCCAGAGTCCGTACAAACCCTCAAAAAATAAATTAAAAAATATATGCGGAATCTAGACAATGCGTAGAAAAATTTGATACCAAATTTATAGAGATTGGGTACATAAATTGCATATTATAGCAACAAGAAAAGAGAAAAACTTATTGTTGGAAAATATTGTTGCAAATATATTTTTTGGTTTGATTCGAAAAATTAGAAAAAATATTTGGGAGTTCTCCAACTATTTCGCTAAAATCCCATACAATAATTAATGTGTACTGCCAAAACTTCATCAAGAAATATGGTTTACCATCGTGAAAGTTTTTTTGCTTACTGTGATAACTTATAAGGATAGGAAATTAAGAGTAATATTGAAACTACAATCATTCAAAAAATATGGAAATTAAAAAGCCCATTATTCGCGAATTAGTTAAAATCAGTTGATGCGCATCCGTTTTTGGATACAGCGAATCAATCTCTTTCAATATCTATGCATATTTCGATGTTTCACTCAGCGGTTAAAGTGTGCCGCCAGTTGCATCACACAATGCAAAAAACCTTAAAGTGGGTAAAAATAGCGCAATGTGCATACGATTTTGACGCGCATCCGGTTTCAGTAGCACCCATCAAAAATACGTATATATACAAATATTTCAAATAGATTCTTCAAGAACCGCGGATGTGCCTCCACATTCTATTTTTGGTAAAAACCCCATATTACTCGCGAATCTCTGTAATTTATGACACGCGTTTTCGCAAATATTATAATCGCGTATAAAGGATTCCATTTACGTAAAAATTTTTAAAGAAAACCGCGGTTTAGTACGCGGATTTGTCAAAATAAATTTTTGCTGATTTTCCTATTTTCAGGGTATCTATATCCGCGGTTTTAGTGGATGGATTCGATCGCGGATGGGCTCATTAGATCCGTCGCGTAAAAAAACTAAATTCACGCGGGGTACAAAGGAAATTGAATGGCACTTGTAAATTTTAAACGCAAAAAATAGGTTTTTTTAAAAAAATTCACGCATCAAATATTGGCCTTTAGACTCCAATTACTAGGATGCTGTAAGGAGCACACTCATGAGATATGCATTAAACGACGTAAAATCACGAGTTTTATAACCCTATTATGAGTTTTGAATATTATCTTGTTGCGCGTCCGAATTATTAAAACAATTCAAAAAACCCCGAAATTCCGGCTTCAAAATGTCAGTATCAATTTTATGTGGATGCAGTGCATATATCGAAAAATGATACACTAGTATCATATTGCCCACGAAGTATTCTTTGAGTCTTTCTTTGGGCATATGTCTATAAAATGTAAGGCTAAGCCAGAAATCGGAAGGGAGCATAAAAAAACTTGTTGGCTTCAACCCATTTTTACCTATTTTTCTACATTGATGCCAACACAGCTTCCACGTAAATTAATTTTAATGGTCGATCTTATGGGATTCCTCCTAAAACACTTCATTTTAAAGAATTTCAATCATACTATATAGAATATGTTAACAGTTCGCGAATTATGAATGGGTGAAACTCAGATTCATCGATTGTAAAACATTTTTGTTATTCGCCATATATATATATGTATATATGTATATGCAATTATACGACGATGAAATTAGTGTGCCCCTATATCTTCCTTTCATTTCAGTTAACTATCTGCTTACACTGATTTAAAAACCATGTCAAAAGTTCTGAAAATTAACAATTTTGAAAGTTTGAATCACATTTTAATTAAGATTTATGTAATCTTAGGTAAAAACTCATCAAAATATCATACAGGGATACGAAGTTGTAAAAAAGTCATAAGTCATGTATATTCTTGCTCAGCGTAATATTCTGAGTCGATCAGGCGTATAGCATGAGCTCTGCTCGCACCGCAGCACAGCAATAACATTTGTTTTTTGGAACAAAAACCTGTCGTAGCACTGCTGCACATATTTTAGTACTGTCCAGGCAGCAAATTCAAACACTGTTTAAAAATGTTTGTGTGTAGCAAACGCCATTTAAAACTTTATTTAAATAAATAATAAAACTTTATCTTAGGTGTGACGTTTATTTTTTGTCACTCACTGTAACTGTGTACTTAAATGAAAAAGACAATGTTTTTAGAAATACTTGTAGTAAATTTATTTAAAGAATATTTCTTATACAAAGTTACACAAAACGAACTGCTAATTATATTAGCATTAAATTACATATATTTATTATTTTAAGTAAAAAATTAAGTCTTTGAAATAAAAGTGGGGCTGTTGATGTGCATTCAATCCTTTAATTCTGTCTTAATATCTATGTCTACCACTGTATCTAAATCTGGTGTGATAAGTGATTCGTCGTCACCTTCTACCTGATCTAATATACTTGGCGACATGTCATCTTCCTTTAATATGTCTACCTGTTTAAAGGCATTATCCAAAAGGTGGGAATTCAATCGTATAAAAAGCAATCTTTCTGAGCTAAGATTTGGCCTGCTCGTATTAGTGAATATGTGAGAGTAACGTGGTTTAGTATGAACCTGTAAAATAATGTGGATTAGTTATATTAATAAATATGCAGGTATGCGATTTGCAAATACATATCTAGACATCTTCTTACCTGCGTAGCTGGTATGGCAAAACATATGGAACTCAAATAATGCAATTCAGGTTCGCTGAATTTCCACTCTCTCCAGAAGAACAAAATATTTGTATCGACCATTTGAAATGGTAATTTAAGCTTCTCTAAATGGCGATGAAAATCTGCTGTTGTAACATCCTTCCCTTTAATACCATTACATAGGAAATCGTTTAGAAACTCATCTTCATCATCATCGAATTGTTGTTGTGGTGGTGGTGGTGTCTGCGCAGATTCTTGTTGATCTGCTGTTGTTGTTTTCATCATTTGTGGGTTGTAAAGTTTTGCTTGTGACCATAACTTCTTCAAATACTCTACTGCGGTCATTTTCTGTGACAAATTAAGGGTATGCTGGAAACGAGGATCCAAGTACAGACAACCAGTGAAACGATCTTGTTCTAATAATGTCTTAGTTCGATTTTCAATGCTATTTTGCAGCTCCAATGCAATAAGGCCTATGAAACTTTCCTTGTTTGTAAGCTTTTTTACAAGTTTTTCATTGAGAAGTTTACATTTCAACCATTGAGCATAAAAATCGCCGATATGTTGTTCTTCTTCACTGTACCGTGACAAGGTTTTGTGTAGATATTTTAGGGCTTCACAATAGGCAGAAATAAATTCCCACATGTCATCAGAAGCGGTAAATTGATCTTCCGATGAAGCGATAGGTTCAAATTTTGTGTTTTGCAATACACCACGGGCCATAAACAAATCATTGATCATGTCATATGTTGAACCCCATCTCCATGGTGAATCAACTTGTGGTACTTTTAGGTTATTTTCCTCAAAAATTTGATAGTAACCATTTGATTCGTCGTTTAAAAATTTTGCAAAATTTCGACATTCCATAAGCATTTGGAAAATCCGTGGATTTTTAAAAAGATCCATAAAACAGTTATGGGCTATGGTGCTCATATAGGGTTCTACTCGAATGTTACCGATGAGAATATCAGGATAGCATTCAAAATATTCTATTTCGATTTGGTAGCGACAATTGCTAACCTCTCGATAACAATTTACCTTTGAATGATCCCAACTGACAGATACTAACTGATTGATGTTAATGTCGAACTTGTTCAAAATCTCTTGAATGTGTTTCTCGGAAAATTGTGTTTCCCCTTCGTTGAGTTTTATGATGCCCAACAACCGTGTCTCTACTTGTCCTTCTTCAATAAATTGTGTGCTAAGACAAAATGTGTTGGCTGAAGCATTAATATCCGTGTCAATTTTTAGGGACAATAAACGCCCATGTAAATCTTTGCAGCAGTTACTGTGTATATAGGATGCCAATTGATCAATGTTATGTGCAATTCGATTCGAGTCTATGGTGAACTGCTTTGCCTCTTGTTCGGATAATGCACTACAAATAGGTTTTATTATATTCGCCATGTTCTTGCCGTTAATGATATGTGGTTCAATGCCATCTTCAACCACTAAACCAATCATTGAACGCATAAATAATCTCTTATCCACTTCGATGTAGGCCCGTCTCTTCATACGCTTTTCCGTTGGACCCTGCTGACGTTCTTCGAGCATTTTGCGTTTGGCTAATTTTAGAACAGCATTGATTTGTTCTTCATCATAAGTAGACAGCGGAATTTTATGCATCCCCTATTTTTGGTCCGATTCATGTCAAATTTTGGGTCTGGGCATATTTTTGGCTTCTGATTACATTGCAATCGAAACATATGACATATGCAAAATTATGCAAAATGCATAAATTTTTGCATATGCAAAATTTATGCATTTTACATATTTTCTTATGCAACAAATATTTCAATAATAGGTACAAAAATGTTTGTGTGTACAATTTTTTCTTTAAAATTATTTTCAGGCAAGTCAATAAAATAGAGAAATGTATAACCACAGCCACAACCTTCAAAATACCGAAAATCGGTAGGTACCATTCTATGGGGGCTATATAAAGTCGTGGACCTATACCGACAAATTTCAGGAGGAAAGTTTTATGCCCACATCGAAGACAAAATGCCACATTTCAGTCATTTCGGTTGGATATTGAGTCCACAACCTTCAAAATACCGAAAATCGCGAGGTACCGTTCTATGGGGGCTATATGAAGACGTGGACCTATACCGACAAATTTCAAGTGAAAAGTTGTTTACCCAAATCGAAGACAAAATGCCACATTTCAGTCATTTCGGTGGGATATTGAGGCCACAACCTTCAAAATATCGAAAATCGGGAGGTACCATTCTATGGGGGCTATATGATGACGTGGGCCTATATCCAGGTGGAAAGTTTTATACCCCCAAGGAAGACTTAATATCAAATTTCAGCCATTTCGGAGGGATATTGAGGCCATGACCTTCAAAATACCAGAAATCCGGAGGTGCCGTTCTATGGGGGCTATATGAAGACTTGAACCTATACCGAGAAATTTCAGGTGGGAAGTTTTATAGCCCCAACGAAAACTAAATACCAAATTTCAGTAATTTCGGTGGGATATTGAGGCCACAACCTTCAAAATACCGAATATCGGGAGGTCCCATTCTATGGGGGTTATATGAAGACGTGGACCTATGCACAGTGGATGCGCCCAACGACAAAAATCAAAAAATTCATGTCGTCGTTTCAAAAATTTAAAAATGCAAATAGCTTCAAAACTTTCCAAATTTTTCGAAACTCAACTTATTTTTTCCACTTTTCGCGGGTCTTAAGGAGAAAACGCCCCATGAACATGACTAATTTTGAAGAAAAATATTTATTTAAAAATGAGAAAAAATACTTATATTCTAAGCGAATTTATGAAACAAAGGACTATTTTTAACGCCTTAACTTAAGATGACTCATTTAGTAAATTGCCTAAGCATCATTTTTCTAGTTATGAAAATTCCTCTAAATCGCAAGGTTTGCCAAATATTTTGGTTATACTATTGGTAAAAATGAAATTATTTAATATAGATGTATGGATTTCCTTAAACTTTTAGTCACTTTCAACAAATTCGAACAAATGGCCACTAGTGCCAAATTGTAGCCTAGCGCCTGTTGATTTCAAAACTGTATAGACTTTTTGCGGAACTTTGCGGTTTTGGCAGTTATGACCAAAAGTTTAACACCCTTTTATAGTTGCTGAATTAATATTTTTTGGAATACTTTTAAGTAATTTTATTATCCTTTCTTAAATTTGGTTTCAATATAACGTTTTTTGTGCTATTAGCGATTTCTATGGTCACGGTAACTTAGACCTGTAATGAAAACTCGCGAAAAAAGATTTGGCCACGTTAACAAATATTTTTTTTTTTTTTTTTTTTTTTTTGGGACACCCTAATGTTGGACCACGCCAAAAAGTGGAAAGTTTTCCCCGCATTGAGTACAAAAATGCATTATTACAAGTAATTCTGCAGACAAATGTGGTTAAATCTTATAAAGTACAAAAAAAGATGGTAACCCTATATGGAGGCTGTGGTCAAAAGTGGACCGATACGACATTTCTTTATAAGATAATGTTCGGAAATCTGCGATCATTATAAGAATATAGTCGCTTAGAATATTTGGTTGACATCTGCCCAAATAAATCGATATATAAATCATTGGTGAGTAAACCAAATCATGGACCAATACTGAAAATTTTTCGTGGAGATGCTTACAATACAATAATAAGTCCTGGTACCGGATTACAGCAAATTTGGTTGAACAATGTCTTGGTAACAGTAAAATACTTAAATTCAAGATGATTCGTTTCATGGGGAACACGCGAAATTTTGGACCGAGGACCCCAATAGTTTACGTAGAGTGTTTTTAGGCCACTATGACCCATTGATAACAATTTCAGTTCGATATAGCATTTAGAAGTATTTTTGTCACACCTTCCCATGTAAGTGCCACCACTGTGCTATGCCGACAAATTTAAGGTCATTTCGGCGGGATATTGAGGCTACAACTATCAAAATACCGAATATCGGTAGGTACCGTTCTATGGGAGCTATATGAAGACGAAGACCTATGCGGACAGATTTCCGTTGTAAAGTTGCATACCCCTAACGAAGACTTAATACCAAATTTCAGCCATTTCGGTGGGATATTTAGACCACAAATATTTGAATATATTTTTGCATATGGTTTTGCATATGCTCATTTTATGCAGATATGTACAAATATGTCAAAATATGCACGATATGCAGAATATGCAAAATATGCAAAAATTTCTGGGCCTAATTCGTTTTATTTTGTAATAAAACGAGTTTCTGTCTAATCAGATTTTCTCTACGACCATCCTAACCATATATGCATTTGCATAGGATTCCGCTGTCTAATCATAAGGCTTGGGGGAGGAAGCCGATGTTTGTGAATTGTTACTTGCATCTTGCACTTCAATGTCCACACTGTGCACTTTACGTAAATGTTGGCGTAAATTAAAGACGCGATTGTTTCGCATACGAATTGAACAAATTTTGCATTCTGCTATGCCATCCTGTACGTAATTATCGAAATAATTCCATATCTCCACGTTAGCCGTACGACCCATGTTTCTTTAATTGTCTGTCAGTTTTTCAGCAAATTAACGTAGCTGCGTTGCTTATGAGATTCAAAGTTATACTGAAGAATAAAACTACCATTTGCCTATCCCGTCTTATGCTCTCACAAGTACTTTGGTTGCATGGTAAAAATCCACAAACTCAATAGAGGTCTCTTGTGCTCTAGCCTGTTGCCGCCGGCAGCAGCAGCAATGGTACAGTTTAGCTGCTATTTTGCTTACACATACAGTGCTTTGACGATGCTAGTGTCTGTGCTGCTGCTAACCACAAACGAAAAACAACTCGCACAGCAGGTATAATTGAGAGGGGTGAATATGCCTGCATATCTGCTGTCATACAACGCGGCAGCAAAAGCATTATATACTTTGTTATTGCTTTATTTAATTTTTGTGTATACCCATGGTGAATTCATTTACTGTATGTACTGAAGAGAACAAAACTGCCAAAAGGAGAGAATGCAAAATAATGGAAGAACAACGAACAGCTTATAACGTTTATAAACACCCCATACAGACAACTCATGATAAAAGAGATGTAGCAATTAATTTGTACTTACAGTTACACCTCATGCTTATTTAATGTAGCCGTAGAGTTGAAATTAAACCGTAATTATTCTGAGTACCTACTGTTTGCACCAAAAAATACAGGTATGTGATGGAAAACGATTCGAATCCTTTTGTCATAAATCGAAATCGTATATTTCGAATTTTGGTGATTATTTTATTGAAATTGAAAATGGATTTTAAAAATTATTATTTAAATAAGGAGCGTCTGTGAAGCAAAACTATATATCGTCAAAGGCACTCCGAATATTTACCATTTCGATTCTGCAAATAAAGTCGATTCGGTTTTCATCACATACCCGATAAAATAATGTAAATACATACAGTTTGTTAACTAACTGTACATACAGTTAGTCACTAAATCATTGCAAACGATGAATTTATAAGAATTTAGATTTCAATTAGGAATTAGGTACAACAAGAAATTCTTTCAATAAGGTTGGGTTTTTGTACAAATGAACTGATTTACGTGCTTATGACAACATTATGGTAATAAATGCAGGAATCGATCGAAAAGAAAAACGAAACAATAGGCAAAAAGTATAAGTACATACCTGTTTTTTGGTGTCAACTAAATAATTACAAAACATGTAAGAAAAGTCTATAGTCGGACGGAGCCAACCATGGGATACCCTATACCACTATCCCTGGACAATCGCACCCCTCGGAACTTCTTTTCAATGATTGTGAAAATTTAATTATCAAATATCAGAGATGTAATGCATAATACTTATGACCAAAACCAAAAAGTAATCTAGCATGACAAAGACATTTTTGTAGCAGGAAAGGAAAATTTAGTTCACACAAACTAAAATGTAATGAAACCCACTTATGTAGTACTACTACTTCCGTTGTTTAACCGCTACGTTATTAAAATTTGTACCAATTTCACACAAAAGTTTCAGTCCATTTAACCCGCTAAGTATTATCTGATCTTCACGTTGGTTTGTACGCTTCTACTTCATCATAAACTCAAACTTTGTTTAAAATTTTGCGGGTTATTATTTTGACCTACAGAGCCGCTACAAAGTTGGTTAAAATTTTGTTTTTGGTCCATTTCATCCCCTAAACATTTCACGATCATCACCAAAAACCAATCATTTCTATACTGGCCCGAACCCAACCTCCTTCGTTACAATCGGTCCATAATTGCGGCCTTAAGCTTGTTTACAAATTTTAATGGAAGGACACACATCGCGAAATCGCTTTATCTCGTCGAGATATGAATTTTGGCATACCAAATAAGGGGTCTAGGACGAATATTTCGTGGTGTTACATAAATTTTTAGAGACAACATGTAGCACGGGATAAAAATGTGGTTCTCTACACTGAACCCATTATATATTAGACAGTAGGCCCGTTATCTAGCAAACACTTTATTACAATTTACATCAGAGGAAAGGTCAGTAGTTTTTTTCCATATGAAGGCTACTTTGCGAAATATATATGTCCTCAAGGATTTTAAATATCGACCAAAAATAAAATTTTTATATTTTCATACAAAAGTAATGGTCCATTTCACCCGCTAAAGAATATCAGATCATCATTCAAAATTGTAGGCATCTTTTTCGACCTATACTCTTACCCGGTGCAAAATTTCGTGACTATTGATGTATAATTGCGACTTCTAGCGAGTTTATTATTACAATACAAACAAATAACGGAATACATTAGGCTGTAACTCCCCAGCTAACAATTTTTTTTGAGGGCTCTGATATCAGATTTTTTCTGAATATTTTTTAGAATTGTGGCCGATTTCTCTAATATTTTCCTAGAAATTTGACCGATTTTCTATAAGTTTATTTTAAGAATCTCTGCACATTTTCTAAAGAATCTTAAGAATCGGCACTCCGAATTCGTTCCGATTTCTAATGGATTTTCTAAGGAAATTTTTTTTCGTTTGATGTCGAAATACAAAATGACTGGTCATAAAATTCGCATATACAATTTTAAAATTTTTTAAATATAAATGCTACATATAATAATCCAAGCTAGTGTTGATAGCTTCAACATATATGTAGAAGTATACTTCTGCATATTGATCTACTGTTAATCATAAAATGATAACAACAGGCAAAATCAAGTTTGAAATTAGAATCTTCCATAAATAGCACATTGAAAGAAAATTGTCTCTGAGTGGGGTTTCTTCTGTACAGTACGACATGTGGCGTCAGCGTCAGAATTGTTTCCGATTTTTTCAGAAAATCTGAACTTTTCTCCGAATTTTTCCAGAATTTCTTTCCGAATTCGGACGGATTTTCTTAAGAAAATCTAAATTTTTCATCGAATTTTCTTCCGAATTCGGACCGAATTCTGTCAGAAAATCTAAATTTTTCTCCGAATTTTCCAAGAATTTACTTCCGAATACGGGCGGAATTCGTCGCGAAACTCTAATATTTTTTAAGAATTTCCTTAGAAAATTCTTTCCGAATTCGGTGACCACGTCCATACAACTTTCGTACCAAATTCGGTACGAATTCGGCATCAGAATCGGATATTTTTTCAGAAATTCTGTCCGAATTCGTTTCGAAAAAAATGTTAGCTGGGTCTGTTATCTGATCATGCACACCAACATAATTGACATCAATTGAAAGGTCAAGCGTTCCACTTTCAAGTATATCTCACTTCCAGGAATTAAGATATAAACTGTATATTACAAATTTTCACAATTTTCACACAAAAGTTTTGGTCCATTTAACCCTCTAAATATTATCCGATCGCCATCTCAAATTGCAAGCTTCTCCTTTGTGATATACTCTTACCTTATTTAAAATTACGTGTTGATCGGACTATTATTGAGACCTACAGAGACGCTAGAAATTATTATGTTTTTGGTCCATTTCACCCGCTAAATATTTCACGATCATCGCCAATAAGAATAGGGATCTATTCTGATTTGAACCCGACCTCCATACAAAATTTCGTGACGATCGGTCCATAATTGCGGCCTGGAGCGTGTTTACAATTTATAATGGACAGACGGACGGACACACATCTCAAAATCGCTTTATCTCGTCGAGATATGAAGATTGGTATACCATATTGGGGGTCTCCGACCAATACTTATGATACCCTTTTCCACATTGTGGTATAGCCCAGTCAGCATTTGTTGAAAATTTTTATCAAATTCGAGTCTTTTTTGATCCGACTGCAAGATTAAAAAGCTGAAATATGAGCTCATTTTCTGATCATAAATGACTCCTCTGTCGGGAGGAAAACGTAACCTCAGGCGACCCTTCTAAACAAATCACAAATTAGTCTTCCTCTGCATTAGTTTCGAGTCATTTTTGCCCATTAACTGATGGCATATAAAGTCTTTTTGGAGTCGTATTTCAATCATTTATTGGTGATATGTTGATTAATTTGGGACTCTTTTTCGAGTCATGTTTATAATCGTGTATAAGTCTTTAGGGAGTCATTTATGAGTCTTTTTATTAGTCGAAATAAATTAAAAGAATTTTTATTCTTTTTGTTTCTTTCCTTTGTTTTATAGTCTTTTCTGCTTTGTTATGTCTTTAATTATCCTTTATGTTGCGCGGTGGTTAGTATTCTGCTTCTTCATTTCACTTCCCAGCTAACATTTTTTTCCGAATTCGGACAGAATTTCTGAAAAAATATCCGATTCTGATGCCGAATTCGTACCGAATTCGGTACGAAAGTTGTATGGACTTGGTCACCGAATTCGGAAAGAATTTTCTAAGGAAATTCTTAAAAAATATTAGAGTTTCCCGACGAATTCCGTCCGTATTCGGAAGTAAATTCTTGGAAAATTCGGAAAAAATTTAGATTTTCTGACAGAATTCGGTCCGAATTCGGACGAAAATTCTGGAAAATTCGATGAAAAATTTAGATTTTCTTAAGAAAATCCGTCCGAATTCGGAAAGAAATTCTGGAAAAATTCTGAGAAAAGTTCAGATTTTTTCAACAACAATTCTGACGCTGACGCCACGTGTCGTACTGTACAGAACAAACGCCACTCAGTGACAATTTTCTTTCAATGTGCTATTTATGGAAGATTCTAATTTCAAACTTTGTAATGATTTTGCCTGCTGTTATAATTTTATGATTAACAGTAGAACAATATGCAGACGTATACTTCTACATATATGTTAAAGCTATCAACACTAGCTTGAATTATTATATGTAGCATTTATATTAAAAAAATTTTAAAATTGTATATGCGAATTTTATGACCAATCATTTTGTTCTTCGACATCAAACGAAAAAAATTCCCTTAGAAAATCCATTAGAAATCGGAACGAATTCGGAATGACGATTCTTAAGATTCTTTAGAAAATGTGCAGAGATTCTTAAAATAAACTTATAGAAAATCGCTTAAATTTCTAGGCAAATATTAGAGAAATCGGACACAATTCTAAAAAATATTCAGAAAATCTCAGATAAAATCTGATATCAGAGCCCTCGGAAAAAATTGTTAGCTGGGTTGGCAAAACTTGAACATGTGTTGTGTTTGTCTATACACTTAATATTATACGTTACATTTATATCAAAGTTTTTTAGAAAGTGTATATGAGAATTATTTACAACCAAACAAAAATAAAACAAAACAATCAGTTTTTAATCACCTATGTGTTCAAAATATGATCAGAAGATACATAATTATAATCACTTTACAAACACCTACATGATCATTTTTTGATTAAGCATTTTTCAATCTTCATGAAGATCAAAATGTGACAATAAATAACGAAACAAGTAAAAAAGTATCAGTCGGCTTTGCCGACAGAGGTATACCCTCAGCATGTGTATATTGAAACAATTTTTTCCCAAAATACGTATGTATTTAGGGGGTTTTAAAAAATTTGGGCCTTTGAACCGACAAAAATGTTGATTAGAATAAAAGGAATGGATCGACATTGACGGTTATGGAAGTGGATCTCCAGCCACAACATATGGTGTCATAGGGGTTTTTATACTCTTCGGGCTGTTTGCTCAAGAAGTATGGACTTGCCCCTAAAAAAAACTTTTAATATCGTAATTGAGGCAGCGAATGCAAGTTGCTCCAACAAAAATCAAAGTTAGTCGATAATAGGTCTTAAAGTGAACTTATCCGAAATTTTTTGTGGGAGGTACCGGATGGAGTGGACAAGCATAGTCCATATTTGAACCTTATCTATATCTAGTAGATATATTAGGATGTGTAAAGTATGGACCAATTCGGCCACTCGCTTCAACAGTTACCGTACGAACAATATTTCCGAACATTTTTGAACTTTTGTGGGGGAGGTACCCGAAGGAATAGACCGATATGGCTTATCTTCGAACTTAAACTATGTTTGGACAAAATATTACTAAGGCCAAATTTTGGACAGAATCGGAAGATCCGTTCGAGAGTAATCTTGCGCTCCAACCACTACGCAAGGTGTCATAGGGGTTTTTTGCAACTTTCATGCTATTTTCTCAGGAAGTATGGACTTGCCCCTGATGAAACTTGTACCGTCGTATGGAGGGCAGTGAATACAAGTTCCTAAAATAAAAATCAAAGCGATTCGAGAGATGGCCCTAAACTGAACTTTTCCGAAATTTTGTGTGGGAGGTACCCGAAGGAGTGGACCTATTGAGACTATATTGGAACCTCATATTACTCTGGTAGAAAGTTTACGCTAGACAAAGTATGGACCAAATCGGTAACTCCCTTCAAGAGTTATCGTGCGCACAAGCTTTCCGAACATTTTCGAACTTTTGTAGGGGAGGTACAGGAAGGAGTGGACCGATGTAGCTCATCTTCGAACTTAAACTAAGTTTGGGCAAAATATTACTAAAGCCAAAATTTGAACGGAATCGGTTCATCCGTTCGAGAGTTATCGTGCGCTCCAGCCAGCAGGACAGACAGACAGACGGACGGACATGGCTAGATCGACTCAAAATTGTCTAAAACACATTTCGTCCAAACATACTTGGGGTCTAAAACCATTATTTCGATGAGGCACATTTCCATCGTATCAAAGTGTATATACCCTCCTTAGCCTAAAGGCTGAGGGTATAAAAATAGTCACATTTTAAACGCCTCAATGATTTATTTGTGATTGCTACACATTTGTTGTTGTATTTTAAATTGAACTCTTTTTAATCATTACAGGGAGTCACTTTCTAGTCCCTTTCTGATCATACAAGCGACTTAATCAATTTTTGATCACCAAAAGGACTCTAAAAAGACTCCGCAATGTGATGTAAGAAAGCGAGCACCAATGGTGTACAACATCCAACACCGCGCCGAGAGAAAAGGAAGGCAGACTGGCAGACCCAAAACAGTGACCACAGATTTGCTGCAGAGAACATTTCCCGTCCACTGGAGTACTGGGATGACCGTATATTTTCCGATTAGACGAAAATTATGTTATAACATCATAATGTACCTTAAAAGACCTATACTAACAAATTTTCGGAAGAAAGTCCTTTTCTCCCAGAAAGACTAAATAGCAAATTTCAGTCATTGCGATGAGATAATATTACCAAACCCTTCAAAATGCCCACAATAGGGAGGTACCGTTATATGTGAGTTATATCAAAATGTGGACATATACTGATAAAAATCCGGGGAACAGTTTTTTTGCCTTAAAAAGGCCAAATTCCACCCATTTCGTTGAGAAAATGTGGTTAAAACATTCAAAATAGTCAAAAGCGGAATGTAACGTTCTGTGGTGGCTATATAAAACGTGCAAATATTCTGGGGGAAGTTTTTTGGCCCCAAAGAGGACTAAGTACGCTTCTATGGGGGCTATATGAAATATGAATATTTTGTACCGAAAATCGTGAGGCACCGTCCTATGGGGGCTTTACGAAGACGTGGACCGATATAGCCCATTTTCAATACCAAACATCCTAGGAGTAATATACCAAATTATAGAGCTCTGTCTTAAAAATCGCGAGCTGTATCTTGATTTCAACATACGGACGGACACAGGGACATGGTTAATTCGACTTAAAATTTTATGGACTTGGTTGTTATACAACTGCACCAAAGTCATCGACACCCCAGCCTAAAGTCCAGATTTTTACCCCATTGAAAATTTATGGGTACACTTGAAGAAAAATGCCGGGGATAGGTCGCCCAATAATAGGATCAGCTTAATAAAATATAGTTAAGAAGAATGGCAAAAATACCATTAGAATATGACATTCCGAAACATATTTACTCAAGAGACGTTTATACATAAGCTGTTGTTGATGTCCGAGGTGGGATTACGAAATGTTAGGATCAACTTTTCCAGAAATTGTTTTATTTAAAATTTTGTAGTAATTTTGGAAATACCGCGTAATACTGAAAAGTTGTGCAAAACTTTTTTTATTGTTTTATTTAAAATTTTATAGTAATTTTGGTTTGCAAAAATTTTGTTGACTAACTGTACATAAATTTTCTCAACGCAACAAACAAGACATTTTAAAATATATTTTCTTTATAAGAAAATAATAACAGCCATAGCGAGGATCCGCCAATTTTGTGAACGCGAACAGATTTGAAATCAGAATTTTTTCTTAACCTCTATACCAAAAATTTAATTTAATTGAATTTAATAATTTAATTGAATTGCAAAAAATTAAGTTTTAATTTTTATACCCTCCACCATAGTATGGAGGGTATATTAAGTTTGTTTTTCCGTTTGTAACGCATTGAAATACTCATTTGCGACCCTATAAAGTATATATATTCTTGATCAGGGTAAAATTCTAAGTCGATCTGAGCACGTCCGTCCGTCCGTCCGTCTGTGGTAATCACTCTAGCATCCACAAAAATGGAGATAGGACGCTGAAATTGCGTCTTTTGTTTGCAGGCAGGTCAAGTTCGATGATGGGCTATATCGGTCCACGTTTTGGTATAGCCCCCATATAACAGTACCCCCCGATTTACGGTATTTTGACGTTTTTAGCTACATTTTCAGACCGATTTGGCTATAATTTGACATTTAGGGTTCTTAAGTATAAATAAACATATATAACAAAACTTGTGGACATAGGTCCACGTTTTGGTATAGCCCCCATATAACGGTACCCCCAGATATACGGTATTTTGACGTTTTTAGCTACATAATCCGACCGATGTAGCTATAATTTGGCATTTAGGGTTCTTAAATGTTAATAAACTTATATATTAGAAGTTGTGGACATAGATCCACGTTTTGGTATAGCCCCCATATAACGGTACCCCCCAATTTGCGGTATTTTGACGTTTTTAGCTACATTTTCAGACCGATGTAGCTATAGTTTGACATTTAGGGTTCTTAAGTGTCAATAAACTTATATAACAAAAGCTGTGGACATAGGTCCACGTTTTGGTATGACCCCCATATAACGGTACTCCCCGATTTACGGTATTTTGACGGTTTTAGCTACATTTTCAGACCGATTTGGCTATAATTTGACATTTAGGGTTCTTAAGTGTCAATAAACATATATAACAAAACTTGTGGACATAGGTCCACATTTTCGTATAGCCCCCATATAACGGTACCCTCCGATTTGCGGTATTTTGACGTTTTTAGCAACATTTTTAGACCGATTTAGCTATAATTTGACATTTAGGGTTCTTAAGTACCAATAAACATATATAACAAAAGTTGTGGACATAAGTCCACGTTTTGGTATAGCCCCCATATAACGGTACCCCCCCGAAATATAGGTTATTTTGACGTTTTTAGCTACATTATCAGACCGATGTAGCTATAATTTGACATTTAGGGTTCTTAGGTGTTAATAAACTTATATAACAAAAGTTGTGGACATAGGTCCACGTTTTGGTATAGCCCCCATATAACGGTACCCCCCGATTTACGGTATTTTGACGTTTTTATCGACATTTTCAGACCTATATAGCTATAATTTGACATTTAGGGTTCTTAAATGTCAATAAACTTACATATATAACTAGTGGACATAGGTCCATGTTTTGGATTATATTAATATATTAAACCGAACTAGCAGTAATTTGACATTTTAAATTCTTAGTGGTCACAACACCTCTCCATCAAAAATTGTCAACATAGGTCCATGTTCGGATATAGCTCCCATGTAACGGTACCTCCCAATTTTCAGTAATTTGGCCATTTTAGCTACAATTTTTAACAGAACTAACTGTAATTTGACATTTGAAGGTTGTAGTGGTCACCACCATCTGCATTAACAATTTTCAACATAGCCCCAATATAACGATACTTCCCGATTTTCGGTACTTTGACGATTTTACTTAAAATGTTTAATCGAACGTAGGTCCATGTTTTTGTATAGCCCCAAAACAAACCTCCCGATTTTCCGTACCTTAGCTTTATTTTTGGACGAACTTTCTGTAATTTGAAATTTAAAAGTCAACAAAAATTCTGCAACAAAAATTGTTCATATAAGTTCATATTTTCGTATAGCACAGATACCTCCGAACTAGCTGTTAATGACATTTGAAGTTCCCACGTTATGTACCGATTTTCGATATTTTGAGGATTCCAGCTAAATTTTTTAACCGAATTAGGAGTTATTTGACAATAAAGGCTCCCATCAAAAACTCTCAACATAGACCCATGTTTTATTATAACCCCTATATCGACGCCTCCAAACAATAGTATGCTAAGTCGACTTAGCATGTTTTCAAGTTCTTTACATTTTTATACCCTCCACCATAGTATGTAGGGTATATTAAGTTTGTCATTCCGTTTGTAACACATCGAACTAATCATTTGCGACCCTATAAAGTATATATATTCTTGATCAGGATAAAATTCTAAGACGATCTAGCCATGTCCGTCTGTCCGTCTGTTGTAATCACTCTAGCGTCCGCAATAATTGAGATAGAGTGCTGAAATTTTGCATCCGAGGGTCTTTTTTCCATAGGCAGGTCAAGTTCGAAGATGGGCTATATCGGTCCACTCTTTGGTATAGCCCCCATATAACGGTACCTCCGGATTTGAGGTATTTTGACGTTCTTCGCCACATTTGCAGACCGAATTAGCTAAAATTTGACACTTAGGGTTCCTAGTGATCAACAAACTTATATCCCAAAGGATATGGGCATAGGCCCATGTTTTGGTATAGCCCCCATATATCGGTACCTCCCGATTTTCGGTATTTTGAGAATTTTAGGTACAATTTTTAACCGAACTAGCTGTAATTTGCCATTTGAGGTTCTCAGTGGTTGCATAATATCTCCACTAAACATCGTCAACATAGGTCCATGTTTTGGTATAGCCCCCATATAACGGTACCTCCCGATTTTCGGTATTTCGAGAATTTTAGCCACAATTTGTGACCGAACTATCTGCAATTTGACATTTGAGGTTCTCAGTAGTCATGAAACATCTCCACCAAACATCGTCAACATAGGTCTATGTTTTGGTATGGCCCCCTTATAAGCGTACCTCCCGATTTTCGGTATTTTGAGCATTTTAGTTACAATTTTTAACCGAATTAGCTGTAATTTGACATTTGAGGGTCTCAGTCGTCATGAAACATCTCCACGAAACATCGTTAACATAGGTCCATGTTTTGGTATAGGCCCCATATATCGGTACCTCCCGATTTTCGGTATTTTGAGAATTTTAGCTACAATTTTTAACCGAACTCGCTATAATTTGCCATTTGAGGTTCTCAGTGGTCATGAAACATCTCCACCAAACATCGGCAACATAGGTCCATGTTTTGGTATAGCCCCCATATAACCGTACCTCCCGATTTTCGGTATTTTGAGAATTTTAGCTGCAATTTTTAACCGAACTAGCTGTAATTTGACATTTGAAGTTCTCAGTGGTCATAAAACATCTCAAAAAGAACATCGTCCACATAGTTCCATGTTTTGGTATAGACCCCATATAACGGTATCTCCCGATTTTCGGTATTTTGAGAATTTTAGCTGCAATTTTTAACCGAACTAGCTGTAATGCTCGGTATTTTGAGAATTTTAGCTACAATTTGTCTATTCAAAAATAATCGTCAATATAGATCCATGTTTTGGAATATCCCCCATATAACAGTACCTCCCGATTTTCGGTATTTTGAGAATTTTAGCTGCAATTTTTAACCGAACTAGCTGTAATTTGACATTTAAAGTTCTCAGTGGTCATAAAACATCTCAAAAGGAACATCGTCCACATAGGTCCATGTTTTGGTATAGCCGCTATATAACGGTATCTCCCGATTTTCGGTATTTTGAGAATTTTAGCTGCAATTTTTAACCGTACTAGCTGTAATGATCGGTATTTTGAGAATTTTAGCTACAATTTTGTCTATTCAAAAAATAATCGTCAATATAGAGCCATGTTTTGGTATATCCCCCACATAACAGTACCTCCCGATTTTCGGGAATTTTCAGTGGTCACGAAATTTCTTCACTAAAATTCGTCAACATGGGTCCATTTTTGAGGGTCTACATTGTTTTGATGAAACTACGCTCAATTTGACTCTTGAAGTTCCCTGCAGCTATAAAAATTTCCGCCAAAAAATTTAAAGATAGGTTGACTCTTTGATATAGCCCAGTTGGTGGTACCTTTCACCTAGCTGAACACATTTTTTTAGATTAGATAACACTGTGCAACGAAATGGAGGTGAAAGTCTGGGGCACGGAAAATTTCTCTTGGGGAAAAAAGACCTTGGCGAGTATATTATGAACCCCGAAGGACAAATCCGCCGTGAGTCGAACTGTCGCGTTATGGCGTGATGAAGTTTTTGCAAGAGACCCTGTAAGCCATCATGAATTAGCATTATATCTTTGTTTGTTGTTTTTGTAGAGCACTTAAGCAACAGTGAACAAAGATATAACGCTAATTCCTGATGGCTTACAGGGTCTCTTGCAAAAACTTCATCACGCCATAACGCGGAAGTTCGACTCACGGCGCATCTGTCCTTCGGGGTTTTTCTGTCACCAAGGGCTTTCATCTCCAAAGGAATTATCTCTGCCCCAACATTTTTGTTCACAGTGTAATTTAAGCAATAGTGGGAGGCAGTAGGATTCTATCCATTGTCGAAAAGTTGTTCCACCTTAAATTGTGAAAGGACCCTAATTATTCCATTTTATTTAAGACTATTTTATGGTGGAGGGTATAAAATGTTCGGCCCGGCCGAACTTAACGACTTTTTACTTGTTATATTTAACGTCCTTTAACTTAAATTCTGTCAAATTTTGGTAATGATCGGACAATCCGAATAGAAGTTATAAACAAATATTTACTTAGGTCAAAGGTCAAAGAAATTTGCAAACTTTTAGAGCTTGTCCTGCAAAACTCACTTCTTAGACTTAGCATACTATTATTTGGAGGTGTCGATATAACAGTACCTCCCAATTTCTAGCCCACCAAAAATTTTCAACAGTTAGATATAGGCACCATTAAAAAGGGCCTCCCGAATGAAGCATTTTATGTACATTATCTGTCATTTTAACGTACTCACTTAAAGTTTGGGACAGGAATGAATATGGTGGAGGGTATGAAAAGTTCGGCCCGGCCGAACTTAATGCTTTTTTACTTGTTTTGGTTTAAATGAATTTTATTTGTTCTTTAGTTTTCTTAATATGTGTTTTAACCGCTTAAATTATTGATATGTGGTAGAAGATATTCGGCCTGGATAGTCTATATGCCTTTCTTAATTGTTTTTCTTGTGTAGGTATTTCAAAACTGTCAGCAGTTTTTGTTATTTGTGCATTCATTGCGTTATACATTCCACAGAATATTGTAGGCACATTGAGAACATTTGAGCAATACCTACAACACATGTCATCACAAAGGGAGAAGGTTGTTCTTTATATTCCAACATTACCTTTTGGCGTCGGGTAGGTTAAAGAGAGCTAAAATAAACGAATACTTATTACTCTCATTGTGGTTGGCAACAAAACACACCATACATTGGACTCTACTTTAACGACAAATATAGATGGCTCAGCTAGCTACCGTGAAGCTAAATCAACAAGCCAGTTGTTTGAGGTTGTAGTGTAAAATTTTTTGTCATCTTTTTGATACAACACACATCCTCCCTATAGTGAAATGACGCGCGCACATACTCTCATACAGATTATTCGGAATGCCTGCGAATATATCCCAACCATCGTATTCGCCACAGCATTTTATGTGTATCTGTTGAAAAAAAAAACGTTTCTCTTTCTGCCCCTTGCTTTCCACAACCAACAAATAAGCGTCATTACTTTTGGTGGTTGTTATTCGCATGGTAGGCGAATAAAGCATTTTCGTCGCGTTTCAGTTTGTTGGCAAGCGGCGTTGTTATTGCTACTCTTTGTAGTATTGCGCTTAACTCAGTAAAAATTCGTGTTTAATTTGTTCAAAGCAGACATGCATATGCAGAAGGCAAAATTTATAGAAGTCATAAAGCAATATCCCATTCTATACGATGTCCAACACGAAGACTACAAGAACAGCTACAAAAAAGACAAAGTGTGGGATAAGATGGCCGAGGAATTAAATGAAAATTGTAAGTAAAATTCAATTTTCGCATGCATCTTTTTTATTTCATATGACATATGTATAGCAAAGATAGGCAAAGATAGGCAAAGTCCAAATTCACGTTAAGCAATTTTCCTTGCGGCACTTGTCACTTTTAGAGAGAATGAGGTGAGGTATATGGGAACCTTTTACCTCTCACCAACAAACAGACAATTGCAGCAAGGAAAATTACCTAAAGTGGGTACTAATGGTATGCTTAATTGTATTAACTGTCAAATTAATTTGTTCAATACTCCCATTTTAATACATTAAAATGCACGTTACAATAATCTAGAATGTAGGGTAGCTTCTATAATAATTGTTCCACTAACATCCCAGAAGGGACAAGGAAGACGTCTCTCATATCAATTAGTGTACCCCGATTCATATTAGCTCAATGATATGGGACCTACAGTTTATCGCCGAGTCCGAACGGCGTGTCCTAGGATACCACTTGTAGAGAAGTTTTACATGGCTGGAATACTCACAAAATGTCGTCAACATTACTAAGGGGTATTTTGCCACCGTTGAAAATTTGATGTTGCTTGGCAGGGGAATCGAACCCACGACCTTCTACGTGCAAGGCGGGTGTGCATATCATTGCACCACGATAGCACCCCTAGTCGCTTCTATGGTGCAAATACAGGTAATAGCAAATGTTGTTGTAGAACAAACGTAACCACAACCACATAGCAATCCCACGACATCGGGTTCTTTGTACCGGATTGACCCGAAACTAAAAGCGTTTCAACCAGCGGCTGCCAGCTAGGGATACCAGGCGGTTTTATCGTAAAAATAATGATAAATAAAATAAAAATCATCAAATCTATTAAAAAAATCGTCAAAAATTAAAATACGCACATCGAATTAAAATGTCAAAATATGCGGACGACTGAGTTAATACCTTTATTGAGTATAAGCATATGAACCATCAACACGTTTCAAATCTAATATTGCATTCCAAAAAAATAAATTTGTTTCATTACTTTCAAACAGTTCCTCAAAGTCCAAAAAATTTAGTTCACGGAATTTATTATACTTTTTCTTTCGTTTTATACAGTTTTGACTTTGCTATAGAAAATTAATATTTCAATGCCTTACTTCCTGAACTTCGTATCTAAAAAAATTCGATTTTGACTTTTTCATACCAGACGATTGCTATTTATACCCTACACCACTATGAGATTTGGTAAAAAATCATGTAACACCGCGAAATATTGGTCCTAGATCCCCAATGTGGTATACCAATCTTCATATCTCGACGAGATAAAGCGATTTTGAGATGTGTGTCCGTCCGTCCGTCTGTCCATTATAAATTGTAATCAAACTGCAGGCCGCAGTAATGAACCGATTGTCACAAAATTTTGCATAGAGATCGGCCAGAATATATACCTATTGTTATTGGTGATGATCGTGAAATATTTAGCGGGTGAAATGGACCAAAAACATAATTTTTATCCGTAATAATAGTCCGATCGCCTCGAAATTTTAAATAAGGTAAGATAATATGACAAAGAAGAAGCTTCCTGGAAGAGACATTTCGTGCAAGTAAGCTGTACTTGGAAGAGGAACGCTTGACCTTTCTATTGATGTCAATTGTGTTGGTGTACATGATAAGACAACAGTGTTACAGCCTAATATACTCAGTTATTTGTTTGTAGTGTAATCATAAACACGCTATTATAGCTCAATAATCACCAAATTTTGCACGAGGTAAGAGTTTATG
This sequence comes from Musca autumnalis, assembly GCF_047663935.1. Taxonomy (NCBI): domain Eukaryota; kingdom Metazoa; phylum Arthropoda; class Insecta; order Diptera; family Muscidae; genus Musca; species Musca autumnalis. The sequence goes on along the minus strand of NW_027411977.1, from coordinate 178,258,090 downwards.
TAGAAAAAGATGCCTACAATTTTGGATGATAATCTGATATTATTAAGCGGTTTTAATGGCCCATTACTTTTGTATGAAAAATATAAAAATTGTAGTTTTGGTCCATATTTTAATTCCTATAGGGCATGTACCGGCAAAGTAGCCTATATTTAAAAAAAACTACTGACCTTTCCCCTGATACAAATTCCGTATTGTATTCCGAAAAGAAAGAAAATTTAGATATGTAGCAGAAGGGGCTAAACAATGTCAATTTTCCAATTTAGGAATAATTATTAGAAATGTATAAAATATAATTATTCCACAAACATCCCAGTAGGGACAAGAGAGCCTTCTCTCATATCAATGAGTTCACCCCGATTCATGGGACCTACTGTTTATTACCGAGTCCGAACAGCGTGTCCTAAGACACCACCTCTAGAGAAGTATTCACATTTTTTTCACCCCATTTGCTCCTATCTTTTGCGATTTTTTTGGGGCTAACATTCATTAGGGTATTTAAAAAGAATAGTACACCCTAGTCCATCCATAAAATACTAGAAAAATAAGCGTAAGTGGGGTGAACAAAATGCTTGAAGCGTGAAGTGAGAGGTGAAGTGTGTCTCAGAACATACCCGATTGTATAACCTTCTTTCTTGCACCATGATTACTATGTCCATATTTATATTAGGCAATTTTCCTTGCGGCAATTGTCAGTTTCATGGAGAGAGAGGTGCGGCATATGGTAACCCTTTGCCTCTCAACATCCTCTCGCACCGACAAACTAGCAATTACCGCAAGGAAAATTGCCTAATGTAAATATGGACCATAATAAATGAAATTCTGAAGAATAAGTAAAAAAGTATCAGTCGGTTTTGCCGTCAGAGATATACCCACAGCCTGTGTGAATTGAAATTTCATCTATGTACAATATATGATCGAATACCGGCGACGCAACCAAAATTCTCGATAGTTAGCGTGCCATCCCGTCACTTCCGTTGGTCACCGTATAACTTAGAGCTTTTGGACTGGTATGTCAGGAAGCATGGACCGAAACGGTGCCGTAGGGATTTTTTATAGCTTTTTGGCCATATTCTCAGGAAGTATGGACTATCACCGTCGGAATGGCGACAGCGAATACAAGTTGTTACAACAAATTAAAAAAAAAATCGTGCGTATAATATTTATGCAAATTTTTAATCCGAAAATTTTAATTTTGTATTTTAGCCTATATGTTATCTTTCGAAATAAGCTAAGCAAATTTGATTGTACCTCTATATGTGGCTATACCAAAACATTGACCCATGTTGAAAATTTTTTGCAGATGAATTCTTATACACCCAGAACTTTAAATCTTAATTTCCAGAAAAATGTGTTAAGAAATGTTGTCAAGATCCTCAAAGTACATAAAATCGGGATATATCCTTATATGGTAGCCAGGGACGTACGTAGGGGTGGGGGCCAGGGGAATGACTCTCATAATGAGACCTACTTGTTTAATGGACTAAGTCGGCACATTCCTCTCCGCAAAAATTAAACTCGTTTGCGCTTTAATCCAAATTAAATTTATTAGAAAAATGTAAGCATTTATTTGTAAAAGCAATTTGGGGAAAATACATATATATTTTGTGAAAAATATATTTTCTGGTTTACACGGACTCAATCACTTCGGTTAAAGAAATAAAGTTTTTGCGTTTTCTGATATAAAAATGTTATTAGTGCATTGACACAATAGCAGTATATTGGAATTATTCGATACAATTCCAATATGCACTCGCCGATGCGAGTTATTCTTCTGTTTGGAGATATTTAATTTAATAGAGATTTAAAAATACCTTGGCATATTACAGTATACCAAATTCCAATTAAAAGGTTTATAAGATGTAATGTATGGTGGTCAAAGATTTATCCAACTAAAAACTTTTTGAAAGGTGGGACTAAAATTAGAGGACTTTCAGCATGGAGGATCTCCAACCAAAAGCAATTCCAAAAATTCGGTTACTGGAAATCTTGCGATAGAGGAAACAATGGCAATTCACTGCGGAAATTAGAAACCAAAGTGCCAAGAATATGACGAAGATGGCGGCCGCTACAAAATGGCGGATAACGTAGGTTTTATCAATCCCATAAATATGGGTATCAAATGAAAGGGCTCAACAAGCAGAATACAATATACTATAAAAAATTGAAATCCAAGATGGCGGCCGCTACAAAATGGCGGACAACGTAGGTTTTATCAATCCCATCAATATGGGTATCAAATGAAAGTGCTCAACCAGTAGAATACAATGTACTATATAAAATTAAAATCCAAGATGGCGGCCTCTACAAAATGGCGGATAACTTAGGTTTTATCAATCCCATCAACATGGGTATCAAATGAAAGGTCTCACCAAGTAGAATACAATGTACTAAGCAAAATTGAAATCTAAAATGGCCGCCGCTACCAAATGGCTGATAACAATTTTTTTTTATCAATCCCACCAATATGGGTATCAAATAAAAGGGCTTGACAAGAAGAATACAGTGCACTATACAGTACATCTTATACACCCGAAAGCCATACAGTTTCCAGCTAAGTACAATTACAGGACGGCTGAAAGAAGAATGTTGTTGCCTTTAATACTATCATGGGCTTCTACAATACATAAAATGCAGGGCAGCACTGTGAATCACGCAGTCGTATACTTAGGTGCGAAACTGTTTGAAGAAGGTCAAGCCTACGTGGCTCTTAGTAGAGTAAGATCTTTGCAGGGACTACGTATAGAGGAGTTGGACTGCAATAAACTAACGGGCGAGAAACCTTGCAATAATGAAGCACTAAATGAATTAAACAGAATGCGAAATAAAAACTAAAAACTAGAAAATAAAAATAGGTAAAAAAAACTTTTTAAGTTAAACGGTTTTATGTTAAACATACATTGCAATGTTTAAGATAAATGTACTAAAAACCAAAAAATAATAAAATAGATACAGTCGTGGGAATTATAAACATATGCATAGACTAGACTAAAATAAAACCGTGGGGCACGTCAATTGTCTACAAATTATCGACATAATGTGCGATAGAAGAATCGTTTAATTCGTCGTTAGGCAGTTGGCCCGCAGTCGGTGAGGAAATTACTTACTATTTTCTTGCTCATGGAAATTCCAATAGTTATACACTCCATGTAAATAAAAGAGATGTTTCAACTAGTTTATCGTTGGACATTCACACTGCTGTCTGGCGAGGAATCGTTTGACTGCTCGTAGTTTGTCTTTAATCGACAAAGTACTACTCGCTCACCACTATGAAACCCTAAAACTCGCTTATAATCAAGCTTGCTAGCTTGTTTGCACATTCTATCCCTACTTATCACACATCCATCGCTGTCGGTTGAACAACTGCCTTATTATAATGTAACATTACAAAACGAACATTTTAATCAACGATTGTAGACAATTGACGTGCCCCACGGTTTTATTTTAGTCTAGTCTATGCATATGTTTATAATTCCCACGACTGTATCTATTTTATTATTTTTTGGTTTTTAGTACATTTATCTTAAACATTGCAATGTATGTTTAACATAAAACCGTTTAACTTAAAAAGTTTTTTTTTTACCTATTTTTATTTTATTATTTATTATTTATTCTTGGGTCAAATTTAGTAACTCAAATTTCACCCTCTTCCTGTCATCCGATTAATCTGAAATTTTGTATACACTTTGGATTTTGGTGACAATACAATTATATTTATTCATTATCATTATAAATTCAAGATGGCGGTCGCTACTAAATGGCGGATAACGTAGGTTTTATCAATCCCATCAATATGGGTATCAAATGAAAGGGCTCAACAAGCTCAACAACAATATACTATAAAAAATTTAAATCCAAGATGGCGGCCGCTACAAAATGGCGGATAACGGAGGTTTTATCAATCCCATCAATATGGGTATCAAATGAAAGTGCTCAGCAAGCAGAATACAATATACTATAAAAAATTTAAATCCAAGATGGCGGCCGCTACAAAATGGCGGATAACGTAGGTTTTATCAATCCCATCAATATGGGTATCAAATAAAAGGGCTCAACAAGCAGAATACAATATACTATAAAAAATGGAAATCCAAGATGGCGGCCGCTACAAAATGGCGGATAACGTAGGTTTTATCAATCCCATCAATATGGGTATCAAATGAAAGTGCTCAACAAGCAGAATACAATATACTATAAAAAATTGAAATCCAAGATGGCGGCCGCTACAAAATGGCGGATAACGTAGGTTTTATCAATCCCATCAATATGGGTATCAAAAGAAAGGGCTCAACAAGCAGAATACAATATACTATAAAAAATTGAAATCCAAGATGTCGGATAACGTAGGTTTTATCAATCACATCAATATGGGTATCAAATGAAAGGGCTCAACAAGCAGAATACAATATACTATAAAAAATTGAAATCCAAGATGGCGGCCGCTACAAAATGGCGGATAACGTAGGTTTTATCAATCCCATCAATATGGGTATCAAATGAAAGGGCTCAACAAGCAGAATACAATATACTATAAAAAATTGAAATCCAAGATGGCGGATAACGTAGGTTTTATCAATAACATCAATATGGGTATCAAATGAAAGGGCTCAACAAGCAGAATACAATATACTATAAAAAATTGAAATCCAAGATGGCGGATAACGTAGGTTTTATCAATCACATCAATATGGGTATCAAATGAAAGGGCTCAACAAGCAGAATACAATATACTATAAAAAATTGAAATCCAAGATGGCGGATAACGTAGGTTTTATCAATCCCATCAATATGGGTATCAAATGAAAGGGCTCAACAAGCAGAATACAATATACTATAAAAAATTGAAATCCAACATGGCGGCCGCTACAAAATGGCGGATAACGTAGGTTTTATCAATCCCATCAATATGGGTATCAAATGAAAGGGCTCAACAAGCAGAATACAATATACTATAAAAAAATTTAATTCCAAGATGGCGGCCGCTACAAAATGGCGGATAACGTAGGTTTTATCAATCCCATCAATATGGGTGTCAAATGAAAGTGCTCAACCAGTAGAATACAATGTACTATATAAAGTTAAAATCTAAGATGGCGGCCTCTACAAAATGGCGTATAACTTAGGTTTTATCAATCCCCTCAAAATAGGTATCAAATGAAAGGTCTCAACAAGTAGAATACAATTTACTATGCAAAATTGAAATCTAGGATGGCCGCCGCTACCAAATGCTGATAACAATTTTTTATCAATCCCACCAATATGTGTATCAAATAAAAGGGCTTGACAAGAAGAATACAGTGCACTATACAGTACATCTTATACACCCGAAAGCCATACAGTTTCCAGCTAAGTACAATTACGAGACGGCTGAAAGAAGAATGTTGCCTTTAATACTATCATGGGCTTCTACTATACATAAAATCCAGGGCAGCACTGTGGATCACGCAGTCGTATACTTAGGTGCGAAACTGTTTGAAGAAGGTCAAGCCTACGTATAGTAAGATCTTTGCAGGGACTACGTATAGAGGAGTTGGACTGCAATAAACTAACGGGCAAGAAACCTTGCAATAATGAAGCACTAAACGAATTAAACAGCATGCGAAATAAAAACTAAAAACTAGAAAATAAAAATAGGTAAAAAAACTTTTTAAGTTAAACGGTTTTATGTTAAACATACATTGCAATGTTTAAGATAAATGTACTAAAAACCAAAAAATAATAAAATAGATACAGTCGTGGGAATTATAAACATATGCATAGACTAGACTAAAATAAAACCGTGGGGCACGTCAATTGTCTACAAATTATCGACTTAATGTGCGATAGAAGAATCGTTTAATTCGTCGTTAGGCAGTTGGCCCGCAGACAGTGAGGAAATTACTTACTATTTCTTGCTGATGGAAATTCCAATAGTTATACACTCCATGTAAATACAAGAGATGTTTCAACTAGTTTATCGTTGGACATTCACACTGCTGCCTGGCGAGGAAGCGTTTCACTGCTCGTAGTTTGTCTTTAATCGACAAAGTACTACTCGCTCACCACTATGAAACCCTAAAACTCGCTTATAATCGAGCTTGCTAGCTTGTTTTCACATTCTAGCCCTACTTATCACACTTCCATCGTTGTCGGTTGAACAACTGCCTAATTATAGTGTAACATTACAAAACAATCATTTTAATCAACGATTGTAGACAATTGACGTGCCCCACGGTTTTATTTTAGTCTAGTCTATGCATATGTTTATAATTCCCACGACTGTGTCTATTTTATTATTTTTTGGTTTTTAGTACATTTATCTTAAACATTGCAATGTGTGTTTAACATAAAACCGTTTAACTTAAAAAGTTTTTTTTACCTATTTTTATTCAAATATATATTCTCCACAAATATTTCAAAAGCTGTTTGAATGGAGCGCACAACATCTTCAGTATGAATTCATAACGAAAAACCATTAAAAAAATATTTATAGTGTCCAATCACAACGACAATCTGGATAACATTTTTAAAATATGGCCCTAAACCCTGTATCAAAAACAAGGGCTGCTAAAAATGTTATATGTTATGGTTACAGATTTCTTTTATTCGGAGACTTATAGTGAAATTTGATTTGGAACCTTTCTTCTTTTTACCATATCTCCAAAAAGTGAAAGATTTTGTTAGAATTTGATCCAGTATTTAATTATCAGTCCAAAATTAAAACAAATAATTTCATTCTAAAATATATACATTTGTAACCTAATTTTCTTAAGAAAATAGTATACCTAGATATATGGTTTATTCTGAAACTCATAGTGAAATTTTGTGCAGAATTTTTCTTCTTTTCACCTAGAACCAAGTTTCATATTACTTTCATGTATCAACTCGAAAAAAGAAGGAAAAAAAATTGCGAAGTATGTTTATGTTTTATCAGCAAAATTGATACTGATATTTACATGATATACAGTGTAAATAGACATTTCATTTCTTTGGCGACCCATAATGAAATTTGACTAAGAATATTTTTGTCTTTCACTGTCATCTCTGTAAAATTATGTTTTGTGTGACAATTTGGAATAAACTCAGAGTAAGTCCGATTTGATCACATTTTAAAGTTTTTGAAAGATTTTTGAAAAAAGGACCAAAAAGACCCTTTTGATGAACCGCATAAGGGTTAAAATTTTTAACAAAAATATTCCCCATTTCCTCCTCTGTAATGTTGGCAAAGACACTACAGACCTAAAATGCAAGGATTCCAAGATATGTCCCAATTTACATTAGGCGAGTTTACTTGCGGCAATTGTCAGTTTGTAGGTGAGAGAGGGTGCTGAGAGGCAAAGGGTTACCATATGCCTCACCCCTCTCTCCTACAAAATGACAATTGCCGCAAGTAAACTCGCCCAATGTAAATTGGGACTATCTTTACTCAAATATTTCGAAAAAAAAACTAGAAATAGGCGGAACTTGCCCCGCCTACTTTGGTTACTTTCCAATGTAAATATTAAAAACGCCGATACACGTGTCTCATATTTTAAGCTCCACTTTCATAATCTACTCAGTTTTCCTTGTCATTTTTTGTGTTGTCGCACAGTGTTATACTAGAGAGCTCGTTCTTGGGACAATGTATTATGGTATTATACAAATACTATTGTTTATTATAGTTACATAATCATAAATATACCAATAAAAACAAACTTCCGAAAAAATAAAGGAAATTATTCTCTAGCAAGCAACCAATATCCAAAGCTTTATAATATATTTACTTTATATTTGTCCCTCATTTTATGTTTGTATTGCATTTTTTTAACTTTCAGCGTTCGAGTTGAAGAAGAAATGGAAAAGTTTAAAAGATACATTTGCGAAATATATGAAACGAGTCAACGCCGATGAATCGCCAAAACCTTGGGTATGGGCTGAACAAATGAAATATTTTCTACCGTATCTGTCATTTAGTAATAGATCATATCAAGAAGATTATGACAATTCTCCCGAAAGTGATTTCGAACTACTTAACTCCAATTCAAATATGCCCGTTGTCTACGAAGAAAATGAATTTATTGGTTGTGACAACGATTACAAGCCAAAAGAACAACAACCCCTGGAATCTGTACTCTTTGTAGATGAATCACCGAATTCACCATCACCCGTACAAGAAACAATTGTTCAAACGGAAACGGCATCATTTAGCATAACTCAGCCTAGAACTTTAAAGAGAAAATCTGAAACGGAAGAACCGAAATCGTTACGTGATCACTTCAAAGAGAAAAAGTTTAAAGCCGTTTTTGATGACATCGAATGTTTGATGTTGGCCCATGCGCAAACAATAAAAAAGTTTTCCGCAAAGCGTCAAGCCATAACTAAATATAAAATTGCTCAAGTCATATTGGAACAAGAGTTGTTGCATGTTCAAGAAATGCCCACTCAAGTTGCCCATGAAGAACCAGAGAATTACCAAAACATATCTAGTGATGATGAAAACTAATTCAAAACAAGTCCAATTACCTGGTACTGCCACTTATACTGTGGAGGTGATACAGTTATATAAATCCCAAACTTAACACATTCGAATAATTTTATTAAAATTTTAAATTGGTTTATTATGTTATACATACATATTAGTACATAAGTATTTGGAATTAAGGATAAAAATTAATGCCAAATAATTAATGGTTGATGAATTGAAATAAATAAACGAACTGAAAATAAAAATACGTCTGCGTATTTTTAAACTATCTTGATAAACTGTGTGAGGTAGGAGATGAAAGATAGATACCATGCAATGGCCCTGGCCTGGTTTAACATGACAAGGCCAGGACACTTTGGCAGATGTACTTGAAAACTACAAGGTCGATGTTAATGCCGTGCAGGAAATACGATGGTTTGGGAAAAGCATCACAACAACATCTAAAGATGACGATCTGTATTATATATAGATGCCATGACATAATGCATGGTTGGAGGTAAAAACATTTGGTCTCTAGCTTTCCATCAGTAAATGGAAGACTTGCTATGTTACGGATAAAAGCAAAATTCTTCAACATCAGATTTATTTGCGCTCATGCTTCCACTGAAGACAAGGACGAACAGATCGAAGATATATTTTACAAGCGCTTAGCAGAAACATATGTCCGTTGTCCTGCCCATGATAATAAAATTATTCTTAATTATTCCGAAAATTCTACCAAAGAGTGAAACAACAAACCTGTAGAGACATGCATAGTAATTTGGTAACTGATAAAAGGTAGTGTGCTCAGGATATGTTAAAAGCGTTTCTCCAAACTGTTGGTATCCAATACTAGCGAAGACGACGAAGATACCACAGATCCAATCCTAGAAGATGGTAGCATTGAATGTATACCACCCGACCAAGATAAGTTAAAGACGACAATAAGCTGGCTGAACAATAATAAGGCAGCAGGAGCCGTTGACTTACCAACCGTGCTGTTCAAAACCGAAGCCGACACGCTGGTAAGATGTATGAATCATCTAGTTAGCGCCATCTGGCAGGAAGAACGCGTAGCCGACGATTGGAACCTGAGCATTCTGTGTCCCGCCCACAAGAAAGGTGATAAAACTGCGTGCTCTAATTACAGGGGCATAAGTTTGCCCCTTATTGGTCGTGAGATAGTGTCAGGGATATTGTCCGAACGACTAAATCCAATTTTCAACGACATAATTGGCACACATAAATACGACTTTAGGCCTGGCAAGTAGGCCATTGGCCACTTGCTTGCTTATGCTGCTGATATCGGCATCATTGTTCCATCAGTAATAGAAGTAACTGATACATTTAAGAAGCTTGAAGGAGAATCTCCTAAAGTAGGTCCAGCAGAACTCCGACCAAGTGTGGATGTTGGTTCCTATAACTTTGAGGTAGTTAAAGACTTTGTCTACCTCGTCATAAACTCATCAAACAATTTAAGTTGTGAAATAAGAAGAAGATTAGTATTGGACGACATATCCTAATTTGGCTTAAGTAAGCAGTTTAATAACTAGACATCGGATTTTAGCATGTTTTTTATTTCTTATCCGATTGGACTCAAATTTTGGATCTAGGCGTTTTGAGGGTCAATTTTTCGATATTTGGGGTCATATCAAAAATATGCAAAAAATATGCAAAAAATATGCAAAATATATGCAAAAAATATGCAAAATATATGCAAAAAATATGCAAAATATGCAAAAAATATGCTAAATATGCAAGTGTTTTTTTGACAAAAATCGTCAATTAAATTTAGAAAATCATCAAAACAGCATTCTAAATTAAGTTTTTTGACGTTTAACATAGTTTTTTTGCAAATTGTTATGTTATTGAGACTCTCCAGATATTCCGCCACAGCAATAAATCTAGACTAACAAGTCTTAAATCAGTTTTCACAAGGTGAGAAAATGTCAAATAACGCAGCATTCCTATTACAACATAATTTGCTTCCTATACAAATGTAGATAGACAAGTAAAAAAGTATCAGTCGGCTTTGCCGACAGAGATATACCCTCAGCCTGTGTATATTGAAACATTTTTTCCCAAAATACGTATGTATTTAGGGGGTTTTAAAAATTTTGAACTGACAAAACTGTTGATTAGGATTAAAGATCAGAAGTTTTGCGGAGGAGATACTAAAAGGAATGGATCGACATTGACCGTTACGAAAGTGGATCTCCAGCCACAACATATGGTGCCATAGGGGGTTTTTACACTCTTCGGGCTGTTTGCTCAAGAAGTATGGACTTGCCCCTAAAAAACTTTTACCAACGTAATTGAGGCAGCGAATACAAGTTGCTTCAACAAAAATTAAAGTGATTCGAGAGCATGTCTTAAAGTGAACTTATCCGAAATATTGTGTGGGAGGTGCCGGATGGAGTGGACAAATATGGTCCATATTTGAACCTGATCTATATCTGGTAGATATATTAGGATGTGTAAAGTATAGACCAATTCGGCCACTCCCATCCAGAATTATCGTGCGCACAATTTTTCCGAACATTTTTGAACTTATGTGGGGGAGGTACCTGAAGGAGTGGACCGATATGGCTTATCTTCAGACTTAAACTATGTTTGGACAAAATATTACTAAAGCCAAATTTTGGACCGAATCGGCAGATCCGTTCGAGAGTTATCTTGCGCTCCAACCACCTCACACGGTGTCATAGGGGTTTTTTTGCAACTTTCAGGCTATTTTCTGAGGAAGTATTGACTTGCCCCTGATGAAACTTGTACCGTCGTATGGAGGGCAGTGAATACAAGTTGCTAAAACAAAAATAAAAGCGTTTCGAGAGATGGCTCTAAACTGAACTTTTCCGAAATTTTGTGTGGGAGGTACCCGAAAGGGTGGACCGATATAATCCATATTAGAACTTGATGTATGCCTAGAGGTAGTATTACCATATGCAAAGTTTGGTTCAATTCGGTTACTCCCTTCGAGAGTTATCGTGCGCACAAGTTTTGCGACAATTTTTGAACATTTGTGGGGGAGGTACCTGAAGGAGTGGACCTATATGGCCCATCTTCGAACTTAAATCGAATCTGGACAAAGTATTTGGATACCCAAAATTTGAACTGAATCGATTGATCCGTTCGAGAGTTATCGTGCGCACCAGCCAGCCAGAGAGACAGACGGACAGACAGACGGACGGACATTGCTAGATCTACTCAAAATTGTCTGAAACGGATATCGTACAAACATACTTGGGGTCTAAAACCATTATTTCGATGAGGCACATTTTTGGTCGTATCAAAGTGTAAATACCCTCTTTAGCCTAAAGGCTGAGGGTATAATAATAGAAAAATTTCAAAAACTCAATCAGAAATGTCAAAATCAACATGTCCAAATATGGGGATTGTTTCTAATCGGCCAAAATTGTCTAGCAAAAAAACAAAGGAGCTAGAGTTAGTCATCGCTATTTTTCTTTAGATAGAAGCGCAATTTTTTCTAGTTTTTTGGAAAAAGGGTTCGTTTTTTAGCGCAAAATGGGAAAAAGTACTAAAGTACCATTTACGATTCCAGGTTCTGGAATATAACTATAATTAGAAGTATACGTTTTGAATATCCACATATTAGATTTGAATATATTTTATAGTTTTTAGTCCTATATTTGTGGTCAAAAAGCCTTCTTTGGAAAAATGCTCTAACTGCCTCTTTAATATTGATGACATGGTTTAAGTTTAATGCACTAAAAATACATAATTTTATATGTATATTGTAAGCATACAACCGCTTAATGCTTAATTGGGAAATGTTCACTCCTCGACGAAAAGTAATGCATTATTTTTAGATTCACTTTTGGCAGTTTTGTTGAGATGTGTATTATTTTATTGTTGTTAAATAATTTGAGCTTAATCTCGGGTTTTGTTGTTTTCAAATTTTTGAAAACAACAAGTTTTATTTAAATTGGGATGTAGTTAAAATTGATGCGAAGAACACCAAATGATTAGTGCAAAATGACATCACTCAGAAAAACCACACAATAGCGTGGTAGTGGTAAAATAAGTCAAACCCTTGGAATTATCTTTAACATGGTAAAAACACTCACATATTTCTGCTAGAAAAGCATTTGGAATGCTAAAAAAATATAGTTCTTTCATTCCTGCTACAGGAAAACAATTTTGATAGCACAGTCGAAAAGAAAATATACAATTAATTAACTTATACTTGACCGTGTACTCGATAATTTGAACTAATTATTACAAATGCTTCGAATTTGGACAGTTGTTTAATGGAGGAGTTGCTGTAAAAATTGTTTCAGCAACATTTAGAAAAAATTATCGAGTACAAGGATATAACATCTTTTATAGCACATTAGTCTTGTTGTCTAGGATATAAATAAATATATTAAGTAAAAAAATTCGCCGCAATATTGTCATTAAAGTTGCCAAAGGCAAAGATTTCAAGGAATCTTAATTTTCAAAAAAAAAAAATAAATAAATAAATTTCACACTTGCCCCGTGTTTTGCTTACATCCTGATGTATACTTTAAAAACGTCATATTTTTAGCTCTACTTTCACAATCTGATTGGCGTTTTCTGTAGTTTGGGAAAATTGAGTCTTGTTGCATGGTAAATTGGTAAAAAGTAAGGAAAGGAACAAATACGGGCAATGCCAACAAAAATGTCCGGATTGTCGTATACAAAATCTCACTATTTTTAACACTTAGAGCACGTAGAGTATTATATAACTACCACGAGTTATTTAATCAACGAAAATAATTTATTTTCTTTACTATTCGTTAATCCGGACAATTTGATACACCGCCGAAACCTGTGGTATAGGGATTATCGAGATTATACTGTATATATGGGTGCATTATCCAAATCTGAATCGATTCTTACCAAAATAAACAGGGATCGCCCTAGGGCCAAAAAATCTCCAATTTTTATGCGAATTGGTCTATAAATGTGACCTGTACTTTGTTTTCAAAAAGACCTGGCCAGATGGATAAGTGCGAATCTATGCAGATCATAAAAAGGAACTGTGGGTCTATTTCGTTTCCTTTTGCATGTTGCAAACTCATTCACTAAGACATAATACCCTTAGGGTATTAAAATATAGTTATTAGTGCAATCATGAATAAAAATTCCGTGCATAATTTGTTTCCTTTCCCAAATTTCACAATTTTTTTTCCATATTTATGTCCAAAAAAGGGAATATTTTTGTCGATTCGACTAGAATATGCCATCATGAAGCGAATCTAGTAGCTTTCAACTTTTAACAAATATTGATTTTAAAAGAGTTTCACTTTCTAAAATTATTTTCCGTGCGGAAAATTCGGAGGGAAATATTCATGATTGCCCTGTACATGTTTTTATATGTTATATGTTTTTAGTAAAATATGAAAGATTTTATGTAATATTCAATATTGTCTTAGTCTTAATATCTAGCTCATTTGTTATTCTGTCAGACAATTTGGCCGAGCAGAAACTATCAACATATTTCGATACGTTCATTTTGATATTTCTGATTGAGTTTTTGAACAAATTTGTATTAGAAAGCAACTTATGTTGTAATAAGAAGGCTGGGTTATAGGAAATTTTCTAAGTCTTTTAGTCCAGATTTATTGCTGTGGCGGAATAATAATTAATAACATAATAATCTGCTAAGAAATCGACGTTTAACGACAATAAACTTAATTTAGAACACTTTTTGATGACTTTCCAAATTTAATTTGACGATTTTCGTCAAAAAAATTAGTTGCATATTTTGCATATTTTTTGCATATTTTGCATATATTTTGCATATTTTTTGCATATTTTGTGCATATGCAAAATATGCAAATATGCAAAAAAATAAAAATATGAGCCTGTCATTGCATTCAGTTTTCTTCAAAACGAATTTTGGTCCAATCAGAATTTTCGTATCTTTATTAATAAAAAATATGCAAATATGCAAAATCCGATGTCTATTAATAACAAAGCCACAACTCAAACAAATAATAACACTGATAGTACCCGTGCTAATGTATATTTACGAAGCCGAAAGCAGATAAGGCAGTGCTTGGTGTGTTTAAGAGAAAAATTTCTCGAAAGATTTACAGGCCAATATGCGTTGGCGGTGAATATCGACGTCGTATGAACTACGAGCTGTATCGGCTATACAACGACATCAGTACAGTTAAACGTATCGAGATAAAACGATTGCGTTGGCTAGGCCATGTCATAGCAATATGCGATGATGAACCCGCTAATAAAGCGTATAAGTACAGGCCGCACGGCGGTAACCAGGATGGACTAAGCAAGTAGAAGATGAACTAAGCAAGTAGAAGACAAGATCGAAAAGCGCGATATTCCAAATTGGAGATATAAATCAAAAAATAGGGAGGCCCTTGGTTCGGCTTATAGAACAAACAAGATTACATAAAATCTTAATTATAAAGTGATTCTCTAAAAAAGCTTCCGCACAAAAAGCATTTAAAGTTTTTATTTTTCAGAATTTTGGAAAATTGTTTAAGTCACTGTGAGCAGATATTTGACAGAAAACAAGGTATAGGGGTACACGACATAACTAAAATGACATAACCGTTTGTTTCTCACTAATGTTATCATCGTATTATAACATATATATCATTTTATATTATATATAACTTTATTTCATATATCATAAAAATTAAAAGCGGTTTGTGCGGGACCTTTTTTAAAATTTATGTGGAATAAAAGTCATTTTAGTCATTAATAGGTAAAAGACCATCCATTCGTGCATCAAGAAATAATTTTTTTAAAATTTTTTTTTCCATTTCATAGAATTTTTTCAAAAAAAAAATTATTTCAAAGTGGTTTGTGCGGAACATTTTTTATAATAAATTGGAATGAATGTTATTTTAGGTATCAATAGGCAAAAGTTCATTTTTTCTCACTACAGGAAATCATTTTTGAGAAAAATGTCAAAAAGTCATAATCCGTTTGCACACATTAGCGACTGTATAACGATGGAAAATTTCAGGTCATATGACATTGATGATTAGTGTAACCACCCCCTGAAATAGCTAAACTTCTCAATTTTTCTTATTTATTTGTTTGATATTAATGACCCAACCCAACTGTTAATTCATTAACAAAAATTTAGCAATTTCTTTATATTATGTACTATCCAGCAAAATTTGAAGGAAGGGGTTCCATGCGATTACGTGATTTCATGGCATCTTTTGCATTGACTCAAAGTTAATCGTGAAAGATCCGATATTTTCATTAGCATTTGAACCAATGCAAAGAAAGTCGTGAAAGATCGGATCTTTTCATCAGCGTTTGAACCCATGCAAAGGAAGTCGTGAAAGATCCGATATTTTCATCAGCATTTGAACCCATTCCATCGATCCAATAGAGATGAATTTTGTGTTTTTATTTATACACATTTTTCTAAATATATAAGATTAATTATTTACAATTCGGAGACTCGAAATTACAACCAACGTTGTTAAAACTCTCGTCGTAATGATACAGTCATTGCAAAGGGTTGGTGGAAATGACATGCCAAAGTATTGGTGAAAATTATATGTCAAAGCATTGGTGTAAATGACATGCTTTGGATCCAAAAATGAATAGCATCTTTTGGCGTCCACGCTCATATAAAATTCATCGATGAAAATGCTAAAAAGATGACATGCCAGATCACTTGCACCCATGATTGAATTGCATCTTTGGCATCGAACATTGTTCTGGGTATGTACACCAACATTACAAACCGCCTTCAAGTTGTTTGTTAAAAAAAAAAACAATCACTTAAAAAGACTCTTGTCGACTGGTGCAAAAATGTTGAAAAAATAGGGTCGCGGTGCTTTAAAGCATTCAAAACCCAAGTTTCGGAGGTGTCTCAATCGGAGCTGAAAAAGTGTTTCAACAATTGGTTTGAGCCCATGAAAAAAGTGTATATGTATATGGTAAATTTCAAATTTCCTTTACAATTACATAGAAAAAAAATTAAACACTTTTTTGGAGAGCACATCCGCCATTTTTGGTACATGGGTTACGAAAAAAATCGTGGTTTCAAATCTGTTCGCGTTCACAAAATTGGATGCTGCACTCAAAAGTTATATGCGGTTTTACTCTCTTGTAAAGAAAAAATATTTAAAAATTCCTATTGTGTTGTAATAAGAACATGTATATATGAATCGTTAGCAGCATTTGATATCTATCCGTAGATGCTAAAATAGTTGCTATTTTTTTTTTTTATTTTCGCGGAAAATCAAAAAATATTGAAGAAATCTTGGAATAAATTTTATTTATTCTAAATCAGAGTCCAAAAAATCTCTAAAAAAATAATTTAAAAATACGAACAGAATCTAGACAACGCGTAGAAAAATGTGAGACCAAAATTATAAAGATCGCGTTTATAACTTGCATATTACAGCAACAACAAAGAACGGAAACTTATTGTTGGAAATTATTTCAAAAATATATTTTTGGTTAAATACGAAAAATTTGAAAAAAAAATGTTGGGAGTTATTCTATTATTTCGCTAAATTTCCATCCAAATCCTGAAGTATTTTGCTTAAACTTCTACGAGAAAAGTAATTAGTCATCGTGAAAGTATATTTGCTTTCTGTGATAAGCAATAGAAATAAGAAGTAGAGAGTAATATTGAAAATACAATCAAAGAAAAAACATAGAAGTTAAAAACCGTATAATTCGCGAATTGGTTTAAATCGGTTGAGGTGCATGTGCTTTTCGGATACAGGGAGTCCGTGTCTATCAATATGCATGGATTTTCCCATGTTTCATCCAGCGGCCAAAGTGTGCCATCAGTTGCATCTTACTATTCAAAAAACCTTCAAGTGGGCAAAAATTACGCGATGTGCATATGATTATAAGGTGCATCCGATTTCAATGGCCCCCTATTAAAAATACGTCAATATAAATTATTTTAGACAGATTCGTCAAGAACTGCGGATGTGCCACCGCATTCTATTTTGGGATAAATAGGGATATTACTCCTGAATCTTTGCAATTTGTGACACACCTTTTTGCCAAATATTATAATCGCGTATAAAGGATTACATTTATGCAAAAATAGTCAAAGAAAATCGCGGTTCAATTCGCGGAATTGTCAAGATATATTTTTGCAGATTTTCCTACTTTCAAGGTATCTATATCCGGCGTTTTAGTGGATGGATTCGACCGCGGAAGAGCTCATTAGATCCGGCACGTAAAAAAACTAAAATCACGCGGGGTTCAGGGGTACCTGTACGACAGTTGTAAATTTTAAAGCCAAAGAATAGGGTTTTTCAGAAAATTTACGCACCAAATTTTCGCCTTTGGACACCTGTTACTAGAGATATACATCGAACGACGTGGAATCGCGAGTTCTACAATCCTATAAACTAGTTTGGATTATTATCTAGTTGCACCCTATAATTATAAGAAAAATTCGAAAAACACTGAAATCAAAACTTCAAAATGTCAGCATCGATTTTAGGGGGATGCAGTCTATATATCGAAAAGTCATACACTAGAACCATGTTGCTCAAGGGGTATTCTTTAGATCTTTCTTTGAGCACAGGTTCGAATTTTGCGTGGTTTGGCCAGAAATCAAAAAAGAACACAAAAAAACAAGTAAACTTCAACACATTTTTCCCATTTTTTTATATTACCACCAACGCATCTTCTACGAAAATGATTTGTTATGGTCCATATTATGAGATCGTGGCTAAAACACTTCAATTAATAAAAATATATTCATCTATATATATAAAAGAGCTTAGTGAGTGAGTGAGTGAGTGAGTGACTGAGTGACTGACATATCATCGCCCAGACGAAACCGCTGAAGCTAGAAAGCTGAAATTTTGACTGTGGGTTGCTGTCAGTGTGTAGGGGTGAGATAAGGCTGGGTTTTAGGAAATTCGACCTAGAAGGGTACGAAAAGTACTAAAAGGTACTAAATATGGTACCCTTGGTATTAGGCAAACGGGAAGAGCTAGAATTCTGAACTTTGGAATGAGGGTAACTGATGGAGAGTTAGAAAGATGTACCAAAGGGTTTTTGGAAATTCGACCTATAAGTGTACGAAAAGTTACTAAATTTGGTACCAATTGTATATTTTGAGCGGATATAGCTACAATGTTCATATTTGGTATGGAAATCAAGGTTGGGAAGTGGTGTTGATATAAGGAAATGATTTTGGAAGTTCGTACTTATGTGTACGAGTAGTACTAAATGGTACTAAATTTGGTACAATTCGGATTTGGGTGAACGGATAGAGCTGAAAACCTGAAATTTGGAATTTATATTACCGTTGAAGCGTACGATTGAGATATGGGTGTACTTTTGGAAATTCATACTTATGTGTACGAAAAGTACTAAATGGTACCAAATTTGGTACAATTTGGATTTAGATAGACATGGAAACCTGAAATTTGGAATTAAGATTACTGATGGAGTGAAGGATTGAGGTAGTTTTTGAAATTCTTACTTATGGGTACGAAAAGTAGTAAACGGTACTAAATTTGGTACAAATTGGATTTGGGTGAACGGATAGAGCTGGAATCCTGAAATTTGGAATTTAATTACGTTTGGAGTGTAGGATTGAGTTAGTCTTGGAAATTCATACTTATGGGTACGGAAAGTACTAAATGGTACTAAATTTGGTACAATTTAAATTTAGTGGAACGGATAGAGTTGGAATCCTGAAATTTCAAATTAAGGTTACTCATGGAGTGTAGGATTGAGGTAGTTTTGGAAATTCATACTCATGGGAACGGAAAATACTAAATGTACTAAATTTGGTACAATTTATATTTAGGTGAACGGATAGAGTTGGAATCCTGAAATTTGAAATTAAGATTACTGTAGGACTGTAGGATTGACTTAGTCTTGGAAATTCGTCATTATGGGTACGGAAAGTACTAAATGGTACTAAATTTGGTACAATTTATATTTGGGTGAACGGATACAGCTGGAATCCTGAAATTTCGAGTTAAGGTTACTGTTGGAGTGGGGATTGAGGAAGTTTTGGAAATTCGTACTTATGGGTACGATAAGTACTAAATTTGGTACAATTTGGATTTTAGGGAACGAATAGAGCTGGAATCCTGAAATTTGGAATTAAGATTACTGTAGGACTGTAGGACTGTAGGATTGACTTAGTCTTGGAAATTCGTCATTATGGGTACGGAAAGTACTAAATGGTACTAAATTTGGTACAATTTATATTTGGGTGAACGGATACAGCTGGAATCCTGAAATTTCGTGTTAAGGTTACTGTTGGAGTGGGGATTGAGGAAGTTTTGGAAATTCGTACTTATGGGTACGATAAGTAGTAAATTTGGTACAATTTAGATTTTAGGGAACGAAAAGAGCTGCAATCGTGAAATTTGGAATTAAGATTACTGTTGGACTGTAGGATTGAGTTAGTTTTGGAAATTCGTACATATGGCTACGGAAAGTACTAAATTTGGCACAATGGTACTAAATTTGGTGCAATTTAAATTTAGGTGAACTGACAGAGCTGGAATCCTGAAATTTTTAATTAAGATTTCTATTGGGGTGTAGGATTGATCAAGTTTTGGAAATTCGTACTTAGGGGGTACGAAAATTAATAAATGGTACTCAATTTGGATTTGGGTGCACGGATAGAGCTGTAATCCTGAAATCTGGAATTAAGGTTACTGATGGAGTGAAGGATTGAAATAGCTTTGGAAATTCATACTTATGGATACGAAAGTACTAAATTTACTAAATTTGGTACAATTTGGATTTGGGTGAACAGATAGAGCTGGAATCCCGAAATTCATAATTAAGTTTACTTATGGGGTGTAAGATTGAGGTAGTTTTGGAAATTCGTACTTATGGGTATGGAAAGTACTAAATGGTTCTAAATTTGGTACAATTTATATTTGAATGAACGGATAGAGCAGGAATCCAGAAATTTCGAGTAAAGGTTATTGTTGGAGTGTAGGGTTAAGGAAGTTCAGGAAATTCGTACTTATGGCTACGAAAAGTACTAAATGGTACTAAATTTGGTTCAATTTGGATTTGGGTGAACGGAGAGAGCTGGAATCCTGAAATTTAGATTACTGTTGGAGTGTAGGACTGGGATAGTTTTGGAAGTTCGTACTTACGGTTACGAAAAGTACTAAATGGTACTAAATTTGGTACAATTTAGTTTTGGATGGACGGATAGGGTAGAATCCTGAAATTTGGAGTTAATGTTGGAGATAGTTATTGAAATTCGTACTTTCATACGAAAAGTATTAATGGTATTATGAATAGAGATGGAATTCGGAAATTTGGTATTATAGACCCTCTTGATGTGTAAGGTTGTGGATATTCGTACAATAAGTGAACGAAAATAACATAATGGCAAAGAATTTGGTTCGAATTGTTATTGTGTAAATTAGTAGAGCTGAAATTGTGAAATTCGGTATTATGTATATCGTCACCTGAAATGCCCAAAGACGTAACCCTCAACGTAACCCTTTGAGGATTACGTCTTTGGGCATTTCAGGTGACGATATGTATGTGTACGAAAAATACTAAATTGCGATTGGGATTTAGTTTTGGATAAAAGGAAGTAGTTTTTTAACTTATACATATTATAAGTACTGAATTTGATACCAGTTTGGCGTTGCTTGAAGGGATAAAGGTGGAATTTCAAATTGTTGTATGAGGGATGGTGTTGGTGTTTAGATAAGGATTTTTTGAAATGCATACAAATTCTAAAATTAGGCTGAGGGCTGGCTGACTTATTGAGAAATACGAAATGTACTAAATGGTATTAAATTTGACGTTGGTGTAGCAATGAAGCTGGGATTATATAATTAGTGTGTGAAAAGTACAAATTTGCAATAAATTTGGTATTGGGCTAAGGAATAGGAGTGGAATTCTGGTATATTATTTGTTAAGTTCATTGTTAGAAGTGGTCGTACAATAAATGTACTAGAAGTATTAAGTAATACTAAATATTGAAGCACTGGTATTGAGTGAATCGATAAATGAAATTTGTTGTGAGGATCACTGTTGAGATTGGATCAGAATGTTTATTAAAATCCACCTTTAAATGTATTTACATGTAGAAAATGTAATACCATTGGCATTGGGTGAACAAGTAGAGCTAAAACAGTAACATATGGGCTAAGGTTGTGCATTCTAAAAATTCTACTGAATACTGTACTATTGTTTCTATGTTACCACGAATTCGGTTTCAAAATAATGTAATAATTGTTCCACAAACATCCCAGACGGGACAAGGGAGACTTCTCTCATATCATTGAGTGCACCCCGTTTCATATTAGCTCAATGATATGGGACTTACTGTTTATCGCCGAGTCCGAACGGCGTGCCTTACGACACCACTTGTAGAGAAGTTTTACATGGCTGAAATACTCAGGAAATGTCGCCAACATTACTGAGGGATATTTTGCCCCCGTTGAAACATTGATGTTGCCTGACCGGGGAATCGATCGCTTTTCTACATTTTGATATCACAAATTCCAAAATTCGGTTGGAAAATTTATATAAAATTTTCAAAAAACTCATACCGTTCTAATAAAACATGGCCTGAAATTTAAAATGTAGGCCGCTGTTGAAGTGTAGAGGTCTTTTTTTGAGATTCGAACAAAACGTGTACGAACAGTACATCAAAGAAATAAAATATCAATTCAAATAGGTATTAGTACATAAAAATTTTCAGTGTTCACCATATTAAATATTGTTTATTCCTTTTCCGCATACGAAGTAGCGGGCATTTTGCTAGTATTTTATAAAATATATTAACAGTTCGCGACTTATTAAATGGTAAACCTCAACTTCAACGATTGTAAAACTTTTTTGAATATTACCATATGCTGGAGACTACTTATAAAAGCAATAAAACTATTGTTGATGGTAAATATTCGCTTTTTCATTGTTAGGCCAGAACATTACCGTGCAACCTTCGTAAGTAGTACGACACTACTGTTCCACACCCTGTGCGGATTTGACGAAAAGAGGGCCTATATCCTATTGATATATTGCACTACACAACAGATAATCTATCCCAAATATTTTAAAATAGATATTTAATTATGGTAAATCCGAACGAATCGAATTTTGCACAGTAAGTCATTCATCACGAATAAACGAATAATTATTTATTTAAATTGATTAAAATCGAATCGAATATTTAGAAGAAATATGCCTGATATGTATATTTATTATACCCTCAGCCTTTAGGCTAGAAAGGGTATATAAATACCCAGCAAAATGTTCGATGCCAAAGAAGCTATTCAAGAATGGGTACAAGTGATATGGAATGTCATTTTTTTAGCATCTTCATTCATTCTTTTTACAAGAGCGTGACCCCCAAAAGATGCAATTCCTTTTCAGATCCTAAGCATGTCATCTTCACTAACCCCGTGGAATGGCATTTTAACCAATTCTTTGGCATGACATCTTAACCAATTCCTTGAATAGCATTTTCACAAACCCTTTGGCATGTCATCTTTACCAACCCTTTGGCATGACATCTTAACCAATTCGACAGATTTTGCATATATTTATGTACTTGAAATAGGATTCAAGCAAAAATTAGCAAGAGATGCATAAGGACATACTACTAATTAAATCCTTTTATAAAATATATTTATGTATTTACAAATAAGATCCTAGCACAGACAAGGAAACTCTTTTAGTATCAAAGAGTGCAGTACGATTCTATTTTTTGGCTCCATATTGGGGACTTCCTATAAATAACACTGTGAACAGAAATTTTGGGGCATGGACGATTCTCTTTGGGGATGAAAGCCTTTGGTAAGTATATTAAGAACCCCGAAGGACAGATCTGCCATGAGTCGAACTTCCGCATTATGGCGTGAGGAAGTTTTTGCTAGAGACGCTGTAAGACATCAGGAACTAGCGTTATATCTTTGTTCACTGTTGTTTTAGCTTATTTTTGAGATAATATGTCTTTAGTCAAATCGAATGAGGATTATTTTCGTGGAGCACTTCGACCTTCTAACTCGCTTCCTTCAATGTCCTTTTTGTCCTTTATTTTAAGAGCTAAAACATCAGTGAACAACGATACAACGCTAATTCCTGATGCCTTACAGGGCCTCTAGCAAAAAATTCATCACGCCATGGAAGTTCGACTCACGGCGGATCTGTCCTTCGGGGTTCTTAATATACTCATCAAGGCCATTCTTCCCCAAGAGGAATTTTCCGTGCCCCAGATTTTCACATCCATTTTGTTGCACAGTGTAATAAATAAAAGAAAATATACCTAAAAATAAACTTCATCTCAATTGGATCCATGGAATGGGTTCAAATACCGATGAAAATATCGGATCTTTCACGACTTCCTTTGAATGGGTTTAAATGTTGAAGAAAAGATCGGATCTTTCACGAGTTGATTTATCATTTGTGGAATTCGTTCAAATGCTGAAGAAAAGATCGGATCTATCACGACTTCATTTGAACCAATGCAAAAGATCCAGTGAAATCATGGCATCTCATGGAACCACTTCCATAAAATTTTGCTGGGTATACCTTGATACGACTAAAAATGTGCCTCATCGAAATAACGGTTTTAGACTCCAAGTATGTATGGATGAAATTCGTTTCAGACAATTTGAAGTCTATTTAGCCATGTACGTCCGTCTGTCTGTCTGGCTGGCTGGTGCGCACGATAACACTCGAAAGGATCAACCTATTCGGACCAAATTTTGGGTATCGTAATATGTTTTACAAACTTAGTTTAAGTTCGAAGATGGGTCATATCGGTCCACACCCTCAAGTACTTCCCCCACAAAATTCCAAAATTTTTCTGTAAAATGCTGTGAATGATAACTCTTGAAGGGAGCAATTGATTTGGTTCAAACTTTGCACATCATATTATTCCTTCCAGATATCGGACCCTAATATGGACTATATCGGTCCACTCCTTCGAGTACCTCCTGATCGGGTTGAATTTTTTCCAGTAGGTTGTCCTTGCGGCTCCCTTTACGACGGTACAATTTTTTTTCTTGCGATATTAGCATAAAAGCTGCAAGAAACCCTGACGGCACCAACCAAAATGACAAACCCGCGGGGTTTTTTTGATTGGTGTAGACTCTGCACATCGTATTATTTCATCCAGCCATGTATTAGGTTGGAATATGGACTATATCGGTCCACTTCTTCGGGTACCTACCACACAAAATTCGGAAAAAGTGAAGTTTAACCCATTTCGTACTTGCTGTTCGATTTTTCGAACAGTAAAATCACGTTCTTCAAAAAAATATTTATGGATGAAAAAGGTCAAATTTTACACAAGTTTTGGTATATGTATAAAGTCTAATCTGTAAGCAAATAAAAAAATTGTTCCCTTGAAAACCCCCCTCCCCCTCGATGTAGGGTAGGTTTTTTGAAACCTATATTTTTGGATGCGTTTTAAATTAATTTTAAAAATCATAAAAAAATGAAATTAAACAAGTAAAAAAGCATTAAGTTCGGCCGGGCCGAACTTTTCATACCCTCCACCATAAAATATTCATTCCTGTCCCCAACTTTAAGTGAGTACGTTAAAATGTCAGATAATGTACATAAAATGCTTCATTCGGGAGGCCCTTTTTTATGGTGCATATATCTAACTGTTGACAATTTTTGGTGGGCTAGAAATTGGGAGGTACTGTTATATAGGGGTTTTAATAAAACATGGGCCTATGTTGACAGTTTTTGATGGGAGCCTTTAATGTCAAAATAACTCCTAATTCGGTTAAAAAATTTAGCTAGAATCCTCAAAATATCGAAAATCGGTACATAACGTGGGAACTTCAAATGTCATTAACAGCTAGTTCGGAGGTATCTGGGCTATACGAAAATATGAACTTAAATGAACAATTTTTGTTGCAGAATTTTTGTTGACTTTTAAATTTCAAATTACAGAAAGTTCGTCCAAAAAATAAAGCTAAGGTACGGAAAATCGGGAGGTTTGTTTTGGGGCTATACAAAAACATGGACCTACGTTCGGTTAAACATTTTAAGTAAAATCCTCAAAATACCGAAAATAGGGAAGTATCGTTATATTGGGGCTATGTTGAAAATTGTTGATGCAGATGTGTGGTGACCACTACAACCTTCAAATTACAGTTAGTTCTGTTAAAAATTTTAGCTAAAATTGCCAAATTACTGAAAATTGGGAGGTACCGTTACATGGGAGCTATATCCGAACATGGACCTATGTTGACAATTTTTGATGGAGAGGTGTTGTGACCACTAAGAACTTCAAATGTCAAATTACTGCTTGTTCGGTTTAATATTGTAGCTAAAATCATCAAATTACTGAAAATCGGGAGGTACCGTTATATGGGGGCTTTCTTGACAATTTTTGGTGGAGAGTCGTGACCACTAAGAATTTCAAATGTTCAAATTACAGATAATTCGGTTAAAACTTTTTGGTAAAATTCTCAAAATACCTGAAATCGGGCGGTAACGTTATATGGGGGCTATTCCAAAACATGGACCTATGTCCACTAGTTATATAAGTTTATTGATATTTAAGAACCCTAAATGTCAATTGATAGCTAAATCGGCCTGAAAATGTAGATAAAAACGTCAAAATGCCGTAAATCGGGGGTACCGTTATATGGGGGCTATACCAAAACTTGGACCTAGGTCCACAACTTTTGTTATATAAGTTTAGTTACACTTAAGAACCCTAAATGTCAAATTATAGCTAAATCGGTCTGAAAATGTAGCTAAAAACGTCAAAATACCGTAAATCGAGGGGTACCGTTATATGGGGGCTATACCAATACGTGGACCTATGTCCACAACTTTTGTTATATAAGTTTATTGACTTTTAAGAACTTCAAATGTCAAATTATAGCTAAATCGGTCTGAAAATGTAGCTAAACCCGTCAAAATACCGTAAATCGGGAGGTACCGTTATATGGGGGCTATACCAATACGTGGACCTATGTCCACAACTTTTGTTATATAAGTTTATTGACTTTTAAGAACCCCAAATGTCAAATTATAGCTACATCGGTCTGAAAATGTAGCTAAAAACGTCAAAATACCGCAAATCGGGGGGTACCGTTATATGGGGGCTATGCCAAAACGTGGACCTATGTCCACAACTTCTAATTTATAAGTTTATTAACACTTAAGAACCCTAAATGTCAAATTATAGCTACATCGGTCTGATAATGTTTATTGATACTTAAGAACCCTAAATTTCAAATTATAGCTAAATCGGTCTAAAAATGTAGCTAAAAGCGTCAAAATACCGCAAATCGGGGGGTACCGTTATATGGGGGCTATACCAAAACGTGGACCTATGTCCACAAGTTTTGTTATATACGTTTGTTGACACTTAAGAACCCTAAATGTCAAATTATAGCCAAATCGGTCTGAAAATGTAGCTAAAAACGTCAAAATACCGTAAATCGGGGGGTACCGTTATATGGGGGCTATACCAAAACGTGGACCGATATAGCCCATCATCGAACTTGACCTGCCTGCAAACAAAAGACGCATTTTCCCAATATTTCAGCGTCCTATCTCCATTTTTGTGGATGCTAGAGTGATTACCACAGACGGACGGACGGACGGACGGACGGACGTGCTCAGATCGACTCAGAATTTTATCCTGATCAAGAATATATATACTTTATAGGGTCGCAAATGAGTATTTCAATGCGTTACAAACGGAAAAACAAACTTAATATACCCTCCATACTATGGTGGAGGGTATAAAAAGTAATCATGGGGAATTATAGCCAATATATGCGCAAGCGCGACTTTACAGATGTGCAAAGTTGACATATCGATGGGTATATCAAAACGTGGACATTTACTGGCAAATTGCGGGGAAAAGTTATTATAGCACCATATAAGACTACATACTAAATTTCAGCCATTTCTAAAGGATAGTGCTGCTAAAAGCCTGAAATACCCTAAAGTCGTTAGGTACCATTCAGCGGAGGCTATATAAAACGTGGACCTATGCTGAAAATTTTTTGGAGGAAAGTTGAGTAGCCTCAAAAAAGACTAAATATGTATTAATTTACAGCCATTTCTGTAGGATAATGCAGCTAAATCCTTGAAATCTTCCGAAAATCGAGCGGTACCGTTCTATGGGGGCAATCCAAAACGTGGACCAGTGCTGACACATTTCGGGGAAAAGTTTTGTAGGTCCAAAGAAGTCTCAATACCAATCTTCAACCATTTTTCATAGAAAAATGGCGAAATAAATAAATAAAACGGCAAATAAATCTATTTTATTTTACTTCTATACAAATAGCTTAAGCGCCAGTTTTCGAAATTTCGAACACCACTTTCCGGGAAAACGAAAAATCGGAAAATTTTTTTGAGTTTATTTTTGACATCAGTGGGTCCTAATTACCCTAAAAAATGCTTTGCTTTAAAAAAAATTTTAAAATTTGTCTCGGTACGATATGCGTTAAGAGCTCATCTCGCATCGTTTTTTGAGGAAGTCAATACCTTTTTTTGTTTTTGCCTTATTAAGGCGAAGGTCGCTTATAGTGATATTTAATTAATTCTCTTTCGAGTTGAGCTGTTAGACCTAAGAGATACATTGAAAAATTCGGAGTCTACCGAAGTCCCACGCATCCAACCATTACGCTACATTTCACGGGTGGTTAAGCCGATCTTCAGGCGTATTAGGATGTTGTTTTTATGTGGCAGACGAAGGCAACGCTTGGTAACTAGTATATATATCGCACTTTATTAGATAAATGCATATGCGAAATTATTTCAGTTAATTGAAACTCCAAACTTTTCCTAAAGTCCTGCTTGGTAATCCCATTTTTCAATGTTCACAAATACTATGGTAAGTTTTATTCCTACGTCATTAGTAATTGCTACCTCCTGAGATAATGGCTTAAAAGCTCCAAAACCATGCCTGCACATACTAAAGTGACTATTGTGCAAGATAACTATAAAACTTTTTCAAGCATGTCTACCAAACTTAGTTTAACGTAATCTAATATTTCGAGTCCTTTATGAAGAAGTTTGGTTACTAAAAATGTTTGGTATATATCAATGATTTGGTATAGCCTCACATTACGGTACCTACAGATTTTAAAGCAAACTCATGATAAAAAATCAATATATTTTGTATACGGTTTGGTTTTTTTATCAGTGGCTGACTGATACATTTTTACTTGTTATTAGGTGTGAAATAGCTAAAAATTCATTAAAGATCCCATATACTTACACATATTTGATGTCTACTCGTATATGACAATTGTTAAACATTTTGCAAGTTTTATCCAAAATACAGTTCATTTAAGTGAGAACAAAAACAAATTTTGATAATTTTAGAAAACAAGAAATCGATACCTTTGTGAACAATGCGTAAAGCATCACCGATCCAACCAACTGGTCAATAAAACCATATTTGTAAATTTTGTTGTTTAAATTTTTTTGTAAGTAAAATTTAAAATCACTTCATTCTAATCATTGTACAGATTTCACCAGTTATAACTGGAATGCTTCTTAACAGCTTACAATAAAATTTATTGAGTGTGGAATTCATGTGAAATCTTAGCTTGGAAAGAAACATGTCAAGTTTTGATCATAAAAAAAATAAATAAAAAAGGAATTATTATATTCCAAAAAAATATGAACCAGTTTTTATCTACATATATTTCGAATATTATAGCTCAGTAGGATACTAAATAAAATAATGTTTATTATCTTTCGAAATGATTTCACCCTGAAGAAAAATAAATAAGAAATAAATTTCAAAACAATCATGTTGATTTTATATTCCATAGAAGGTTATGACCCATCATTTGGTTCAGTCGATGGGGAATATGCAATAGGGAATGGGCAATAAATTTTAGAAAATCAAACACAAAATATGATTATGAAAGTTACACTGCAAATAAATCTTGCAAACTATTTCCCAAAAAACTTTACTCGTGATTTGTGAGACCTACATATTTATCGGATTGGAAAATTTATTAAGCCATGTCAATCAAACGTGACTTACCGAATGTTTGTTTAGGTTTAAACCTGTGCTGCCACTTTATCAGCGGTCACTCCCCTCGGAGTCCCTGGCATAGGGCCAAATTACCTTGAACTATGTACTAGCAAAAAATTATTTCTAGAAATTAAGGGTGACAAATGACTCGTCTTTGGAAATAAAAAAGCTTCAATTTAAACTCACAAATGCAAATTTGCAATGTTCTACGTATAAATAGGGGCCCCAAATGGCGAAAATTGTCTAGCAACAACATCTAATATGCCTGATGATGTTAACCAATTTCGTCTAGAGATTTTTTTTATTTTTTACGAAAAAAAAAACTTTTTTAGGATAATTAGTACCCGCTAATGTCAAAAATCGACTCAAAAAATTCCGATTTTTAGTTTTCTCGGAAAATGGTGTACGAACAATGGCGCTTACCCTATATGTGTAGAGGTAAAAAATTTTTGATTTATTTGCTGTTTTATTGATTTATTATAGCATTTTGAATGAAAAAATGGTTGAAGGGTGGTACTGATACCTATTTGGGCCTATAAAACTTTTCCCCAGAAATGTGTCAGTACTGGTCCATGTTTTGGGTAACCCCCCTCAAAACGGTACCGCCCGATTTTCGGGGGTTTTCAGCCATTAAGCTGCATTATCCTACAGAAATGATTGTAATTTAATACATATTTGGTATTCTTTGGGGCTACTAAACTTTCCTCCAGGAATTTGTCAGCACTGGCTCATGTTTTATATAGCCTCAGTAGAACGGTACCTCCCGATTTTAGGGTTTTTCAGGATATTAGCCCTACTATCCTACAGGAATTTATTTAAATTTAGTATTTAGTCTTCTATGGGTCTATAATAACTCCCCCCACCCCTAATTTGTTAGTACATTTCCACGTTTTGAAATAGCCACTGAATGTATTTTTTTGAAAAAAAAAGTGATTTTACTGTTCGGCTTATGTGTAGGAATTCGCTAGATATAATTTTTTCAATATAATCTCCTAAGGTCATATAGCTCCATTAATTAAATTAATTAAAAATCTCACAAATAATGGCCTTCGGGCTTATTAGAAAGATAATTTGTATTCCGAATATACCAACGTCGCGCTATAAAAAAAGTCGTTTGTGTTGCAAGTTGAAAGAAGGGTACAAAATAATGCTGTGTGGTTATAACCCTCGACGTTAAAAAATGCGTTCTATACAGCAAACTAGGAAAACATTGTGAATGCTATCATTCACCTCAACTTCCCTCCTTACCTATTAGCTACAATTAAAGAGTTATGGCCACTTATTGAGTAAAAACAAGTAAAAAACATTAAGTTTTGCCGGGCCGAACCGTTATATGGGGGCTATAAAAAACATGGACCTATGTCGACGATTTTTGTTGGAGAAGTTTCGGGACCAGTGAGAACCTCAAATGTCAAATTACAGCTAGTTCGGTCAAAAAATTAGGTAAAATCCCCAAAATAACATAAATTGGGAGATACCGTTATATGGGGGCTATACCAAAACGTGGACCTATCTTGGCAATTTTTAGCTGAGAAGTTTTTTGGGTATTGAGAACCTCAAATGTGAAATTACAGCTAATTAGGTCAGAAAATGTAGCTAAAAGCCTCAAAATACTTTAAATCGGGAGGTACCATTATATGGGGGCTATACCAAAACGTGGACATATCTCCACCATTTTTGGGGCAGAAGTTTCTTGACCTCAAAATACCTTACTCGGGTGGTACCGTTATAGAGGGGCTATACCAAAACGTGGACCTATATAGTCCATCTTCCATCTTGACCTGCCTATGGAAATAATACAATCGGGTGCACAATTTTAGAGTTCTATCTCAATTATTGCGGACGCTGGAGTTATTACAACAGACGGACATGGCTATGTAGTCTTAGAATTTTATGCTGATCAAGAATATATATACTTAATATACCACAATACTATGTTGGAGGCTATAAAATGTCTGGTTTTATCTGAAAAGTCACACTTGAGCTACTCTCGGATTTTTGGATCCCGCCTACACCTTTTTCGGGTGTTATTCGAAATATTTTAGTTTTAATTCGAATTATTCCATTTGTAATTCGAATTGTTCCATTTGTAATTCGAATTATTCTATTTGTAATTCGAATTGTTCCATTTGTAATTCGAATCATAAGCTTCCATTAAGATACTTTCTTTGGAACACATATGTACCTTTGTAGAAAAATTTACGAATTCTTAGAATTTGTTTATTAAAATTTATTGAAAATGAAACTCCCTAAATGATTGCGTCCATAATGAAGCAGGTGAGTGGGTTTAGCTGGGCAGCTAAACAAATGCAGCTTGTCGTGGTCCCACCCACATGCGGGACATGTGTTGGGTATCGCGGTATCCAAATCGGACCCAATACGAATTGAGGCGGTTGCATCAACCGGATCTTTACTAGGCTAAAACCACTAGTCTGTACTGCCTCTATATCTGTACTGCCTGCGCGATTACATCAGGGTGAATGCTATCCAAGCCTGCCTGCCTAATAGGCTCGTTGGTCTAGAGGTTCACGTTTATATCTTTTTCGACCTCTCTATCTCTCTATATCATGAAGATCTCTCCTGGCGTGGCTGGGTGGGGGAAGCCTGTCCATTAAATTGTGACAGGGATGACCACGGCGATATATGATCCACTGGTGTTATGAGGAGGCAACCTGTTGCAGTCCTCAGAGCGGCGTTCTGGCAGGTTTGAATATTCTTCCACTGCGTAGCGCTAACATTTGCATACTACGCTGGTGCCGCATAGCTTACCACAAACCGGCCTATTGCTTCATAAGAGGTCAACAAAGCTTAATTTTCAGCACCCCTAGTGCTAGCTTCCAGCGCTTTGAGGTTGTGGCTATTAGTGGTTGTTAGTTGTGGCTTGGGCGGACGACTTAAACATGCTATCAAACGTTAACTCAATACTTTGGGGTAGTTAGTGGTCGACCAATGTGTCCAGTTGGAGCCTCTATCAGCCGTCCAATTGGTGAACAGTGTGGCAGCAGGAGGTAGAGGTTAAACGGTTCGGACATATTGCCGCACCTTGGGCTATAAAACACTCCACCAGAGATTTCTTAGTGCAGGACAACGTTTCGCAATAGAAATAGCCTCCATAGAATGGTACAGACCGAGTTTCGGAAATTTCAAGATTTTAGCCTCATTATCACACCGGAATGTCTGAAAACTGGTTTTAGTCTTATTTGGGGCAACAAAACTTTTCCAACAAGAAAGAACGGCATTAAGTTCGGCCGAACTTGTTATACCCTCCACCACGAGTTGTATTGAAGTAAAATGGACCAATTAGTTTCCTTTTGTTTATGAAATAGACTAAATACAAAATTTCAGCAATTTCGGTAAAACAATACCTTCAAAATACCAAATTCGGGAGGAACCTATATCAAAACTTCGATCTTTACCGACAAATTTCTGACGGAAAGTTTGTAGACTCGAAGAAGACTAAATACCAAATTTCCGATAATTCGGTAACATAATGTGCCTAAATCCTTTAAAATGCCGAAAATCAAGGGGTACGCTTCTATGGCGGATATAGAAAGACGTTGACCTATACTGATAATTGACTTCTGGAATATTTTATAATCCCATGGAAGACTAAATAACAAATTTCAGTCATTTCGGAGGGATATTGACGTCACAACCTGCAGAATTACGAAAATCGTGTACCGAAAAATTGCTGGAGGAAAGTTGTATACCACCAAGGAAGGCTAAATACCAAATTTATTGTGGCCACAACCCTCAAAATACCAAAAATCCGGATGTAGCGTTCTACGGGGGCTATATGAAGGCGTGGACCTTTACCGACAGAGTTTACCGACAGAGAGTTTAATATCCCAAACGAAGACTAACTACCAAATTTAAGTCACTTTGGTGGATTATTGTGGCCACAACATTCAAAATACCGAAAATCGGAAGATACCGTTATGTGGGGGCTATATGGAGGCGTGAACCTATACCGACAAATTTCATATAGAAAATTGTATACCCCAAACGAAGACTAAATACCAAATTTGAGTCACTTTGGTGGATTATGGTGGCCACAACATTCAAAATGCCGAAAATCGGGAGGTACCGTTCTATGGGGGCTAGATCAAAACGTGGACCGATATAGCCCATTTGCAATAATTGAAACTTCTATATTAAATTACATAGCTCTGTCTTGAAAATTGCGAGTATCTTGATTTCAACAGACGGACGGACAGGCGGAATTTTACCCTGATCAAGAATATATATACTTTATAGGGTCTCCGATGAATTTTTCGATGTGTTACACACGGAATGACAAATTTAATTAAACCCACCATATTATGGTGGAGGGTATAAAAATCGCCGCATTGTGAAAGCTTCCGTATATAGTATTCGATGGAAATATACAACATTCCTGCAGAGATTTGTCGGTAAAGATCCACGTTTTGATATAGCCCTCTTAGGACGTACCTCCCAACTTTCTGTATTTTGAAGGTTAAAGCCACATTATTAAACCAAAATGGCTAAAATTTTTTGCTTAGTTTTTGATGCGATATGTGAAGTCTTTTAAAGGAGTTGTCTGCTTAAGTGGCAGTAACTTGATATTTCGGATTTTAATGGGGTAGAAAATATCCATATCTCATTGGTATTAAACCTTGTTCATATTCTTCAGTTAGCATTTCCACTTCTCCTAAGATCATTAAATGTGTTGTGGTTTCTGGAACCGTTCTTGGCACTGTGGGTTAGGTTCTCATTTATGGAAATAAATAAATTAAATTAGAAAATCGAGAGTCTTAGGTCTAGAGTTGTCCTATGTGCCGTCTTTCCGATCTTTCCTATGGACATAGGCTCATTAGCTACTGTTTCGCAAATCATGGCCGGGAATTTTGTTTGGAACCGCGAATCTATATACTTCGAAGGAAAGGCGGAATATGATTTTGTAAAACATATTATTGATATTTCAAAAGTCAATGAAAATATCGGCCATCTCCAAAAGTAAATGTATTATCCGTTAGGAAAGTGTGTGATCAAAATCAAAAATTTGTGTCAAAATCAAAAAATCGTGTCAATTCTGGAGCTGGATTCTTGCTCTATGAAAATTTGAAATGAAAAATATTTCCCTTATAATTTTTTCATTTGACAGTTTTCCCCTTATAAAAGTTTTCATTTCACATTTTCATAGAAACAGAATTGAGCCCCTGGTTACAGTTTATGAAAAATAAAATGCAATCCAAATCAAAATACACGTAAAACATGCAAACTCTATGCACGAGGTCTGATAAAAAATACACGTTATTTTAAAATTTTGTGAGTTTCGTGTGTTCGATTTTCGCATATTTTCTGTTATTTTGTTACACGTTATATATGTATGTTATATATGCATTTTTTTAAATTTTTGAGATTTTTTTATTTTTCAACAGAAAAAAATGCCAAAAATAAGCACGCGTAACTCACGAAATTTGAAAGTAACGGATTTGGATTAGACCTCGTATGTATTTTTAAAATGAATTCCATATGAATGTATTTTTATTTTGTATTGTATTCTGTTTTTTCTTCTTTTTTATCTTTTGCTTTAAAGTTTTATTTCAGCCCAGATGTTTACATATCGTCGGATTCCCTTTGTATTCTATTGAAAAACAACATCAAAATATCGCCACACTCCAAACAATAACAATCGACAGATTCTTGGTACCCATTAGCAAGTGAGTAAACAGACAGACTATGAATAAAATAATATTCAATCACAACCACGGTCATGGATGTTTTGTACATACTCAATACACATACATACACAGCAGTGTGTATGTTTTCCTTCAGTTTTTTATACTT
Source organism: Musca autumnalis (assembly GCF_047663935.1). Classification (NCBI taxonomy): domain Eukaryota; kingdom Metazoa; phylum Arthropoda; class Insecta; order Diptera; family Muscidae; genus Musca; species Musca autumnalis. The sequence continues at coordinate 178,222,913 of NW_027411977.1, read as the reverse complement.
TTCATTAGAATTTAGCAAAAGGAAACATTTCAACATAAATTTCATATAAACAAAAGTTGAACATTTATAGCAACAAAAATTATTGAAATTCATAGAAAATCGTAATGACTCTTTATACGGTATCTTTCACTCTTAAAGGAGAATTTACAGGCCCCTACATACAAACATATATATGTGTTTCAACATGGTGGTATACGAAGTCTTAGCCCTGTTGAGGCGACAATGAAGCCATTTTAAATAAACTTTTAGAATTGTCAACAGCACCCCCATAGAAAACAATCTCCAAGTAGAATGAAAACATTTGCACAAAAGAGTTGACTAAAGAGAGCTGAAAACTGCAAAGAAAATAACAAATTATGAAATTTATGCTTTTATATTGTGTGAAAGATGAATATGAAAGCAAACAATCTGGTCATAAATAAAAGCATACGATTCAATAAAGGGTTATTGAGTTAAAGTTAAACAAAGTCAAAATATCACTAGACTGCCTGAGATTTAAATAGATATAAAAAATATTGTCGTATATGATGCTTAGCTATGTACATAATGAACTCAATCTGGGAACGTTAGAACCTGCGTTAACTGGACTCTATTCAAAAAAATGCTTTGAAAGTACAAATTTAATACTATACTAAAGATAATGCCATGAATAGCAATAATGACAATGTAAATCTCACAGTGACGCATAAATGATCGCTAAAACTACAATGGAAACAGGCTACAGATTTGTAGCTAAAGTATGTGGTTTTCAAATAAAGCTACATAATTCGATTTATGTTAATTTTGAGTTATTGGTACCACGTAGTATATCACTATAATTCTTTTGAAAAAATTTCCGTTATTTATATATTTTTTGGCAAAAAATAACCGTTATATTAAACCTATTATATCGACATAAGCAGCAATAAATCACAAACATACACACAGAAAAAATTGCCTCTCTAACATATGTCCCAAACATATTTTTCAGCAAACATATATTTGTTTGCAAGCAGTCCCAAACATAACATATGTTTGGCTCCTGCAAACAAATATATGTTTGGGTGGAAACAAATTATCTGTTTGGGTGCAAACAAATACAAACCCAAAAGCTAAAAAAAACAAACACATGTACCAGTGGCCGCTTTCTGAGAGCAAGAGAGCGTAAATGTCAAAGTGAAACACATTGAAATGTATGCTCACCAGTGTGGCAATTTTAGCATTTTGACAGCTAAATTTAGCATTAGTTTTTGTGTTTAGCCGCAGAATTTCCATTTAGCATTTAGCATTTTTTTTAGCATTTTCCATTATTTATTTAGCATTATTCTATCCACAAAATCTCAAGTATGTCAATACTTTTTTATAAAAAAATCTGATAATTTTTAATTGACAACATATTTACACATACATAGAAGCATGACATCTTTTTTCGTAGTGATTAAAAATAAAATATGGGATCACAGATCAATAGAACAGAAGTTTGAACAGCTCAAAAGAACAGAAAACAACGAGTTCTATGTCATAATAAGGGCTGAGCTATCGATGTCTAAATTATTATGAATATACCTAGACAAAAGAACAAATATTAGTTACAAAAACAGGGGGTTAAAGGAATGAAATTGTGAAAAGCAAATTGAAATAAACAATGAAAAACGTAAAGTTTGGACGGGCCGAACTTGTTGCCATGATATATTCTGAACTAATACGGAATAATTAGATTTTTTCTTTTTGTTCCAAAAGTATCAAATAGAGTTGGGCAATCTAGTTCCCGGAGCTTATCGATCTTTCTAGTTCCTTTTCCCAAAAGGAAGTAGTTCCTTACAGTAGTTCCATAGTTCCAAATAGTTCCGACATCGATATACATAGTTCAACCAATTTTTCTCTTTTATCGTTCTTTTTATTCCAAATAGTTCCGAGACCGAGATAGTTAACGAATCTTTCTCTTTCATTGATCTTTTCGTTCCAAATAGTTCCAAAACTTAAATAGTTCCACGAATCTTTCCCTTTCGTCGCTCTTTTTATTTTTGTTCGTTCCAAATAGTTCATAGACCGAAATGTTTTCATTGTTTGGTGGATGAATTGACATAAGAATAAGTTGCAGCGAACAAACAGCAACAACGAAAGATCGACGTACGCGTTAAATTGAAGGAACGAGAAAAACGAAAGGAACTATATGAACTAAAGGAACTATGTGAATGCAAGAGCTGGATATAGTTCCAATAGTTCCTTGTCCGGAATAGTTCCTTGGAACTAGTTCGTTCCGGAACTACACAACTCTAGTATCAAGTTTGTAAGGTGGAACTGTTTTTTGACCACTGGAAACGCCAAATGCCTAAAAATTCAGTCAGATAAAAACTTATAACTATCTACACAATTTTTGATGGAAAGTTTTTAACTACTGGAAACTTTAAATACCAAATGACATGATATTTTGCCCGAAAATGTGGATAAAAACAAAACAGGAATTTGGTGGTGTCGTTCTATGGGGCCATACCGAAATGTTTATCGTGGAAAGTTATTTTACCAGTTTAACAACTTTTAATGCAGAAGTTTGTTGACAATTATAGAGGTTATATTAAAAATAATTCGGTCTGAAAATGTGGCTAAAACATAAAAGCACCCGAAAAATCTTATTTGGGGGTTATTCCAAAGCGTGGACCCTATGTCCATAATTCTTGGAGGTGAAGATTTTGGAACCTTAAATTCCAAATAAAAGCTAATTTGGTCTGGACATGAAGCCAAAAATAGCAATCGGCCGGTATCTTTATATGGGGGCTATACCAAAACATGGACCAATATAGTGCACCTTAGAACTTGACCTGCCTGCAAACACAAGACACATATTTCTAAAATGACAGTGTCCTCTCTCAATTTTTTGGATGCTACAGTGGTTACCACAGGCGGACGTAAATGCATAAATCGACTAAGAATTTTATTCTGATCAAAAATATATATACTTTATAACGTCGCGAATGATTATTTAAATGCGTAAGAAACGTAAATGCAAATTTAATATGCCCTTCATACTATGATAAAGGGTATATTTTCTTAAAAAATGTCGTTTTTAAATTTAGCATTATTTTTTGGCATTTCAATATTTATTTTAGCATTTTTTAGCATTATTTTAAAGCTGATTTAGCTGCAAAACTTTTTTAGATCTGGTCACACTGATGCTCACTTGCTCTCAGCAGGCGCTCACTGGCTATTTGTAAAATGTAAACACATTTATAAATGGTGGTGTTTTTTATTGAAGGGCATAAAAAAAGCAAAGCAACAAAGACACATAGGTACATACAAAATTCCAAGGTAATACATAACACACTTTAATAAAAGAAAAACAAAATGAAATAACTTATAAAAATTCGCACTTTTAAAAAGAAAAAAATATGTAGAAACATCGTCGAACGCTTCTTCTTAGTTGTGAAATAAAACACATTTTCTTCAATGTGGAAATTATCAGCGGGAAATCGGCATCTGGAATGAAATTATTATATAATGTAATAAATAGGTATATCCATATTTCAAAAATACATATGTAGGCACATATGTATATGAAAAATGTATTGATGTAATTACCACTAAAAGAGACAAAACACTGATTTATTCAATCACTTTACCGTCTTTACTCTACGATGTTCTCTAGAAGACTGATGAAAAAACCTACATAATTAATATAATTTTTTTATTTTCCCCTTCGCTTGCAACAACAACAAAGCACGCATACACATCACAAAACTTCGTTGTCTCCTATTACACCATGCACAAAGCTCTTTATTATAAACCAGCATTTCGCAGCTGCGAGAGCCCTGTTGTTACTCTCTTTGACAAAAATCCTCTCCACCCATACAAAATATGTTCTAACATAAAAAATTGTTGGAAAATGTTGCAAACATATATTTGTTTGGACATACAGTCATTCTATTTGTACGATTTTTAACCTCAAACTACGGAAAATCTGGAGGTACCTTCATATTAGGAATATACAAAAATATGAACTTGTATGGATTATTTTCTGCGTGGAGGTTTTCTGCCCATTGAGGATCCAAAATACCAAATGTTAATTGCTACAGTGGCATCCGAGAAACCACAATACCTATTCTATAGGGGCTATATCAATAATGTCGACAATCTACTTTTTACTTATTGAAAACTTTGCTGGTCTTCTTGAGTAGCATTTTTAATGTATTTAATGCATCATTCAATTACACATGGAATATGTCCAACAGAATCAGAAATATCCGACATGGAAATAAAATTCCACAATTGGAAATTTAAAGCTCAGAATGTCTTCATTAATAAATGTATCTTTTGTTGAAATGAATCCAACCAAAGCTGCATGGTCAATACAATTCAAATAAAACAAGTAAAAAATAGTTAAGTTTGGCCGGGCCGAACTTTTAATATCCTCCGCCATAAAATAATCTGAACTAAAATGGAATAATTATTTTCTTTCCTGTCCACAATTTTGGGTGGAGATATTTTGTGGTCAAGTACACTTCAAATGCCTAAATAAGGTAAAACAATTAAATCTAAAAACGCCTTCAATCGGGTGGCACCTTTATATGGGGC